>NC_034199.2:22028682-22336182 GCF_002021735.2 Oncorhynchus kisutch
TGAGCTTATTTTTAAACCGAAGTAATTGTAGTGTGTGAGGTACTCTATATATTTTGTACCAATTGAGAATTTTGGTCTAATTCCTTGAGATCTGGATTTTCTCTGGAAAATCATTATTTTAGTATTTTTGGGGTACTCTCTCTCTCTATTGCTCTCTCTCTCTCTATTGCTCTCTCTCGTTCTATTGCTCTCTCTCTCTCTCTCTCTCTCTCTCTCTCTCTCTCTATATATTGCTCTCTCACTCTCTCTACTGCTCTCTCTCTCTATTGCTCTCTCTCTCTATTGCTCTCTCTCTCTCGCTCTATTGCTCTCTCTATTGCTCTCTCTATTTCTCTCTCTCTCTTGCTCTCTCTCTATTTCTCTCTCGCTCTATATTGCTCTCTCTCTCTCCCTCTATTGCTCTCTCTATTTCTCACTCTCTCTATTGCTCTCTCTCTCTCGCTCTCTCTCTCTCTATTGCTCTATTGCTCTCTCTCTCTCTCGCTCTCTCTCTCTATTGCTCTATTGCTCTCTCTCTCTATTGCTCTATTGCTCTCTCTCTTGCTCTCTATTGCTCTCTCTCTCTCTATTGCTCTCTCTCTCGCTCTCTCTCTCTCTATTGCTCTCTCTCGCTCTCTCTCTCTCTATATTGCTCTCTCACTCTCTCTATTGCTCTCTCTCTCTCTCTATTGCTCTCTCTCGCTCTCTCTCTCTCTATTGCTCTCTCTCTCTCTCTCGCTCTCTCTCTCTCTATTGCTCTCTCTCGTTCTATTGCTCTCTCTCGTTCTATTGCTCTCTCTCTCTCTCTCTATATTGCTCTCTCACTCTCTCTATATTGCTCTCTCACTCTCTCTATTGCTCTCTCTCTCTCTCTCTCTATATTGCTCTCTCACTCTCTCTATTGCTCTCTCTCTCTATTGCTCTCTCTCTCTATTGCTCTCTCTCTCTATTGCTCTCTCACTCTCTCTATTGCTCTCTCTCTCTCGCTCTCTCTCTCTCTATTGCTCTATTGCTCTCTCTCTCTCTCTCTTGCTCTCTATTGCTCTCTCTCTCTCTCTATTGCTCTCTCTCTCGCTCTCTCTCTCTCTATTGCTCTCTCTCTCTCGCTCTCTCTCTCTCTATATTGCTCTCTCACTCTCTCTATTGCTCTCTCTCTCTCTCTATTGCTCTCTCTCTCGCTCTCTCTCTCTCTATTGCTCTCTCTCTCTCGCTCTCTCTCTCTCTATTGCTCTCTCTCGTTCTATTGCTCTCTCTCTCTCTCTCTCTCTATATTGCTCTCTCACTCTCTCTATATTGCTCTCTCACTCTCTCTATTGCTCTCTCTCTCTATTGCTCTCTCTCTCTATTGCTCTCTCACTCTCTCTATTGCTCTCTCTCTCTCTCGCTCTCTCTCTATTGCTCTATTGCTCTCTCTCTCTCTCTCTCTCTCTCTTGCTCTCTATTGCTCTCTCTCTCTCTCTATTGCTCTCTCTCTCGCTCTCTCTCTCTCTATTGCTCTCTCGCTCTCTCTCTCTCTATATTGCTCTCTCACTCTCTCTATTGCTCTCTCTCTCTCTCTATTGCTCTCTCTCTCTCTCTCTCTCTCTCTATTGCTCTCTCTCTCTCGCTCTCTCTCTCTCTATTGCTCTCTCTCGTTCTATTGCTCTCTCTCTCTCTCTCTCTCTCTCTATATTGCTCTCTCACTCTCTCTATATTGCTCTCTCTCACTCTCTCTATTGCTCTCTCTCTCTCTCTATTGCTCTCTATTGCTCTCTTTCTTTCTCTCTATTGCTCTCTCTCTCTCGCTCTCTCTCTCTCTCTATTGCTCTCTCTCTCTCGCTCTCTCTCTCTCTATATTGCTCTCTCACTCTCTATATTGCTCTCTCTCTCTCTCTATTGCTCTCTCTCTCGCTCTCTCTCTCTCTCTATTGCTCTATTGCTCTCTCTCTTGCTCTCTATTGCTCTCTCTCGTTCTATTGCTCTCTATTGCTCTCTCTCTATTGCTCTCTCTCTCTTGCTCTCTCTCTCTATTGCTCTCTCACTCTCTCTATTGCTCTCTCTCTCTCTCTATTGCTCTCTCTCTCGCTCTCTCTCTCTCTATTGCTCTCTCTCTCTCGCTCTCTCTCTCTCTATTGCTCTCTCTCGTTCTATTGCTCTCTCTCTCTCTCTCTCTCTCTCTCTATATATTGCTCTCTCACTCTCTCTATTGCTCTCTCTCTCTCTATTGCTCTCTCTCTCTCTATATTGCTCTCTCACTCTCTCTATTGCTCTCTCTCTCTATTGCTCTCTCTCTCTATTGCTCTCTCACTCTCTCTATTGCTCTCTCTCTCTCTCTCTCTCTCTCTCTCTATTGCTCTATTGCTCTCTCTCTCTCTCTTGCTCTCTATTGCTCTCTCTCTCTCTCTATTGCTCTCTCTCTCGCTCTCTCTCTCTCTATTGCTCTCTCTCTCTCGCTCTCTCTCTCTCTATATTGCTCTCTCACTCTCTCTATTGCTCTCTCTCTCTCTCTATTGCTCTCTCTCTCGCTCTCTCTCTCTCTATTGCTCTCTCTCTCGCTCTCTCTCTCTCTATTGCTCTCTCTCTCTCGCTCTCTCTCTCTATTGCTCTCTCTCGTTCTATTGCTCTCTCTCTCTCTCTCTCTCTCTCTCTCTCTCTCTCTCTCTCTATTGCTCTCTCACTCTCTCTATATTGCTCTCTCACTCTCTCTATTGCTCTCTCTCTCTCTCTATTGCTCTCTCTCTCTCGCTCTCTCTCTCTCTATTGCTCTATTGCTCTCTCTCTTGCTCTCTATTGCTCTCTCTCGTTCTATTGCTCTCTATTGCTCTCTCTCTATTGCTCTCTCTCTCTCTATTGCTCTCTCTCTCTCTCTCTATTGCTCTCTCTCTCTATTGCTCTCTCTCTCTCTATTGCTCTCTCTCTTGCTCTCTATTGCTCTCTCTCTCTCTCTCTAATGCTCTCTCTATTTCTCTCTCTCTCTATTTCTCTCTCTCTATTTCTCTCTCTCTCTATTTCTATCTCTCTCTCTCTCTATTGCTCTCTTGCTCTATTGCTCTCTCTCTCTATTGCTCTCTCTCTCACGCTCTCTCTCTATTTCTCTCTCTCTCTCGCTCTCTCTCTCTCTCTCTCTCTCGCTCTATTGCTGTCTCTCTCGCTCTATTGCTCTCTCTCTATTGCTCTCTCTCTCTATTGCTCTCTCTCTATTGCTCTCTCTCTCCCTGTATCTCTCTGTTCTCTCTCTACCTGTGCCCCCTGTTCTCTCTCTACCTGTGCCCCCTGTTCTCTCTCTCCCTGTGGCCCCTATTCTCTTTCTACCTGTATCTCACTGTTCTCTCTCTACCTGTATCTCTCTGTTCTCTCTCTCCCTGTATCTCACTGTTCTCTCTCTACATGTGCCCCCTGTTCTCTCTCTCCCTGTGCCCCCTATTCTCTCTCTCCCTGTATCTCACTGTTCTCTCTCTACCTGTATCTCTCTGTTCTCTCTCTCCCTGTATCTCTCTGTTCTCTCTCTCCCTGTATCTCTCTGTTCTCTCTCTACCTGTATCTCTCTGTTCTCTCTCTACCCGTATCTCTGTTCTCTCTCTCCCTGTATCTCTCTGTTCTCTCTCTCCCTGTATCTCTCTGTTCTCTCTCTACCTGTATCTCTCTGTTCTCTCTCTACCCATATCTCTGTTCTCTCTCTCCCTGTATCTCTCTGTTCTCTCTCTACCTGTATCTCTCTGTTCTCTCTCTCCCTGTGCCCCGTTCTCTCTCTACCTGTATCTCTCTGTTCTCTCTCTACCCGTATCTCTGTTCTCTCTCTCCCTGTATCTCTCTGTTCTCTCTTTACCTGTATCTCTCTGTTCTCTCTCTACCTGTATCTCTCTGTTCTCTCTCTACATGTATCTCTCTGTTCTCTCTCTACCTGTATCTCTCTGTTCTCTCTCTACCTGTATCTCTCTGTTCTCTCTCTACCTGTATCTCTCTGTTCTCTCTCTACCTGTATCTCTCTGTTATCTCTCTACATGTATCTCTCTGTTCTCTCTCTACCTGTATCTCTCTGTTATCTCTCTACCTGTATCTTCTCTGTTATCTCTCTACCTGTATCTCTCTGTTCTCTCTCTACCTGTATCTCTCTGTTCTCTCTCTACCTGTATATCTCTGTTCTCTCTACCTGTATCTCTCTGTTCTCTCTCTACATGTATCTCTCTGTTATCTCTCTACCTGTATCTCTCTGTTCTCTCTCTACCTGTATCTCTCTGTTATCTCTCTACATGTATCTCTCTGTTCTCTCTCTACCTGTATCTCTCTGCTCTCTCTCTACATGTATCTCTCTGTTATCTCTCTACCTGTATCTCTCTGTTCTCTCTCTACCTGTATCTCTCTGTTCTCTCTCTACCTGTATCTCTCTGTTCTCTCTCTACATGTATCTCTCTGTTATCTCTCTACCTGTATCTCTCTGTTCTCTCTCTACCTGTATCTCTCTGTTCTCTCTCTACATGTATCTCTCTGTTATCTCTCTACCTGTATCTCTCTGTTCTCTCTCTACCTGTATCTCTCTGTTATCTCTCTCTACCTGTATCTCTCTGTTCTCTCTCTACCTGTATCTCTCTGTTCTCTCTCTACATGTATCTCTCTGTTATCTCTCTACCTGTATCTCTCTGTTCTCTCTCTCTACCTGTATCTCTCTGTTCTCTCTCTCTACCTGTATCTCTCTGTTCTCTCTCTACATGTATCTCTCTGTTATCTCTCTACCTGTATCTCTCTGTTCTCTCTCTACATGTATCTCTGTTATCTCTCTACCTGTATCTCTCTGTTCTCTCTCTCTACCTGTATCTCTCTGTTCTAGCAGTCAGTAGTAGAAATATAATAAATATAAAAGGCTAAACATGGAAAATGAAACTATAACTAACTTACTGTCATCCTCACTGTTACATCAGTACCACAAATACCATCATCATTACTACTACTACCACCACCATCATAAACTGCTATCATTACCACCACCCCTACTACCCGTATCACTACTATTTGGAATAATAATCACAACAATAATAATAATAATAATAATACCAATATTAAGTAAGTTACTGCTTACTATGCAGATGTTATTATTCAGTGTCCCTCAGACTATGGCAGGAAAATACATATTTGGCTGCAAGAGGAGCCATTGCTCCTTCTCCCATGAGTATTTTTAGTTTTTCCTCTGGGGTTAATAAGTTTTGGAATTTGGAATAAATATAGTAATTTATGTGAATAATGAATCTCTTTGTGAGGAATATTTATCACAGTAAAGGAGAAAGTGCATCTCTGTCTCTACCTCCCCTGCCATGCAGGGACCACATACACGCTCCTCTTTGGGTAGCCATGTCTTTTTATGTCTACCGGTTTCTATTGCCAGTTGGTGGTATCTCAGCCTGTACTTGGTAAGGATCTGTCTCTGCTTCGTATCTCTGACAGAGTAGAGATAATCAGCCAATTCATATTCTCTGTTTAGGGTCAGATAGCAATTTAGTCGGCTTTGGGATTTTGTTTCGTTTTTCCAAATTTGTAAATATGGGTCCTTTGATTGGTTCATGATTTTGTTTATTTGAATTATTTATTTCGAAGCAGTGCTGGTTTCAGTTTGGTTGGTGAGGTCCAACACCAGCTGACTGAGAGGGCCTGTTTCTGGGCTCAGCTCTTGGGATTGAAGTGCTTTAAATTGGAGAATTTGGACTTGAATTTCTGTATTTTCATTAGCACTGAAAATCGTACCAATTCTGCCCTACTTGCATTAGTTGGTGTATTTCTCTGGACTTGTCGAATTTTTTGACATAATTCTGCATGTAGGGCTTCAATTGGATGTTTGTCCCACATTTTAAAGTCCAGTTTATTGAGTGGCCCCAAACCTCACTTCCGAAAAGAATAATTGGGATGTTGGTTTTGGATAATTGCATTTTTATTGCATACAATTCTCTGTGGGCTTTTTCTTTGAGTGCATTCACTGCCACATAAAGTTCCCCGGTGCAGATATGGTCAGACCAAGGTATGAGTCATTTTTTGTGTGTTCAATCATGGTGTTGTTCAAGGTGAATTTATATTTGTATTTCTGAAATCTGTTTTTTTTCTGGAAAATCATGTTTTTTTTTTATGTACAGCCAGGGCCCAATTACGTCAATATTGCGCTACAATATTAAGGTTCTGTTGAAGACTTTCTTTGGTTGGTGATAGAAGAACCAAATCATCAGCATACAGCAGGTATTTCACCTCTGTGTTAAATAGTGTGAGTCCTGGGGCTGCAGAATGGTCCAACATGTCTGCTAATTCATTGATATAAATGTTGAAAA
Organism: Oncorhynchus kisutch; assembly: GCF_002021735.2. Taxonomy (NCBI): domain Eukaryota; kingdom Metazoa; phylum Chordata; class Actinopteri; order Salmoniformes; family Salmonidae; genus Oncorhynchus; species Oncorhynchus kisutch. The sequence goes on from NC_034199.2 coordinate 22,034,946, forward strand.
GGTTTGGACTCAAACTGCAGCCTTGTCTCACACCTCGACATTGTGAAAATAATTCAGTTTTTTGGTTTTTGATTTTTATTGCACACTTGTTTTCTGTGAACATACATTTTATGAAGTCCTACACCTTACCACCAAGCTCACTTTGGAGAATTTTGAAGAATAGACTTTCGTGCCAAATAGAATCGAATGCTTTTTTAAAGGCAATAAAGCAAGCAAAGATTTTGCCCTCTTTTTTTTGGTGGACGTGTTTATTAATTGGTGTGTGTAAGGTGTATATATGGTCAGTAGTGCGATGGTTGGGGAGAAAGACAATTTGATATTTACATTGTCTTTTTCTTGAAGAAAGGTTTGAATTCTTGAATTCAAAATGCTACAGAAAACCTTTCCCAAGTTGCTGTTTACGCAAATTCCCCTGTAACTTTGGGGTCTGATTTGTCTCTTTGTGGACAGGGGAGATGAGCCCCTGGTTCCAGACATCAGGAAAGCAGACAGAAGTTAGTACCATGTTGAACAATTTAAGCACAGAATTTTGCAACTCAGGTGTGCTGTTTTTCAGCCTTTAGTTGCTGATGTTGTTTAGACCACAGTCCTTCTTTGGTTTTATAGATTTGAGCTTTTCATTTAGTTCTTGTTGGGTTATTGGATAATGTAATGGTTTATGGTTGTTTTTAATAACTGATTTAAGAATATATAATGGATCTTGAATTTCTAATTGGGCAGGCTTGTAAATCTTTTTGTGGGGTATTTTTGTATAAATTATCAAAATAAATTATCCAAATTCCTTGGCTTTGTCGTGCGTACGTAGTTCCACATGTCCCAGAAGGGATTTTGGTCGATTGCGTTTTCAATTTCATCAAGTGTCTTACTTGTATAATTCAACATCTTGCGTTTCAGTGTATGTTTATACAGTTTCAGAGTTTCAAAGTATTCATAGTGTAGCTCTGGGTTGTTTTGCTGCTTATATTTTTTATTTGACAATAGTCTTAGATGTTTTCTAATTGAAAATGTTCTCTCATGCTCTCTCTCCTCCCCCCACATTCTGGCTTGCAAGCTGGAAGCTCTCTAGGCTGACTTATTAAATCATCCAGTAAAATGCACTCAGTCTGTGAATCAAATACAGCAGTAGGGAACGCAAACACACACACACACACACACACACACACACACACACACACACACACACACACACACACACACACACACACACACACACACACACACACACACACACACACACACACACTTACTGAAACACTAGATTCTCTTTATGACTTCTCTGTTTCTCCCCCTTCCCTTCCTTTTCTATTAGTTGTCCCTCTATAGAGCCCCTGAGAGCCTCATCTAATCATCAGTAGCACCCTTCTAATCGGCTGTCTATTCAAATCAAGCTTTATTTGTACCGCGAAATGCTTACTTACCAACCGTGCAGTTTACCAAATAAACTATTTACCAAATATTTACCAAATAAACTCAAGTAAAAATAAATAAAAAATAACACAATAAATTAACAATAATGAGGCTATATACAGGAGGTACAGGTACCGAGTCAATGTGTGGGGTTACAGGTTAGTTGAGGTAATTTGTACATGTAGGTAGGGGTGAAATGACTATGAGTAGATATAAACAGCGAGTAGCAGCAGTGTCAAAGACAAAATGGAGAGGGGGGGGGGGGTCAATGTAAATAGTCTGGGTGGCCATTTGATTAATTTTTCAGCATTCTTATGGCTTGGGGGTAGAAGCTGTTAAGGAGCCTTTTGGTCCGAGACTTGGCGCTCCGGTACCACGTGCCATGCGATAAAAGAGAGAACAGTTTTTGGGCTTTCCTCTGACACCACCTAGCATATACAGTTGAAGTCGGAAGTTTACATACACCTTAGCCAAATACATGTAAGCTCAGTGTTTCACAATTCCTGACATTTAATCCTAGTAAAAATTCCCTGTCTTAGGTCAGTTACGATCACCACTTTATTTTAAGAATGTGAAATGTCAGAATAATAGTAGAGAGAATGATTTATTTCAGTTTTTCTTTCTTTCATCACATTCCCAGTGGGTCAGAAGTTTACATACACTCAATTAGCATTGCCTTTAAATTGTTTAACTTGGGTCAAACGTTTCGGGTAGCCTTCCACAAACTTCCCACAATAAGTTCGGTTAATTTTGGCCCATTCCTCCTGACAGAGCTGGTGTAACTGAGTCAGGTTTGTAGGCCTCCTTGCTCGCACACGCTTTTTCAGTTCTGCCCACAAATGTTCTATGGGATTGAGGTCAGGGCTTTGTGATGGCAAATCCAATACCTTGACTTTGTTGTCCTTAAGCCATTTTGCCACAACTTTGGGAGTATGCTTGGGGTCATGGTCCATTTGGAAGACCCATTTGCGACCAAGCTTTAACTTCCTGACTGATGTCTTGACATGTTGCTTCAAAATATCCACATAATTGTCCTCCCTCATGATGCCATCTATTTTGTGAAGTGCACCAGTCCCTCCTGCAGCAAAGCACCCCCACAACATGATGCTTGCTGCCACCCCCGTACTTCACAGTTGGGATGGTGTCCTTCGGCTTGCAAGCCTCCCCCTTTTTCCTCCAAACATAACAATGGTCATTATGGACAAGCAGTTCTATTTGTGTTTCATCAGACCAGAGGACATTTCTCCAAAAAGTACAATCTTTGTCCCCATGTGCAGTTGCAAACCGTAGTCTGGCTTTTCTATGTTGGTTTTGGAGCAGTGGCTTTATCCTTGCTGAGCAGCCTTTCCGGTTATGTCGATATAGGACTAATTTTACTGTGGATATAGATACTTTTGTACCTGTTTCCTCCAACATCTTCACAAGGTCCTTTGCTGTTGTTCTGGGATTGATTTGCACTTTTCGCACGAAAGTACATTCATCTCTAGGAGACAGAACGCGTCTCCTTCCTGAGCGGTATGACGACTGCGTGGTCCCGTGATGATTATACTTGCGTACTATTACTTGTACAGATGAACGTGGTACCTTCAGGAGTTTGGAAGTTGAATTCAAGGTTGAACCAGACTCGTGGAGGTCTACACTTTTTTTTCTGAGATCTTGGCGGATTTCTTTAGATTTTTCCTATGATGTCAAGCAAAGCGGCACTGAAGGTAGGCCTTGAAATACATCCACAGGTACACCTCCAATGAACTCAAATTATGTCAATTAGCCTAATTAGCCTATAGAAGCTTCTAATTTTCTGGAAATTTCCAAGCTGTTTAAAACTATAGTTTGTTAACAAGAAATTTGTTTAGTGGTTGAAAAATAAGTTTTAATGACTCAAATCTAAGCGGGAAGAAGTCCAGGATCCAGTTGCAGAGGGAGGTGTTTAGTCCCAGGGTCCTTAGCTTAGCGATGAGCTTTGTGGGCACTATGGTGTTCAACAGTGAGTTGTAGTCAATTAACACTATTCTCACATGGGTGTGCGATTGAGATTACGTCATCTGTAGATCTGTTGGGGCGGTATGCAAATTGCTGTGGCTCTAGGGTATCTGGGAGGATGCTGTTGATGTGAGCCATGACCAGCCTTTCAAAGCACTTCATGGCTACCAACATGAGTGCTACGGGACGGTAATCATTTAGGCAGGTTACCCTCGCTTCCTTGGGCAGGGACTATGGTGGTCTTCTTTAAACATGCAGTTATTACAGACTCGGTCAGGGAGAGGTTGAAAATGTCAGTGAAGACACTTGCCAGTAGGTCCGCGCGTGCTTTGAGTACACGTCCTGGTCATCCATCTGGCCCCGTGGTTTTGTGAATGTTGACCTGTTTAAAGGTCTTGCTCACGTCAGCTACCGAGAGCATTATTACACAGTTGTCCGGAGCAGCTTGTGCTCTCATGCATGCTTCAGTGTTGCTTGCATCGAAGCGAGCATAAAAGGCATTTAGCTCATCTGGTAGGCTTGTGTCACTGGGCAGCTCGCGGCTGGGTTTCCCTTCATAGTCCCTAATAGTTTTCAAGCCCTGTCACATCCAACAAGCGTCAGAGCCGGTGTAGTAGGATTCAATCTTAATCCTGTATTGATGTTTGATGGTTCGTCTGAGGTCATAGTGGGATTTCTTATAAGCCTCCGTATTAGTGTCCCGCTCCTTGATGCGGATGTTGCCTGTAATCCATGGCTTCTGGTTGGGATATGTACATACGATCACTGTGGGGACGACGACATTGATACAATCATTGATGAGAACGATGACTGAGGTGATACACTCCTTAATGCCATTGGATGAATCACGAAACATATTCCAGTCTGTGCTAGCAAAACAGTCCTGTAGTGTAGCATCCGTGTCATCTGACCACTTCCGTATTGAGTGAGTCACTGGTGCTTCCTGCTTTAGTTTTTGCTTGTAAGCAGGAATCAGGAGGACACAATTATGGTCAGATTTGCCAAATGGAGGGTGAGGGAAAGCTTTGTATGCATCTCTGTGTGGAGTAAATGTGGTCTAGAGTTTTTTTCCTCTGGCTGCACATGTAACATGCTGATAGAAATGAGGTAAAATGGATTTAAGTTTGCCTGTGTTAAAGTCCCAGGCAACTGGGAGCGCCGCTTCTGGATGAGCATTTTCTTGTTTGCTTATGGCCTTATACAGCTCGTTGAGTGCGGTCTTAGTGCCAGCATCGGTTTGTGGCGGTAAATAGACAGCTACAAATAATATAGATGAGAACTCTCTTGGTAGATAGTGCGGTCTACAGCATGTCACAAGGTACTCTACCTCAGGTGAACAATACCTTGAGACTTCTTTAATTTTAGACATTGCCCACCAGCTTTTATTGACAAATGGACACGCCCCTCGTCTTACCAGACGTAGCATCTCTGTCCAGCCAATGCATGGAAAATCAGCCAGGTCTATATTATCCATGTTGTCATTCAGCCACGACTCAGTGAAACATAAGATATTACAGTTTTTCATGTCCCAATGGATAAACTTGATCGTAGCTCATCCATTTAGTTTCCCAATGATTGCATGTTGGCCAATAGAACGTATGGCAGTGGGGGTTTACTCTTTACGCAAATGACAGGAATTTGTGCCTGTTCCCTAGAAAGCAGTACATCCATTGCGTCGGACTCGTTAAAGGAAATAATATTTGTCCAGTTCGAGGTGAGTAATCACTGTTCTCATGTCCAGAAGTTATTTTCTGTCATAAGAGACGGTAGCAGCAACATTATGTACAAAAGAAGTTACAAAAGAAGTTACAAACAACATGAAAAAAAAGCAGTTGGTTAGGAGCACGTAAAACGGCCCCTCCTGCGCCATTATATTATATTCTCTGTTTTCTGTGTGGTATCCCAGCACAGCACCCACAGGTCAACAGGACTTAGACTGAAACATTGAACTCCGGATCAACCGGGGTTAGCTGCGTATGTCGTTACCAGTGAGACGGAAAGCTAGGGGTGTTAGAGACCATCACCCATTTCCTGTGAAGGGAGGGAGGGAGTAGAGGGGAAAGGGTGAGAGTGAGAGGAGGGGAAGTAGCTCAAAGCTAGGGTGTCAGAAGATGAGCAAGAGAAGAGAGCTCTATCCATACCTCCATCTTTCTCTTTTCTTTCTCTCGCTCTATTATGGCAGTGTATGAATGATGAAGAGCAGCTTGAATATTTCATATTTGCACATTAGTTTTACCTTGGACATAATCTCACGTAAGCCTTGAACCTAAACTAGAGTACAGTGCAATTCTACATTCTACTACACAGCTACTAAACAACACTACAGAGGTACTACACAGGTCGTACCCAGTAGTCCTAGAAGCCTGCTAGTGCTGCATCACCTACCCAGCTGCAGAGATGAATTCCAACAGCAGGAATTGCAGTAGCAAAACAGCTTGACAAAATTAAACCGGCTTATTCAAGAGACAAAAATTACAAGTAAATCAAACTAATATCACGCACAATGAACAAGCTCTTCACACACTCTTCACTCACTCCAATTCAGATCTTGGGGAAAGTAAATCGAAAATTAAAATAGGTCTAGAGTTTTGGGCTAATACTGTAAATAGTATTTGGATGACAGTTTCAGTTCCTTTGAACTCCTGTAAATTACTGTTGCTGTGGATTGGCTTCATGTACATTCAGTATCTTGTCGTGACTTTGGCTATGCCAGATTAAGTGATATGCTATTCTATAAAATAATTTATCCGTAATTAATATTACCTGATTGAGCTAATCATGTAAATGTAATTAACTAGAGAGTCGAGGCACCACGAAATAATATTTATAGAGCTGTTATCTTCCGAATAAACTCTTAAAGACCTAGTAATATTTTACATCAATAGCAGTCAATATTAATCCTCACCTTAATTCAGTCTCATCTGAAAGTTGTAAATTCTTGGTTATCTGCACGAACCCTGGCTAACAAGTTGAATCAGCAATACAAAATTGGGTTTAATTATTTATTTGCTAAATACCTAACTAATCACACAGAATTACACATACACACAATTAATCATAACTTGATTACAAATTACGTCATAAAGGAAAACGTCCCTAGCGGGCAGAACAGATATGACAGCTGGTTACACAAAAGAAAAGGGTCTGGGTTTGAGTGAAAGAGAGGGAAGACTGAGGGACACAGGGAGAAGCTGTGCTATCATAAATACAGTATCTTATGCATTCTATATTACCGCCCATTTGGAAAAGGAAAATGCAATAAATATTTACTCTGAGCTGCACTTCGGTATGTTGGTGGTAGATGGAAGGCTGTGTTGCCAAACCGAGTCCTTTGTCCTTTGTTCTTTGAAGAATGTCTCTGGTGGTCAATTGGATATGTTGTAGTAACATTGTTGTGTGGTAGACGGGATACTCTGTCTGTTCCTTCCTAACCTGCGTTTGCAGCTGCTGTTGCTAACTCAACGGCTAGGAGGTATCACTTCTGTAGTGAATAAGAGTTCAAAGTTCATACCATTCGCAACCAAAGCTCACGCTGATGTTGGCTTCGTTCTGTAGTTATTATCGGAACCATTCTGACATCGGACCGTCGTCCCCACATCCTCGGAACAGGAGGCTACATTGTCGTCAAGGCTTTATATAGGAAGGGAGAGGAGGGCGTGTTTGAAACATTTTATAGCCCTTGTCCCTTCACAGGGCCGGGCCACTGATTGAGCATAGCCCTAACCTTATGAAAACCCAAATCTCACATTTTAGAAGCTAAAATCACATTTCATCCCATCACGAATAATTTCATATTCAAACATTGATATTGAACAACAATTCCATGTGAATCCAATAACTCTGATGTGTAGACATTCCACTATAGAGTTTATGTCATCTTATCATTGATGAGAATGTCTCAGATGACAACCGAACTGACATCATATTCATTAAGTACCACCGCATATGTTCAATTGGTCGGATTACCAGAATATAGTTCATTTCCCACCACCTTCTGATGTTCCCAGAATCTCTATGTTAACCAAAGGGGTTTGCAAATGTAACATCAGTAGGGTAGAGAGAGGAAAAAGGGGGGAAGAGGTATTTATGACTGTCCTAAACCTACCCCCAGGCCAACGTCATGACACTCTCCTACCAGAAAAGGTGTAATTCCATTTCCTCCTCGTGCTCTCTCTCTCTCTCCATCTGGGGAGGGCAGAGACTGGGAGACACACATACACACTCATGCACGCACGCAAGTACTCACGCACTCACGCACTCACGCATGCATACGCACATACAAACCACAATCCTCAATGAATACCAAGGGTGGGTCGAACACATTCCTTACTGCTCTGCAGAGTTAAGATGTTGCTACAGTAGATAAGAGTTTGAGATGCATATTTCCTGCCAATAAAGCTTTTTGGATATGATGTAAAATCAGAGCTAGATGGTATGTGAGAAGGTTTGTCTCTCTCTCACTATCTCCCTCTCTCTCCCAGACGCTATCCTGCCTGTCTCTCTCTCTCGCTCGCCCCCCCCCTCTCGCGCTCACTCTCTCGCTCCCCCACTCTCACTCTCGTTACCCCCTCTCTCATTCTCACTCTCTCTCGCCCAGACTTTTCTCTCTCAGACCCAGCCGTTAGCCCCAGATGGAGTTGTAGTTGTCATATTGTCACATTACAGGAGTTCAGATGCTAATGGCTGCACCACTAATCCAGCTGCCGGCAAGGCTGGCCTCGTGCCAATACTACCCACACAGCACAGCACAGCACTGTACCCACCGCCCGCCGGGCCATCCCCATGACTGCTGTGCTCTGCTGATGTACACTGCCAACACCGGGCCAAGGAGCACAGAGGCAGTCCTGGGGAGGAGGGGTGGAGGAATGGGCCCAACAACTAGGGCTAGGAGAGAGGAAGTACAGGCTACAGAGCCAGAGGGCATAGGGGAGACGAGTGTTTCTCCACAACCGGTTTTGCATTTGTATTTATTAAGGATCCCCATTAGCCGAGGCCTAAGCAGCAGCTACTCCTCCTGGGGTCCAAACAAGATGAAGGCAAAACAGTACATCAGACAACACATTATTACACCACTACGTTACCACTACATCTACAATGCAAAATGTATAATAACACAATACAACAATAGCACAACATTACAAATATGGAATATTGGGTAGGTGTGCGGGTTGAATAGAGAAAGACAACGTATAAAAAAAGAATCCATAAATGTATCATTCTTGTGCAATTCATAATTCTATGGGCTATATTGAGCTTTTTCCTTCATTGTTTTTATCTGGCGTTAGTGCGCAAGTCTAAGCTTTAGGGCCTTACTGTATACGCTACTACTGTGTTAAGATATCACGGGATCCAGCTGTCTATTATAGGAGGGTTTGGGCACAACAGATCAACCAGAGATAAAAAAATACTGTGCAAAATGAAGCCCAGTCCAGGGATAATAGCACAGGCGAATATTTACAAAAATGGCTCGGAATTGATCCCAAAATTGTGTTCTGGTTGCCTACTGCAGTCAACAAAAGATCGTTATAGACACTAAAAGGAAATCAAATAGACAGACATCACCACAATAAACATAAATTATAATTGCTACAGTTACGGGTTAAGCAATATAATGGATAATTGTCAGGATATCTGAATCCCAAACAGGACTAACCAATGCAATGAAAGATGAAATAAAGAGAGCTACAGCAATAATACTGCACGCCCAACACAGCTCTCAAAACAACAGGCATTAGAATGAATGACAGGCATTAGAATAAAGCACATGACAAATGACATAGTCCTTGAGTTTGTATTGCTTCTAATGGCACAAATGAATGGTGCTCTCATAAGTTTAATGCAACGGCATGTAGTTGCGTTTTAAGAAATGGAAATGTTTCTAGTCTACTTGGTGCGCATGGGGTATGGAGAAAGGTGGTTTGTCGTGTTGAGAGAGCAGTAGAGAGCTGGCATCATCACATACGGTGCATTCGGAAAGTATTCAGACCCCTTCACCTTTTCCACATTTTGTTATATTACAGCCGTATCAATCTACACACAATACCCCGTAATGAGAAAGCCATTTTCTTGGCAAATTTAAAAAAAAATTCTACATAAGTATTCAGATCCTTTGTTATGAGACCCATAATTGAGCTCAGGTGCATCCTGTTTCCATTGTTCATGGAGTCCACCTGTGGAAATTCAATTGATTGGACATGATTTGGAATGGCACACACCTGTCTATATAAGCTTCCACAGTTGACTATGCATATCAGAGCAAAAACCAAGCCATGAGGTCGAAGGAAATGTCCATAAAGCTCCGAGACAGGATTGTGTTGAGGCACAGATCTGAGGAAGGGTACCAACAAATTTCTGCAGCATTGAAGGTCCACAAGAACACAGTGGTCTTCATCATTCTTAACTTCACTAGGGTAGGGGGCAGCATTCAGAATTTTGGATGAAAAGCATGCCCAAATTAAACTGCCTGCTTCTCAGGCCCAGAAGATAGGATATGCATAGTAGATTTGGATAGAAAACACTCTACATTTTCCAAAACTGTTCAAATAATGTCTGTGAGTTTAACAGAACTGATATGGTAGGTGAAAACCCAAGGAAAATCCAACCAGGAAGTACTATTATTTTGAAAGGCTGTTTTTCCATTAAAAGCCTATCCACCATACAAAGACTTAGGACCCAGTTCAAGGTCTCTATGGCACCCCTACATGTGGCCAGTCTTCAGGCATTGTTTCAGGCTATTACTCTGAAAAATGAGGGAGATACAGCACTTTCAATAAGTGGCCAGTGGAAATTTCCATTCATCAGCCATGCGCCTGATCGGGAACGCGCCTTTCTTGTTTCTCCTTTCCTATTGACGAAGCTTTTGTCCTGTTGAAATATTATAGATTATTTATGACAAAAACAACCGGAGGGTTGATTTTAAACATCGTTTGGCATGTTTCTACTAACTTTTATTGTACTTTTTAAAAACTTTTCGTCTGGATTTAGTGCACGCATTCGGATTACTGGACAAAAAGTGCGAACAAAAAGGAGGTATTTGGTCATAAAGAGGGACATAATCAGACAAAACCAACATTTTGTTGTCTAACATGGAGACCTGGGAGTGCCACTAGATGAAGATCATCAAAGGTAAGTGATTAATTGTAATGCTATTTCTGACTTTTGTGACACTCTCCTTGGCTGGAAAATGGCTGTATGGGTTTCTGTGGCTAGGTGCAGACCTAACATAATCGCAAAGTGTGCTTTCTCCGTAAAGCCTTTTTGAAATCTGACACAGTGGTTGCAATAAGGAGAAGTTTATCTTTATTTGTATGTTTAACACTTGTATCGTTTATCAATGTTTATGATGAGTATTTCTGTAATTTGATGTGGCTCTCTGCACTTTCACCGGATGTTTGTTTGAGACAATGCATTTCTGACCAAAATGCGCCAATGTAAACTGAGATTTTTGGATATAAATATGAACTTTATCGAACAAAATATACATGTATTGTGTAACATGAAGTCCTACGAGTGCCATCTGATGAAGATCATCAAAGGTTAGCGATTCATCTTATCTCTATTTCTGATTTTTGTGACTCCTCTTTGGCTGGAAAAATGTCTGTATGGTTTTCTGTGACTAGGTGCTGACTTAACATAATTGCATGGTGTGCTTTCGCAGTAGCTCTGAAAGAGCTCCAAAGTTCCTCTGTCGCGATGGGAGACCCTTCCAGAAGGACAACCACCTCTGCAGCACTCCACCAACCAGGCCTGGTAGAGTGGCCAGATGGAAGCCACTCCTCAGTAAAAGGCACATGACAGCCCACTTAGAGTTTGCCAAAAGGCACCTAAAAGGACTCTCAGACCATGAGAAACAAGATTTGCTTGTGTTACTTGATGTGAAATAGAGTTCCATGCACTTTTAGATAAAAAGGTTCTAGATAGAACCAAAAAAGGTTCTATTGCTTGTTTCATATTTTTTATTTTATTGAACAGTGAAAATTGTGTTTTACATGAAATGGAATGATATTTGGATGAAACCAGTTCCCCCATTGATTGCCCCAAGTATGAAAAATGATTGTAGCTGGTACATTGACAAAGTTGATGATAAAGTTACTGGTCCCCCCCATACTGGTCCCCCCCATGTCAAACGCTTGGATTCAGGATGCAGGCATTACTTCTGACTTGATGAGCAACGTCATGTAAATCTGGAAATGTTTTAACTATTTTAAATACTTAACTCTTTAAAACCGTCATTACTTGTTGCGCATCCTATTTGTTTACATATGGTGTGCCGTGGTCAAAAGCCTCTTGCAACGTCTGAGTCGGGGGTTTGTTTTGAGCACTCGACTGTACTTTTTTGGGTCTCATCCGTAGACTCTCTCCGTACTGTTTCACATGATTCTTGCGTAGGTGGTAAAAGAGGTTAGTGGTGTTTGAGCCTGTTGTCAGGACAAACCTGCGGCTTAAATGCAGAGGACGGTTTTCTGGTCCGTGTCAGACTTTTCATACGTCCATGCGACCGAAGTAGCCCCTCTTTTAGGTACGAGCTCCATGTCTCTGTGCTCTGTGTCATGTTCACTCTCCTCCATGTTTGTTTGTGTTGAAATTTCCTTCCACACGTGCCGTCGTCCAATTGACAAAAAATATTGCCCAGCTCTAGTATGGACTGTACTATTATGCATATTGAATGGACTCTTATGCTACACTCCAAGATGTCTATCCATGAGTCTGGGAGAGAACGTATAGCCCTAGGCGATGCTGTTGGTTCATTGATTGTGCAGGGCGGCTTACAGTTAGCCTACAATTATAATGAATTTGTATTTGATCTTGAATAGCCTAGTAATATTACTATATTTTCATAATTAATTGGGTGGCACATTACCTTTTGCTATACACAATATCTCACCCCTTCTCTCTCCTGTATTCCTTTCTCGAGTGTGCAGAGGGGCTGTTTAGTGAAATATGTTTCATTGCAAAAACAGATTTCATGTGGTTTTCCAAATTAAGCACCGGGTAGCTACATGAACAGCGTTGGAGAGCCCATGGCATACAGAGTTTGGGTGGAATGTCACCTGTTGCGTAGTGAGAGCATGTTCCTCAAACAGTAGTTGACACATGAAATGAAATAAGTGTTTGTATATTTGTTTCTCAGTTGCTCATATTAAGCAAAGCTCCGCTATAAAACCAAAGTAGCTTACCAGACATAATTGGAAAACAGACCAGCGGGAAAGTGTGTGGCCTCCATTCATTATTCGTGCCCATTTGATAATGGGCCATTCTAAATCAAAACTAATTTGACATACTAGTAAAGACAAGATTAAATCGAGAATAGTGTGATGGTTGAAAATAGGATCACTTTATGAGAGGACAGCTTGCCTGAGGCAAGGAACAGAGAGCAATATCAATAGCCTATAGTCAAATCATGCAGCCCATATATGTTTTGATTTCTAAGGTTTGTATAATGAATGCACAACTAAAGTTGATAAAAACTCTAAATCTAGCATATAGGACCTGATTACTTTTACCCTCAACATAGCCACTTCATATGCGCACTCGCTCCTGAATGGGAAAAATGTCCTTTTAATTTTATTCAGCTAAATGTAACTATATTAATGTTACTATAAAATCATGGGATATACACTGAACAAAAATATAAAGGCAACATGTAAAGTGTTGGTCCCATATTTCATTAGCTGAAATAAAAGATCGCAGAAATGTTTCATACGCACAAAAAGCTTATTTCTCTCACATTTTGTACAGTAATTTGCTTACTTCCCTGTTAGTGAGCATTTCTCCTTTGCCAAGATAACCCATCCATCTGACAGGTGTGGCAAACATCAAAATGCCACAGATGTCTCAAGTTTTGAGGGAGAGTACAATTGGCATGCTGACTGCAGGAATGTCCACCAAAGCTGTTGCCAGAGAATTGAATGTTCATTTCTCTACCATAAGCTACCTACAATGTCGTTTTAGAGAATTTGGCAGTATGTCTAACCAACCTCACAACCGCAGACCATGTGTAACCATGCCAGCCCAGGACCTCCACCTTCCTCACCTGCAGGATCAGCCACCCAGACAGCTGATGAAACGGAGTGTTTCTGCCTGCAATGCTCTTTTGTGGGGAAAAACTAATTCTGATTGGCTGGGCCTGGATCCCAATTGGGTGGGCCTATGCCCCCCTAGGCCCACCCATGGCTTCGCCCAGTCATATGAAATCCATAGATAGAGACTCATTAATTTATTTCAACTTAATGATTTCCTTATAACTGTAACTGAGTAAAATCGTTGAAATTGTTGCATGTTGCGTTTCTATTTTTGTTCAGTATAAAATAATGGCACAGGACTTATAAACATATATTGTCTACTAAATGAACAAGCCTAAAGCCTATGGCATGGAGCATAGCCAGATAACATACAGTAGGCCAACTCATATTCTGTTCTTCGGAATTAATATTTTTTTTATATCAAAATATTTACCTAACTAAAATAGACCTAAATAAAATAAATAATGGATTTATTGTGATGGTGTATATTAAATGGATTTATTAGACTTAAAAAAAATATGTAAATTGGTCCAAAGGCACGCATCAGCAGCTTGTATGCATGGAGGCCTTGACTGCCACAGCCCTAGCCATAACACGTATATTCAGCAGCAGACTATGATCGATAATGTATAAAGCTGCACTGAAGTCTAACAAAACAGCTTCCACAATCTTCTTATTATCCTTTTCCGTTAGACAATCATCTGGCATTTGTGTATGTGCCGTACATGCTGAGTGCCCTTCCCTATAAGTGTGCTGAAAGTCAGTTGTTAATCTGTTTACTGTGAAATAGCATGGTATCTGGTGAAAAACACATTTTTTCCAAATGTTCAGTAAGGGTTGGCAGCAGGCTGATTGGTCAGCTGTTTCAACCAGCAAAGGGTGCGTTGCTATTCTTGGGTAGCGGAATGACTTTTGCCTTCCTCCAGGCCTGAGGGCAGATACTCTCATGTAAGTTTAGATAGAATGGATGGCAAATAGGAGTGGCAATATCGTCCTCTATCATCCTCAGTCATTTTCCATCCAAGATGTCAGTCCCAGGTGGTTTGTCATTGTTGACAGAAAACATTTTTTTTTTTACCTCTTCCACACTCACTTTACGGAATAAAAAAATTACAATTCTTGTCTTTCATAATCTGGTCAGTTATGCATGGATGTGTAGGTTCAGAGTTTGTTGTTGGCATATCATGACAAAGAAACAATCATTAAAGTAGTTGGCAATATCAGTGAGTTTTGTGATAAATGAGCCATCTGACTCAAAGAAGGATGGGGCCGAGTTCCCCATTTTTATCAACATTGTATAGAAGGTGCTCCAAAGCTTTTTTTACAAGCATCCTTTATATCAATTATCTTTGTTTCATAGTACGGCTTCTTCTTTTTCTTTAGTTTAGTCACATGATTTCTCAATTTGCAGTACGTTTGCCAATCGGCTGTGCAGCCAGACTTATTTGCCATTCCTTTTGCCACATTCCTCTCAACCATATGCTTTTTCAATTCCTCATCAATCCACAGGGATTGAACCGTTTTAACAGTCATTGTCTTAACGGGTGCTGCTTATTAGTAACTGGAATAAGCTATTTCATTAATGTGTCAAGTGCAGCGTCTGGTTGTTCCTCATTACACACCACAGAGCGGCAAGTATTACTTATATCGTCAACATAGGAATCACTACAAAACCTCTTGTATGACCTCTTATACACTATACTAGGCCCAGCCTTTGGAACTTTGGGTTTCCTACATATGGCTAGTATATTATGATCACTACATCTGATGGATCTGGATACTGCTTTAGAGCAGATTCCTGCAGCATTAGTAAACATGTGATCAATACACGTGGATGATTTATTCATCGGGCTGTTTGCAAATACCCTGGTAGGTTGACTTGTAGGGATTCTGCTGACCAGTCTATCAGTTCTGAAGGTTCTGAAATGGAAGGAGTCCAAGGATGAAGGACCCTAACTTTGGGTTGGTCAACTCTACAGTGAACCAGAGAGGAGATGAGAGATTTAAACTGAGAAAGGAGCACTAGAGAGAGGGTTCAGAGCTATTGGAGCAGAGTACAGCACTGTGGATGGGGATGGGTCTTGGCAGGCAATTTACAGCCATTACTGTCGCTTACAGTCTGTGGGATTGTGATAGAACTCTTTTATTCTATGTGAAGGAGGCAATGTTCTGAACCTTCAGAACATTTTGTGTGTGTGTGTCTGTTAGTGAAAGTGCTTTCTACAGTAGATCTCTGAACCCATTAAGAGAAGGGAAATCGGTTTTCCCATAATCTAAGTATAACACCACTAATCAAAAAATGTAACTGTATTAAAACCTTCTCATTTCAATAAAACATCTGGCCAGGAGTTTGGTTAAAAAAAAGCACACATTCAGCTAACTTTAAAAATAATTAGGCTAATTTGATTGAAATATGAGCTCTCAATTATTGATATAAAGGGATGGAGAGAGAAGGATGGAGAGAAGGGTGGAGAGAGGGATAGGGAGAGGGCTGGCGATAGGGATTGAGAGCGGGATGGAGAGCGGCGTGGAGAGAGCTGGACAGAGGGATGAGAGAGAGATGGAGAGAGGAGTGGAGAGAGGGATGGAGAGAGGGATGAGAGATAGATGGAGAGAGGGATGAGAGATAGGTGGAGTGAGGGATTAGCTGGAGAGATAGAGAGAGGGATGAGAGAGAGGGATGGAGAGAGGGATGAGAGAGAGGGGTAGAGAAAGGGATAGACATAGGGCTGGCGATAGGGATGGAGAGCGGGATGGAGAGAGGGGTGGAGAGAGGGATGGCAACAGGATTGGAGTGCGGGATGGAGAGAGCTGGACAGAGGGATGAAAGAGAGATGGAGAGAGATATGAGAGATAGATGGAGTGAGGGATTAGCTGGAGAGATGGAGAGAGGGCTGACTGAGGGATGGAGAGAGGGATGAGAGAGAGGCATTGAGAATGGGATGGAGAGAGGGATGAGAGAGGGATGGAGAGAGAGATGAGAGAGGAGTGGAGAGAAAGATGGAGAGAGATGGAGGGATGAGAGAGACGGAGAACGGGATGGAGAGAGCGATGAGAGAGACGGAGACTAATTATCAAAATCCAGAAAAGAGCCGTTAAATTCTATAACCACTTAAAAGGAAGCGATTCCCAAACCTTCCACAACAAAGCCATCACCTACAGAGAGATGAACCTGGAGAAGAGTCCCCTAAGCAAGCTGGTCCTGGCTCTGTTCACAAACACAAACACACCCTACAGAGCCCCAGGACAGCAGCACAATTAGACCCAACCAAATCATGAGAAAACAAAAAGATAATTACTTGACACATTGGAAAGAATTAACAAAAAAACAGAGCAAACTAGAATGCTATTTGGCCCTAAACAGAGAGTACACAGCGGCAGAATACCTGACCACTGTGACTGACCCAAAATTAAGGAAAGCTTTGACTATGTACAGACTCAGTGAGCATAGCCTTGCTATTGAGAAAGGCCGCCGTAGGCAGACATGGCTCTCAAGAGAAGACAGGTTATGTGCTCACTGCCCACAAAATGAGGTGGAAACTGAGCTGCACTTCCTAACCTCCTGCCCAATGTATGACCATATTAGAGAGACATATTTCCCTCAGATTACACAGATCCACAAAGAATTCGAAAACAAATCCAATTTTGATAAACTCCCATATCTACTGGGTGAAATTCCACAGTGTGCCATCACAGCAGCAAGATATGTGACCTGTTGCCACGAGAAAAGGGCAACCAGTGAAGAACACACACCATTGTAAATACAACCCATATGTATGCTTATTTATTTTATCTTGTGTCCTTTACCATTTGTACATTGTTAAAACACTGTATATATATATAATATGACATTTGTAATGTCTTTATTGTTTTGAAACTTCTGTATGTGTAATGTTTACTGTTAATTTTTATTGTTTATTTCACTTTATATATTCACTTTATATATTATCTACCTCACTTGCTTTGGCAATGTTAACACATGTTTCCCATGCCAATAAAGCACTTGAATTGAATTGAAAGGGATGGAGAGAGGGATGAGAGAGGAATGAGAGAGGATAGAGAGAGGGATGAGAGATTGGAGAGGTGGAGAAAGAGATGGAGAGAGGGATAGAGAGGCATGAGAGAGAGAGATGAGAGAGGGATGGAGAGATGGAGAGAGGGATGAGAGAGATGAGAGAGGGATGGAGAGAGGAGTGGAGAGAAAGCTGGAGAGATGGAGAGAGGGATGAGACAGATGGAGAGAGAAATGGAGAGAGGGATGAGAGAAAGATGGAGAGAGAGATATACAGAGGGATGGAGAAAAGGATAGAGAGATGGCAAGAGGGATGGAGAGAGGGACTTGAGAGAGATGGAGAGAGAGATGAGAAAGAGGGATGGGGAGGGATGAGAATGGAGAAAGGGATGGAGAGAGGAATGAGAGAGAGATGAGAGAGGAGTGGAGAGAAAGATGGAGAGAGAGATGAGAGAGGGATGAAGAGAAAGAGATGGAGAGAGGGATGGAGAGAGGGATGAGAGAAGGGAAAGAGGGATGGAGAGAGAGATGTAGAGAGGGATGAGAGAGAGAGATGAAGAGAGGGGTGGAGAGAAATGGAGAGAGATGGAGAGAAGGGTGGAGAGAGATTGACAGAGGGGTGGAGAGAGAGATTGAGAGAGGGGTGGACAGAGGGATAAGGAGAGGGATAGAGTTGGAGAGAGATATGGCGAGTGGGATGAACTGAATGTATAATGAGGGAAGATGAGGATACTTTCAGGAGAGGTTCGCCCCTTTGGAAAGGGACTGTCATTCACCCCTGAGTTTCCACCCTACCATCACTGTAACAGGTAGGTAATTAGCTTTAAATAGGATAGGACAGACAGACAGACAGATGGATAGAGGCATTCTACTGGGCCGTAGTTAAAGAATGTGTTGGGATATGTGTGTTATTGAGAGATGAGTGCAGAGAATCAAGGGCAGCTTGTACACATTGTTGTTTGCTGCTACGATTGGTCAGAAACTTTTATTTTATTTTTATTTAACCTTTATTTAACTAGGCAAGTTCGTTAAGAACAAATTCTTATTTACAATGACGGACTACCAAAAGGCCTCCTGCGGTGACGGTGGCTGGGATTTAAAAAATAAAAAATAAAATAAATATAGGACAAAACACACATCACGACAATAGCAAAAAAAAAAAAAAGAGACTCCCTCCACCTACCCAAGGATGTCAGAGTTCAAAAATATAATAACCAAGGATCTAAACTTAAACTTAACCTTGCATAATACCCTAGATGAGGTCGCACCGCAAAAAGAGTGATACAAAAATTGTCACAAATATACACAAAATACCCGAGTCCTGAAGCAAGCTTCCAGAAAACTGGAAAGGAAAACGCACTCCACCAAATTGGAAGACTTCGAACTAGCTTGAAAAGACCATGCAATATCGAAAAGTCCTCACTACAATTCCAACCTGATTGAGGAGAATAAAAACAATACAACATTTATTTTTGATACTGTTGCAAAGCCAAATTAAAAAGCAGCATTCCCCAAGTGAGGATGGCCTTCACTTCAGCGGTGATGAATTAATGAACTACTTTGATGAAAAGATCACAATCATTAGAAAACAAATGACAGACTCCTCTTTGAATATGTGTACTTCTCCAAAACTCAGTTGTCCTGAGTCTGCACAGAACTGTAAGGACCTCAGATCAATGGAGACACTCAATGTTTTAAATCCTGTATCTCTCGACACATTCAGAAATATTGTCATGAACTTTCCAGCGGTGCACTGGAGCCTATTCCAACCTAACTACAGAAAGAGCTACTTCCTGTGCTTGGCCCTCCTATGGTGAACATAATACATGTCTCCCTATCCTTCGGATGTGTACCAAACTCACTAAAAGGGGCATTAATAAAGCCTCTCCTGAAAAAGCCAAACCTATAAACCCCCCGCAAAAAAAAAAAAAAGAAATACTGGCCTATATTGACTTTCCCATTCTTCGCAATATTTTTTGCTAAAGCAACTTACTGCCTTCCTGAAGACAGATAATGTATAGGAAACGCTCCAGTCTGGTTTTAGACCCCATCATAGTACTGAGACTGCCCTTGTGGTAAATTACCTTTACACCTTTTAATGGAGTCAGACCAAGGCTCTGCATCTGTCCTCGTGCTCCTAGACCTTAGCGATACTTTAGACACCATCGATCACCACATTCTTTTGGAGAGATTGGAAACCCTAACTGGTCTATGAGGACAAGATCTTATATGTCGGAAAAATATCAGTTTGTCTCTATGGATGGTTTGTCCTCTGACAAATCAATGGTACGCTTCCTCAAGATTCTGTTCTAGGACCACTATTGTTTTCACTTGATATGCTACGTCTTGTAGATGTCATTCGGAAACACAATGTCAACTTTCACCGCTATGCAGACTACACACAGCTATACATTTGGATGAAAGCCTATGTTTCAGACATAAGGAAGTGGATGGAGGCAAATGTTTAACTTTTACTTTTCTGCTGACAATGAATCTTGATTGTTGTACAGTCATCTCAAATAAAGCTGTGAAGGAGCTCGGTGTTACTCTTGACTCTGATCTCTTTTTTGATGAACATATCAAAAATATTTCAAGAGCAGCCTTTTCCCATCGTTGTAACATTGCAAAAATCAGAAAACGTTTGTCTAAAAATGTGGCAGAAAAGCAAATCCATGCTTTTTCCACTTCAAGATTAGACTAATGCAATGCTCTACTTTCTGGTTACCCGGATAAGGCACTAAATAAAGTTCAGCTAGTACTAAACACGGCTGCTAGAATCCTGACTGCAACCAAACAATGTGATCATATTACTCCAGTGCTGGCTTCCTGTTCACGCTAGGGCTGGTTTCAAGGTGTTACTGCTAACCTACAAAGCATTACATGGACTTGCTCTTACCTATCTCGCTGATTTGGTCCTGCCGTACATACCAACACGTATGCTACGGTCACAAAACTCAGGCATCCTTATTGTTTCTAGACTTTCTAAGCAAACAGTTGGAGGCAGGGATTTCTCCTATAGCACTCATATTTTATGGAATGGTCTGCTGGTCTATGTCAGAGGAGCAGACTTGGTCTCAACCTTTAAGTCTTTACTGAAGACTCATCTCTTCAGTAGGTCCTATGATTGAGTGTAGTCTGGCCCAGGGGTGTGAAGGTGAACGGCAAGGCACTGGAGTGACGAACCACCCTTGGTGTCTCTGCCTGGCTGGCTCCCCTCTCTTCACTGGGATTCTCTGCCTATGACCCTATTTCAGGGGCTGAGTCACTGGCTTCCTCGTGCACTCCGATGCCTTCCGTAGGAGGGTGCATCACGTCGTGCCAGGCTTTTTTCGCTATACTCGACCTGAGTCACTGAAGTGATCTTCCTTCCTGTCCTCCGGCTCGGGCAGTGGGGGAGATCTTCATGGGCTATACTCGGTAGTGTCTCACAGTAGTAAAATAGGGGTTTGTTGATATCCTTTTGGTGGTGTTGGGGCTGTGCTTTGGTAATGTGGGTGGGGTTATATCCTGCCTGGTTGGCCCGGTCTAGGGGTAACTTTGGATGGGGCCACAGTGTCCCCTGACACCCCACCTGTCTCAGTCTCCAGTATCTGTGCTGCAATAGTCTATGTGCCAGGGGGCTAGGATCAGTCTGTCCTATCTGGCGTAATTCTCAAGTTTTATCTGGTGTCCCGTGTGATCTTAGGTATGCTACGCCTAATTCTCCCATCGCTCTCTCTCCCCTCCTGGAGGACCTGAGCCGTAGGACTACAGTGGTTCTTCCATTAAATGTCCTCGTGCTCCTAGACCTTAGTGCTGCTTTTGATACTATCGATCACCACATTCTTTTGGAGAGATTGGAAACCCAAATTGGTTTACACGGACAAGTTCTGGCCTGGTTTAGATCTTATCTGTCAGAAAGATATCAGTTTGTCTCTGTGAATGGTTTCTCCTTTGACAAATCAACTGTAAATTTCGGTGTTCCTCAAGGTTCCGTTTTAGGACCACTATTGTTTTCACTATATATTTTACACCTCTTGGGGACGTCATTCGAAAACATTATGTTAACTTTCACTGCTATGCGGATGACACCACACAACTGTACATTTCAATGAAACATGGTGAAGCCCCAAAATTGCCCTCGCTAGAAGCATGTGTTTCAAACATAAGGAAGTGGATGGCTGCAAACGTTCTACTTTTAAACTCGGACAAAACACAGATGCTTGTTCTAGGTCCCAAGAAACAAAGAGATCTTCTGTTGAATCTGACAATTAATCTTAATGGTTGTACAGTCGTCTCAAATAAAACTGTGAAGGACCTCGGCGTTACTCTGCACCCCGATCTCTCTTTTGAAGAACATATCAAGACTGTTTCAAGGACAGCTTTTGTTGATCATATTACTCCACTGCTAGCCTCCCTACACTGGCTTCCTGTCAAGGCAAGGGCTGATTTCTAGGGTTTACTGCTAACCTACAAAGCATTACATGGGCTTGCTCCTACCTATCTCTCTGATTTGGTCCTGCCGTACATATCTACATGAAGCTACGGTCACAAGACACAGGCCTCCTAATTGTCCCTAGAATTTCTAAGCAAACAGCTGGAGGCAGGGCTTTCTCCCATAGAGCTCCATTTTTATGGAATGGTCTGCCTACCCATGTGAGAGATGCAAACTCGGTCTCAACCTTTAAGTCTTTAGTGAAGACTCATCTCCTCAGTGGGTCATATGATTGAGTGTAGTCTGGCCCAGGAGTGTGAAGGTGAACGGAAAGGCTCTGGAGCAACGAACCGCCCTTGCTCTCTCTGCCTGGTTGGTTCCCCTCTTTCCACTGGGATTCTCTGCCTCTAACCCTATTACAGGGGCTGAGTCACTGGCTTACTAGGGCTCTTTCATACCGTCCCTAGGAGGGGTGCGTCACTTGAGTGGGTTGAGTCACTGATGTGATCTTCCTGTCTGGGTTGGCACACCCCCTTGAGTTGTGCCGTGGCGGAGATCTTTGTGGGCTATACTCGGCCTTGTCTCAGGATGGTAAGCTGGTGGTTGAAGATATCCCTCTAGTGGTGTGGGGGCTGTGCTTTGCCAAAGTGGGTGGGGTTATATCCTTTATGTTTGGCCCTGTCCGGGGGTGTCATCGGATGGGGCCACAGTGTCTCCTGACCCCTCCTGTCTCAGCCTCCAGTATTTATGCTGCAGTAGTTTATGTGTCGGGGGGCTAGGGTCAGTTTGTTATATCTGGAGTACTTCTCCTGTCCTATCCGGTGTCCTGTGTGAATTTAAGTATGCTCTCTCTAATTCTCTCTTTCTCCCTTTCTTTCTCTCTCTCGGAGGACCTGAGCCCTAGGACCATGCCTCAGGACTACCTGACATGATGACTCCTTGCTGTCCCCAGTCCACCTGGCCGTGCTGCTGTTCCAGTTTCAACTGACCTGAGCCCTAGGACCATGCCCCAGGACTACCTGACATGATGACTCCTTGCTGTCCCCAGTCCACCTGGCCATGCTGCTGCTCCAGTTTCAACTTCCACCTGACTGTGCTGCTGCTCCAGTTTCAACTGTTCTGCCTTATTATTATTCGACCATGCTGGTCATTTATGAACATTTGAACATCTTGGCCATGTTCTGTTATAATCTCCACCCGGGAACAGCCAGAATAGGACTGGCCACCCCACATAGCCTGGTTCCTCTCTAGGTTTCTTCCTAGGTATTGGCCTTTCTAGGGAGTTTTTCCTAGCCACCGTGCTTCTACACCTGCATTGCTTGCTGTTTGGGGTTTTAGGCTGGGTTTCTGTACAGCACTTTGAGATATCAGCTGATGTACGAAGGGCTATATAAATAAATTTGATTTGATTTGATTTGATTTTCACTGTGAGTGCCCCAGAACTCATGCTACAGGCGAAACCAAGATGTTTCTGCAACCAGGAAATGAACAGGATTTCTGAGGCACCGATTTGCATCATCTCCTTATATGGCTGTGAATGGGACAGGAATGAGCCTGCCCTTTCTATCGTTTCCCCAAGGGGTCTGGAGCATTGTGACGTATTTGCAGGCATATCATTGGAAGATTGACCATAAGAGACTACATTTTCCAAGTGTCCCGCACGGTGTCCTGCGTGGAAATTGATGCGCAAAACTCAGGTGCTGGTATTTTTCCATGGAATTCAGAGAAAAACCATGCTTCCACGAACGGCATATCAATGAAGAGATATGTGAAAAAACACCTTGGGGATTGATTCAAACAACGTTTGCCATGTTTCGGTCGATATTATGGAGTTAATTCGGAAAAAAGTTCAACGTTTTGGTGACTGAATTTTCGGTTCGTTTCGGTAGCCAAATGTGTAGTAACAAAACGGAGCGATTTGTCCTACACAAAGAATCTTTCAGGAAAAACTGGACATCTGCTATGTAACTGAGAGTCTCCTCATTGAAACATCTGAAGTTCTTCAAAGGTAAATTATTTTATTTGATTACTTTGCTGGTTTTTGTGAAAATGTTATGTGCTAAATGCTACGCTAAATGCTACGGCAGCCATTATCACTCTTACACAAATGATTGATTTTCTATGGTTCAAAAGCATATTTTGAAAATCTGAGATGACAGTGTTGTTAAGAAAAGGCTAAGCTTGAGAGCAGGCATATTTATTTCATTTCATTTGCGATTTTGAGAAATCGTTAACGTTGCGTTATGGTAATGAGCCTGAGGGTGTAGTTACGCTACCGGATCCGGTATCAGTAGTTCAGAGAGGTTAAAACCTTTTTTGTAATAACATAATATATGGGATTGATTTTAAGAAATTTGGCTTAACCTCTCTGGGATATGTGGACGGTAGCGTCCCACTTGGCCAAAAGCCAGAGAAAATGCAGAGCGCCAAATTCAAATAAATTCCTATAAAAATAAAACTTTCATGAAATCGCACATGTAAGATACCAAATTAAAGCTACAAATTAAAGCTACAAAGCTAAAACGCAGAAATAAAAATATAAATCATGCATTACCTTTGATGAGCTTCATCTGTTGGCACTCCAATATGTCCCATAAACATCACAAGATACCAAATTAAAGCTACGCGTGTTGTGAATCCAGCCAACATGTCAGATTTCAAAAAGGCCTTTCGGCGAAAGCAAACTATTATCCGAGGATAGCACCTCCGTAAACAAAAGAGAGAAAACATATTTCAACCCTGCAGGCGCGACACAAAACGCAGAAATAAAAATATAAATCTTACCTTTGACGAGCTTCTTCTGTTGGCACTCCAATTTGTCCCATAAACATCTCAAATGGTCCTTTTTTCGATTAATTCCATCCATATATATCCAAAATGTCAATTTATTTGGCGCGTTTGATCCAGAAAAACACGAGTTCAAACTTGCCCAACGTGACTACAAAATATCTCAAAAGTTACCTGTAAACTTTGACAAAACATTTCAAACTACTTTTGTAATACAACGTTAGGTCTTTTTAAAAGTACATAATCGATCAAATTGAAGACGGGATGATCTGTGTTCAAGAAAGGAAGAAAACAAACTGACGCTAGCTTTCTGGTCATGCACCTCTATCAAACTGTACACATGAACTGACCCTCGTTTTGAACAGAGCTACTTCTTCATTACACAAAGGAAAAGCCTCAACCAATTTCTAAAGACTGGTGACATCCAGCGGAAGTGGTAGGAACTGCAAGCAAGTCCCTTAGAAATCTGGATTCCCAATGAAATCTCATTGAAAAGAGAGTGACGTCAAAAAAAATCTGAATGGTTGGTCCTTGGGGTTTCGCCTGCTACATAAGTTCTGTTATACTCACAAACATGATTCAAACTTCAGAGTGTTTTCTATCCAAATCTAATAATAAGCATATCTTATCTTCTGGGGATGAGTAGCAGGCAATTGAATTTGGGCATGCTTTTCATCCCAAATTCCAAATGATGCCCCCTATCCTAGAGAAGTTAATTAATTTGATTAGTATTATGGTGTTTCTATTCAGAGAAAAACGAAAAACTCAGGGTTTCTATGGCGCTGTACAACATGACGTCGGGAGTAGGCTACAAGATCATAGGATTCTACATTTTTTTGCCTTCATTAGACAACTTTTGTTCCAATATTTCTGTAAATCAGTGATATTTATTCCCATAGTAATTTGTTAACTAAATCAACACCTGCATATTTTATTAACGAAATGTGTTTATTTGTTAATTAGGCTACTGTGCAGTCTACAATACATATTGTAGTAAACATGGGAAAGTGCTTAATTCCTTACATAAGTGAGAGCAGGCCATGTCTGTAGTACAGAATGCAGGGCAAGTGGGAGACCGGGGTTCAAATCTCCATTGGGGAGGAAGGAATAGGCTGTCCGTGTCAATAAGAATTTGTTCTTAACTGATTCCATATGTGTTATTTCATAGTTGTGATGTTTTTGAGTGGCTGCTGCCAACTCTAGCCACTTTAATCATGGAACAATTGATGTAATACATTTATCACTAGCCACTTTAACCAATGCCACTTTATATAATATTTACATACCCTACCTTACTCATCTCATATGTATATACTGCACACTATACCATCTACTGCATCTTGCCATCTTGATGTAATTAAATGTTTCACTAGCCACTTTAAACTATGCCACTTTATATAATGTTTTCATACCCTACATTACTCATCTCATATGTATATACTGTACTCTATACCATCTCTGCATCTTGCCTATGCTGTTTGTCCATCACTCATTCATATATCTTTATGTATATATTCTTATTCATTCCTTTACACTTGTGTGTATAAGGTAGTTGTTGGAATTTTTAGGTTAGATATTACTGCATGGTCAGAACTAGAAGTACAAGCATTTCGCTACACTCACATTAACATCTGCTAACCATGTGTATGTGACAAATAACATTTGATTTGATTCACTATTATTCTGCAATGTAGAAAATAGTAAAAAATTAAGAAAACTCGTGGAATGAGTGGGTGTGTCCAAACTTCCAACTGATACTTACTTAATTAATTGGAGGATTCTAAATAGTTTGCCTTCATTAGACATTACTCAACACTAGTGAGACTCATTTTGCCTATCATTTTGCCTTTGAAGAAATGACGTGACTCTCCGTCAAAAATTACATTCAGAGGACTAAATTAATATCTAAGGGGCATTTTCATTTAGATATTCTCACAGATCCTAAGGTGCTTTTATATCATTCTAAATTAATTAATAATAATAATCACTTTGTTTAAAAAGTAACGGTATTTTGGAGATTTAATTTTCAATGAACCTAGAGTGAGTGAGAAAAAGGCAAAAAGCATATATCACCTGCTTATATTCAGTCAACACATATCTCAAGAATATCATTGTATATTTGAACAAGTCATTTGTTATGGATCCATAAGTAAATAAATATCATAGTATTTTTATCATTATTTTATTAACGAAACATAGCATACAGTACATTCTGTAGTAATGGGAAAGTGCCCAATTCCTTACTTAAGGGAGTGTAGGTCATGTCCAGACTTTCTCGGTGACCTCAAGTACTCATTAACTCAGTCTTTAATGCTTTTTCGGGTTGCATCAGTCATGGACGGAAACTCCTGAGACACCGTATTAATGATGAACACCCGGAGGTTCACTGGTAAGCTACATTTGCCTCGGGATCCATCCCAGTTTGTATTCTGTGCCCACTCGTGGTATCTCTCTTCGGTAACACATCTCCGCCTGACTCTCCGCTAATGAGGAGTGACTCTCTGACAATACTACCTGGCTATGGACCAATGCATCAGCTGTCGCCTGTCTCTCTGCCCTCAGATAATGTTTCTCTTTCTGATGGTCTGCCTTCAATGACTCGATCTCGGTCTTCAAAGTTTGAATCTCACCCATGAGCAACTTCATCAGATGAGCAGAATGGTACGGCCCTGAGCCCCCATCGATTACAGTGGCCTAAGATAGAAACAGTAGATCAATTAAGAATTAAAAGTGACTCCAACACACAAATGCTGCGTACACATTTTAAGAATCTAGCTTAACTAATCGCTTTCTTGGCAACCATGCTTTTTTTCGGTGCGTTGTCCTTCCCTTTGTCCACTGATCTCCACGGATGGTTGTCAGCATGGTTGTAAGCTCTGCAAAAACACAGTGAAGTTTTTAGTACACAATTATCGATTGTATCATACAGTATGCCTACACATTGATAGGCTATATACCTTATATAAAATGCTCTGAAACCAAAATACCTTTTAGTTTTTTTGATCCTCTCTGGCTCATTTTAAAGTCCTCTGGTGATTGGGGTCCTAACCCTGGAACGGGTAGCACCATAGAAAGAAGCTGGTGGTTGGGGTCCTAACCCTGGAACGGGTAGCACCATAGAAAGAAGCTGGTGGTTGGGGTCCTAACCCTGGAACAGGTAGCACCATAGAAAGAAGCTGGTGGTTGGGGACCTAACCCTGGAACGGGTAGCACCATAGAAAGAAGCTGGTGGTTGGGGTCCTAACCCTGGAATGGGTAGCACCATAGAAAGAACCTGGTTTGATGAAAACAATGTCCATTTTGTCTGTTTTTGTCTCTTTGGTCGCAATTAGATTTTTTTAAATTAACATCTCATTTTTGAATGGTAACTGTGTTAAGGGTGGAGTTTTGGGCGGGGTGAGGAAAGGCGTGACTTTCAGGTTACAATAGGCTATAAGTATACAGCAGATTACAGATTGTCCTCACTTCGATTATACTGTAGCACCATGACCAGGATCTCTATTCATTTAAGTGAGCAGATTAGGGCTTTCAGGAGGAACGGAAAATGTACTGAAAACATTTAGAAAATACTGGTAGACTTGGGGATTGTGGTCACAGACAGCGCTATTCACAAACACTCATCAGATGCCTGTTTTATGCCAAACTCGAAAGCCCAGGAAAATGAACAGGTACAGTAGGCTGCGGTACTTTAACGTAGGCCTAATAATGCTTAAATAAATCAACTGCTGGTCTTTACTGTATGCTGCACATTTTCACATTTAAAAAAATGATCAGAACATTAACCATGTGTGTTCGCTTGTTTTGTACTGTTCTGTAGTTTCGACCCAATGATTCGTCTGACAAACTAAGAACTTTTGCATCCTGCAGGCCCAGGCATGGATCAAAGCTGGCAATTCAATAATGTCATCTTCACAGACGAATCAACCGTGGCCCTTGAGCAATTTTCTCAAAGATAAGCTGGTCAAGGCCATCAAGATGTTTTGGCTAGAGAAATTGACAATACAACAATGCAACAAATACATTGATCATCTCAGCAAGGTTTTACCTGTGGTCGTGCAGCTGGGTGGAAATGCGACTGAAATGTAGTTTATCTAAACATCTGCTTTTGAATGTATTTTTTCTTGTTATTTAATTTAATTAACAACAGCATAAAGATGTTGCAGAATAAATAGAAATGTAACACTTTAGAGTACTTAAGCATTGAATACATTGCAAGCTGGGGGATGTTTCCCAACAGTAACCAGGTTATAACAAGTTTATTGTCCTGCTAATAGGAAACATTTGCATGATGGGCGACACCTGCTACAGTTGTGAAAAACAAGTGTTTGAAAACCTGTTTCCAAAATGCCTCCAGTTGTCCACCACTACTGTAAATAAAAACACAGCATCTTGTTATAATCTTGCTTACATTCTTTATTGTGTTACACATAATGTGTATCTACCTTTCCAATTACTTTTAGAGTTTGGGATTTACAAATGTGTACTTTTAATTATTAGTTACATTGTTTAGATCGAACGTGCAGACATTTTTTCTTTAAATTATTGTTTTCTGTAGGATGCTACATTTTTGACCAGTTGCAATTGTAAGTAGGCCTATTAAAGCCTCATAGTCTAGCTCAGCAGGTTAAGTTAATTTATATAGGTCTAGGCTCCGAAGAAATAGACTCCAATTAAGCCCTCTTGTTGTTTGTAAAGTCAAATTAAAATGAAGATTATTGTTGAAATGAATTGCTCGACTGGGGTAGGTTTTCTCCATCTGTTGCTGCGCAACACTTGCATAACAAGGTAGCTATATTTTCAGCACCGGCCAATGAAGGCCGACCCTGGCCAACCCAACTGGGCCAATTGTGCGCCGCCCTATGGCACTCCCAATCACGGTTGCATGTGATACAGCCTGAATTCGAACCATAGATATGTATATATATATTTTTTTCAGAACATTAACCGTGTGTAGGTAGATATGTGTCTAGGTAGATGAGGAAAGATAGATACAAATGATTTGTTGCAAGTTGCGGCGGGGGGATTCACACCAAGCTCGGCTATTAGACAATTTTTAGTAAAGGTTGAATAGTGTATTGTTCAGCTAATAGCCATCCTGCTACGCTTGTGAAAACTAATAATAATATTTTGTCCCCTTTCCACATGTTTAAAGGTTCCAATTGATAAAGTGTTTTAAGACACAATCGGCCCCAACCCCAATTAATACATTTGGGCACAGTCGATAGCGTGCTGGACTTCGGGCTAGATTGTTGAGGGTTCGAAACCTGTTCCCTGCTTGTTTCATTATTATGCAGGTCTCAGAGCAAATAGCCTGGACTGTTACTCCCATCTCGTTCCTTGCTCTCTTTCACGCGTCATTCAGCACGCATGTGGGCATGCTGGCAGGATGTACTGTTTTTTATTCTGTAGATATGAATGAAAAAATCATGTTTCTAGTCTATTGCATAGTTACAATGTGTAATCATTGATGTCCCAGGAGCAGGAGTGGTAAACACTGTTGAAGCGTATAATTGTAATACATACATGCAGACACAGCATCATTCACAGAATGGAGTTTCATACACCAGGTATTGGAAATGACAGAAATAGCAATTTCCGTAAATTAACTTAATGACAAAAAATATGCACAACCGTTAACTAACATATTTCTCTCAATTGAACATTTTGTGCTTGACTCGTTATGACGTTATAACTACTTACAGTTGAAGTCGGAAGTTTACATACGCTTAGGTTGGAGTCATTAAAACTTGTTTTTCAACCACTGCACAAATTTCTTGTTAACTTCTTGGTGACAGGGGGGCAGTATTGAGTAGCTTGGATGAATAAGGTGCCCAGAGTAAACTGCCTGCTACTCTGTCCCGGATGTTAATATATGCATAGTATTGGTAGTATTGGATAGAAAACAGTGAAGTTTCTAAAACTGTTTGAATGATGTCTGTGAGTATAACAGAACTCATATGGCAGGCGAAAACCTGAGACAAATCCAACCAGGAAGTTGTAGTTTCATTTAAGTGATTGCCTTTCCAATATGTTGTGTCTATGGGGCCAGATCGCACTTCCCAAGGCTTCCAGCAGATGTCAACAGTCTTTAGAAAGTTGTTTGAGGCTTCTATTGTGGAAGGGGGTTGAATAATAGCTGTTTCAACAAGTGGACTAGGCTGTGGCCAATCAGTTGTTTACTGCGCGGTCACGCGGGCACGCCCGTTCCTTCTTTTTCCTCTGTAATGAATACGCTATTGTCTGGTTGGAATATTATTGAAGATTTATTATAAAAAGACCCTAAGGATTGATTGTAAACATCGTTTGACATGTTTCTACAAACACTAATGGAACTCATGATTTTTCGCCTGGATTTTGCGCTCGCGCATTGTGCCTTTGGATTAGTGAACTAAATGCGCAAACAAAGGTATTTGGACATAAATATGGACGTAATCGAACAAAACAAACATTTCTTGTGGAAGTGGGAGTCCTGGGAGTGCATTCCGAGGAAGATCAGCAAAGGTAAGTGAAGATTTATAATGCTATTTATGACTTTTGTTGACTCCACAATTTGGCGGGTAACTGTATGTCTTGCTTTTGTGGCTGAACGCAGTTCTCAGATTATTGAATATTGTGCTTTTGCCGTAAAGCTTTTTTGAAATCTGACACAGAGGTTGCATTAAGAACAAGTTTATCTTTCATTCTATGTAAAACATGTATCTTTCATCAAAGTTTATGATGAGTATTTCTGTTATTTGATGTGGCTCTCTGCAATTTCTCCGGATGTTTTGGAGGCATTTCTGAACAAAACGCGACAAAAACGCGCCAAAATAAACAGGTTTTTGGATATAAATATGAACTTTATCGAACAAAACATACATGTATTGTGTAACATTGAGTCCTGGGAGTGTCATCTGATGAAGATCGTCAAAGGTTAGTGATTAATTTGATCTATATTTTTCTGCTTTTTGTGACACCTCTCTTTGGTTGGAAAATGGCTGAATGCTTTCTGTGACTAGTTGCTGACCTAACATAATGATATGTTCTGCTTTCGCCGAAAGGCCTTTTTGAAATCGGACACTGTGGTTGGATTAACGAGAAGTGTATCTTTAAAATGGTGTAAAATACTTGTACGGTTGAGGAATT
This sequence comes from Oncorhynchus kisutch, assembly GCF_002021735.2. Lineage (NCBI taxonomy): Eukaryota > Metazoa > Chordata > Actinopteri > Salmoniformes > Salmonidae > Oncorhynchus > Oncorhynchus kisutch. The sequence continues at coordinate 22,066,693 of NC_034199.2, forward strand.
TTAATTATGAGATTTCTGTTGTTTTGAATTTGGTGCCCTGCAATTTCACTGGCTGTTGGTGAGGTGGGACACTAGCGTCCCGAACGATCCCAGAGAGGTCAACAAACTATAGTTTTGGCAAGTCGGTCAGGACATCTACTTTGTGCATGACACAAAGTACATTTTACAACAATTGTACAGCTCCCCGGTTTCTTCATGCATCATGCCGACAGAAACTAACATCTCTCTGTTAAGAAGGGCGGGGGTGTATGCCTTATGATTAACGACTCATGGTGTAATCACAACAACCTCCAGGATCTTAAGTCCTTTTGTTCACCTGTCCTAGAATTCCTTATAATCAAATGCCGACCGCATTATCTTCCAAGAGAATTGTCTTCGATTATAGTCACAGCCATGTATATTCCCCCCAAGCAGATACCGCGTTGGCCCTGAAAGAACTTCACTGGACTCTATGTAAACTGGAAACCATACATCCTGATGCTGCATTTATTGTAGCCGGGGATTTTAACAAAGCTAACCTGAGAACGAAACTTTCCTAAATTCTATCAGCATATCGAATGCGCGACATGGGCTGCTAGCATTCTGGATCATTGCTACTCTAACTTCCGCAATGCATACAAAGCCCTCCCCCGCCCTGCATTCGGCAAATCTGACCATGACTCCATTTTGTTGCTCCCAGCCTATAGACAGCAACTAAAACAGTAAACACCCATTCTCAGGTTTGTCCAATGCTGATCTGACCAATTGGTGGACTGGGATATGTTCCGAATAGACTCAGACAACAAGATTGATGTATACGCTGATTCAGTGAGCAAGTTAATTAGCAAGTGCATCGGAGATGTCGTACCCACTGTGACTATTAAAAGATTTCCTAACCAGAAACTGTGGATTGATTCGAGCAAAACTGAAAGCACGAACCACAGCTTTTAATCATGGCAAGGCAACTGGAAACATGAACGAATACAAACAGTGCAGCTATTCCCTCTGCAAGGCAATCAAACAAGCAAAGCGTCAGTATAGACAAAGTAGAGACACAATTCAACAGCTAAAACAAGGAGACGTATGTGGCAGGGTCTACAGTCAATCATGGATTACAAAAAGAAAAACCAGCCCCGTCGCGGACATCGACCTCTCGCTCCCAGACAAATGAAACAACTTCTTTGCTCGCTTTGAGGACAATACAGGGCCACTGACCCGGCCTGCTACCAAAGCCTGTGAGCTCTCCTTCTCCGTGGCCAACATGAGTAAAACATTTAAACGTGTTAACTTCTGTTTCTAAAACAGTAAATGATGTCTGTGAGTATAACATAACTCATATGGCAGGCAATAACCTGTGAAAAAATCCAACCAGGAAGTGGGAAATCTGAGGTTTGTAGGTTAAGTCTTTGCCTATCCAATATAAAATGTAAATGGGGTCATATTGTACTTCCTGCCCAACATGGAGTCCTGGGAGTGCCATCCGGTGAAGATCATCAAAGGTTAGTGATTAATTTTAACGCTATTTCTGTATTTTGTGACACCTCTCCTTCTTTGGAAAATGGCTGTATGGTTTTCTGTGGCTAAGCGCTGACCTAACATAATCGCAAGGTGTGCTTTCGCCGTAAAGCCTTTTTGAAATCAAACACTGGCTGGATTAACAATAAGTTTATCTTTAAAATGGTGTATAATACTTGTATGTTTGAGGAATTTTAATTATGAGATTTCTGTTGTTTGAATTTGGCGCCCTGCAATTTCACTGGCTGTTGACGAGGTGGGATGCTAGCATCCCACATATCCCAGGGAGGTTAACCCTCGCAAGGCTGCTGGCCCAGACGGCATCCCTAGCCACATCCCCAGAGCATGCGCAGACCAGCTGGCTGGTGTGTTTACAGACATATTTAATCAATCCCTATCTAAGTCTGTTGTCCCCACATGCTTCAATATGGCCACCATTGTTCCTGTTACCAAGAATGCTAAGGTAACTGAACTAAATGACTATCGCCCCATTGCACTCACTTCTGTCATCATGAAGTGCTTTGAGAGACTAGTCAAGGATCATATCACCTCCACCCTACCTGATACCCTAGACCCATTTGCTTACTTCCCCAATAGGTCCACAGACGATGCAATAGCCATCCCAGTGCACGCTGCCCTATCCCATCTGGACAAGAGGAATACCTATATAAGAATAAGTTAATTGACTACAGCTCAGCATTTAACACCATAGTACAGTGCCTCTTCAACCTCATGTGGCTGAAGAAATTTGGCTTGTCACCTAAAACACTCACAAACTTTTATAGATGCACAATCGAGAGCATCCTGTCGGGCTGTATCACCGCCTGGTATGGCAACTGCATCGCCCTCAACCGCAAGGCTCTCCAGAAGGTAGTGCGGTCTGCACAACGCATCACTGGGGGCAAACTACCTGCCCTCCAGGACACCTACAGCACCCGATGTCACAGGAAAGCCAAAAAGATCATCAAGGACACCCGAGCCACTGCCTGTTCACTCCGCTATCATCTAGAAGGCAAGGTCAGTACAGGTGCATCAAAGCTGGGATCGAGAGACTGAAAAACAGCTTCTATCTTAAGGCCATCAGACTGTTATCACTAATAGAGGGAGGCTGTTGTCAACATACGGACTCAAATCTCTGGCCACTTTAATAAATGGACTTAATAAAGGTATCACTAGTCACCTTAAATAAAGGTGTCATTAGTCACCTTAAATAAAGGTGTCATTAGTCACCTTAAATAACGATACTTTAATAATGTTTACATATCCAACATTACTCATCTCATATGTATATGCTGCTCTATACCATCTACTGCATCTTGCCCCTGCCGCACGGCCATCACTCATCCATATATTTATACGTACATATTCTTATTCATCCTTTACATTTGTGTGTATAAGGAAGTTGTTGTGAATTTGTTAGATTACTTGTTAGATATTACTGCATTGTCGGAACTAGAAGCACAAGCATTTCGCAACACTCTAATTAACATCTGCTAACCATGTGTATGTGACCAATTTGACGTTAACATTGCCAAAGCAAACTAGATACACTCACAAAAGTTCCAAAATAATGACGACATTACAAATGTCATATTATGTGCAAATAGTTCAAGTACAAAAGGGAAAGTAAATAAACATAAATATGGGTTGTATTTAAAATGGTGTTTGTTCTTCACTGGTTGCCCTTTTCTTGTGGCAACAGGTCACAAATCTTGCTGCTGTGATTGCATTGTGGTATTTCACCCAATAGATATGGGAGTTCGAATTCTTTGTGGATCTGTGTAATCTGAGGGAAATATGTTTCTCTAATATGCTCATACATTTGGCAGGAGGTTACGAAGTGCACCTCAGTTTCCACCTCATTTTGTGGGCAGTGTGTACACAGACTGTCTTCTCTTGAGAGCCAGGTCTGCCTATGGCGGCCTTTCTCAATAGCAAGGCTATGCTCACTGAGTCTGTACATAGTCAAAGATTTCCTTAAGTTTGAGTCAGTCACAGTGGTCAGGTATTCTGCCACTGTGTACTCTCTATTTAGGGCCAAATAGGATTCTAGTTTGCTCAGTTTTTTTTGTTAATCCTTTCCAATGTGTCAAGTAATTATCTTTTTGTTTTATCATGATTTGGTTCATCTAATTGTGTTGCTGTTGTATCTCTCTCTCTTTCGATCTCTGATAGATATAATCTATTCTCTGTTTCTCCCCTGTAGGTTTCTACTGGTCGAAAGTAGTGTACTGTAATGTCATGTGAATAGGTTCTGCTGAAATGTACTGCACTATAACAAGTAACGGTTCTAGTCAAAGGTAGTGTACTATATCAGGAATAGGGTGTGTGTATGTGTTGAGTGCCCAATCCTGTCTCAGGATACCTTCCTTCCTCACTCCTTGGCTCACTTTAGTTCCCCGAGGAAAATCCTGTATTCCAGAATAATCAGTCCAATCAACCTTCATTCCAACTGACCTCTCTGGACCAATGAGAGTGAGATATTCCCAACATTTTGATAGGGAAAATCCTTCAAAGAATACATGAAAGGAACTGTCTTTGTTCTTAATTCCTGTGATAATTGTATATTTTATTCCCAGAGTGGAGCAAGGGGCAGGGGGGATCCCATCCAGAATGCCATGTGAGGGGCTTGAAAGGGAGTGAGGATGCCAATGATTGGTAGTGAAAGGAAGTTTTGGAGTGGTGAGGCCCAAGGAATACCCTCAGGCTAATCTGACATTAGCATTTTGACAAGATTAATGCTTCTATGGAGCACAGCTGGTAGAAATAGACACAGACACACACAAACACATATTCACATATACACACTTATTCATTGACATACACACATGCAAACACTGAAACATGCACACACATCCACATGTATGCATTCGTGCACACACACACACACACACACACACACACACACACACACACACACACACACACACACACACACACACACACACACACACACACACACACAGGGTGTTTGACCGTGCCTTCCATTGTAGAGTCAACATAGTGAGGTCCATGAAGTAAGAGAGGAGACCCAGGGTTGTATTGATAAAATTCAGTGAATCAGAAGACGTCTACTCGAGGGCCTCAGAGCCCACGATACAGCAAGGAGACACACACTATACTATACACAAGCTCATTTCCTACCTCTATATACTGTATCTCTCTCTCTCTTTCCCTGTATCTCTCTCTCTCTCTCTCTCTCGCTCACTCATTCAATTCAAGGGGCTTTTATTGGCATGGGAAACATAGGGTAGCCTAGTGGTTAGAGCATTGGACTAGTAACCGGAAGGTTGCAAGTTCAAATCCCTGAGCTGACAAGGTACAAGTCTGTCATTCTGCCCCTGAACAGGCAGTTAACCCACTGTTCCTAGGCCGTCATTGAAAATAAGAATTTGTTCTTAACTGACTTGCCTAGTTAAATAAAGGTAAATAAAATTATGTTAACATTGCAAGTGAAGTCTCTCTCATGTACATTCCTTTTTCTCTACGTCTCTCTATCTTCATCACTCCCTCTACATCTCTCTCACCCTCTACCCTCACCCTCTCACCCTCCCACGCCAACTCTTTTTTTATTCATGTCTCTTTCCATGTCTCTCTCTTGCTTTCCCTGTTAATTCAATTCAATTCAAGGGGCTTTATTGGCATACGAAACATATGTTAACATTGCCAAAGCAAGTGAGGTAGATCATATACAAAAGTGAAACAAACAATACAAATTAACAGTACACATTTAACCTCTTGAATCTAGGGGGCACTATTTTCATTTTTGGAAAAATAACATTCCCAAAGTAAACGGGCTATTTTTCAGGACCAGATAATAGAATATGCATATAATTGACAGCTTAGGATAGAAAACACTCTAAAGTTTCCAAAACTGAAAAAATATTGTCTGTGAGTTTAACAGAACTGATATTGTAGGCGAAAGCCTGAGAAAAATCCAATCAGGAAGTGACTCTTATTTAGAAACCTCTGCGTTCCTATGCGTCCCTATTGAGCAGTGAAAGGGATATCAACCAGATTCTTTTTTCTATGGCTTCCCTAATGTGTCTAGTGTCACAAGACATAGTTTCAGGCTTTTATTTTGAAAAATGAGCGTGAGCGACAACATTGCGTCAGTGGTCACCTGGTGGCTCTCAGAGTGATTTGTGCGTAATAGACAAATGCAGCCATTGTTTCTCTCGCTCCTACTAAGAAGCCAACCGACCTGATTGATATATTATCGAATAGATATTTGAAAAACACCTTGAGGATTGATTATAAAATACGTTTGCCATGTTTCTGTCGATATTATGGATCTAATTTGGAATATTTTTCGGCGTTGTCGTGACCGCAATTTCCGGTCGATTTCTCAGCCAGACGTGAAGAACAAACAGAGGTATTTCGGCTACAAAAATAATCTTTATGGAAAAAAGGAACATTTGCTATCTAACTGGGAGTCTCGTGAGTGAAAACATCCAAAGCTCAAAGGTAAACAAGTTAATTTGATTGCTTTTCTGATTTTCGTGACCAAGCTGCTTGCTGCTAGCTAGGCATAATGCTATGCTAGGCTATCGATAAACTTACACAAATGATTGTCTTGCTTTGGCCGTAAGCATAATTTCAAATTCTGAGATGACAGGGTGATTAAAACTCATTGAGGATAGGGGGCACTATTTTCACTTTGGATGAATTGTGTGCCCATAGTGAACTGCATATTATTATTACTATTGGATAGAAAACACTCTGAAGTTTCTAAAACTGTTTGAATTATGTCTGTGAGTATAACAGAACTCATAGGGCAGGCAATCTTCCAAACAAGAAGTGAAATTCTGAATGTGGGTCAACTTTGAAGTCAACTTTGAAGTCCTTTCCCAACAAGATATGGATCTGGTAGCACTTCCTACGCCTTCCACTAGATGTCCTCATTCAGTAGAAAGTGGAATGGAGCAAGCTGTGAACTTTGACCGAATGGGAGGGGAAATAGTCACTGTCCCGACAGAATGCCATTTCCCTGTGGTGCATTTCTCTGTGGGTGCCACCGTCGTTCCATTTGGCTGCAGCTGAAAACGTATGATCCGGTTGGAACGTTATTGGATATATATGATAATAACATCCTGAAGATTGATTCTCTACTTAGTTTGACCAGTTTATTCGACCTGGAATATATCTTTTTGAAGTTTTCGTGTGAGTTGTCCTGGACCGGCATCAGCTTTTGAGCACGTGAGCTGAAAGTGGTAGCAAATGCAGCTAATTGGACACTAGTATTGGACATTATGGAACAAAACAACGATTTATTGTGGAACTAGGACTCCTTGCACTGCATTCTGATGAAAGATCATCAAAGGTAAGGGAATATTTATGATGTAATTTCATATTTCTGTTGACTCCAACATGGCGGAGAAATACTTTTACGTCTGAGCGCTGTCTCAGATTATTGCATGGTAGGCTTTTTCCACAACGTTTAAAAAAAATCTGACACAGCGTTTGCATTAAGAACCAGTGTATCTTTAGTCAAAGTTTATGATAAGTATTTCTGTTTATCTGGCGTAGCTTTTCTATAATTCCTCCAGATAATTTGGAGGCATTTTTGAACATGGCGTCAATGTAAACTGAGATTTGTCGATAAAAATATGCATATTATCGAACAAAACATAAATGTATTGTGTAACATGTCATATGAGTGTCATCTGATGAAGATTTTCAAAAGGTCAGTGATTCATTTTATCTCTAAATCCTGCTTTTGTGACTATTATCTTTGGCTGGAAAAAATGGCTGCGTTTTCCCTTTGATTTGGTGGTGGTCTAAAATAAATATATGTTGTGTTTTCACTGTTAAACATTTTAAAAAATAGGACATGATGGGTACATGAACAAGATGTTTATCTTTCATTTGAGGTATTGGACTTGTTAATGTGTGAAAGTGAAATATTTCTAAAGAATATTTTTGAATTCCCTGCACCACCTTTTCAGCTGAATGGGGGGGGGGGGTGGAGTTCCCCTCGTTGCGTTATGCTAATTAGTGTCAGTTGATGACAAGACTTACAGAAAATGATCCCAAACACATCGCCCGGGCAACGAAGGAGTGGCTTCATAAGAAGCATTTCAAGGTCCTGGAGTGGCCTAGCCAGTCTCCAGATCTCAACCCCATAGAAAATATTTGGAGGGAGTTGAAAGTCCTTGTTGCCCAGCAACAGCCCCAAAACATCACTGCTCTAGAGGAGATCTGCATGGAGGAATGGGCCAAAATACCAGCAACAGTGTGTGAAACCTTGTGAAGACTTACAGAAAACGTTTGACCTCTGTCATTGCCAACAAAGGGTATATAACAAAGTATTGAGATAAACTTTTGTCATTGACCAAATACTTATTTTCCACCATAATTTCATAAAAAATCCTACAATGTGATTTTCTGGATTTTTTTTCTCATTTTGTCTGTCATAGTTGAAGATTACCTATGATGAAAATGACAGGCATCTCTCATATTTTTAAGTGGGAGAACTTGCACAATTGGTGGCTGACTAAATCCTTTTTTGCCCCACTGTATATGCATATTCTATTATCTGGTCCTGAAAAGTAGCCCGTTTACTTTGGGAATGTTATTTTTCCAAAAATGAAAATAGTGCCCCCTAGTTTCAAGAGGTTAATGCCATTAATGTCTCTGTTGTAATGTCTGTGTGAGAGGTTGGGGGTGGTTTTTACTGTTGGGATGTTTATAATGGGGTACAGGTATGCAAATAAGGAAAAGGCCAAATGTGTTTTGTTGAATTTTCTGTTTACGGTTGTAGAAGTGGTGAGGTTTTTTGTTTATTGTGATGTGTGGTGTGTTTTTGTATCATGTGGTAGAGGGAAAGGTGAGTATGGTACATGTATGCAGTACAGGATATCATTTGGCGTTTTATTTTAAGTGGGGGGGAGGGGGTAAGGTTTTAATGAAATGAGAATGTTTCATTAAAGACAAAAAGTCAGCCATCTCTCTCTCCCTTTACATCTCTCCCTCTACATCTCTCTCTTCCTTTACATCTCTCCCTCTACATCTCTCTCTCCCTTTACATCTCTCCCTCTGCAACTTTTTTTATTTTATTGATGTCTCCTTCCATGTCTCTCTCTCTCAATTCAATTCAAGGGGATTTATTGGCATGGGAAACATATGTTAACATTGCCAAAACAAGTAAAGTCTCTCTCTCTCATTTACATTCCTTTTTCTCTCCATCTCTCTATCTTCATCTCTCCCACTACATCTCTCTCTCCCTCTACATCTCCCTCGGCAACTCTTTTTACATTTTTTATTAATGTCTCCTTCCATATCTCTCTTCATAGTTCCCTCCCTGTCTTTCTACATATTTTCCTCTCTTTCCATTTCCCATATTGTTTTTTCTTCTCCTTCTCTCTCTCTGTGCCTCCCTGTATCAGCCTTCTCAATTCTGTTAATCCGTTAGCTTTGAGAATGGAGCTTGTCTAATGTCCTGAACAGCGCTGGATGCCATGCCGTTTCTTCCCGGTAACGGTGGAATAATGGAAATGTAAATAACGTTAAGCTGTGGAGGCTTAAAACAACCTCTTAATGAAGCCGGCTGCATTTCACACAAACACACACAGTAAAGAGAAGACCAAGGAGAATAACACACACACAAACTTGTTTTCCTAAATATGTTTACAAGCAGAAAGGAAGCTATGCTGTCTGTGATCTTGGTGCATGAACATCCATCAGGCTTTGGCCCAGTAAGAAGGTAAACGTGGCACTTTAGAGGCTCAATAGTGTCAATACATCCACTGTCTGACACACACACCACACACACACACACACACACCTGTTTACACACATCCATTCTACCAGGAGGAGAGTAACGGCCTGAGATAATGAGAGACAGAGAGAAAGAGGAAGAAGATTGGAGAAGAGAGGAGAGGAGAGAGAACCGGTGCTTAAAGGTGACCTCTTGTAGGTTAGTGATGAAGATATGGCAGGAGGGGAGAAGGAGAGGCAGGATAGAAGAAAAGATGGAAAAAGTGAGCATTCAATACTGTCCTCCCATATATGAGTGATGGTACTAAATCTGACATTCTGGTTTTCTATGTAATATTAAAGTGATTGATTGTCCCTCATCTAAGTGCAGAGTGGATTGCATATATTCATTTAGACATGCCTTTCTTCAACCTTTGACTGAGAATTAGGGTAGCAAACTTTCCGGTAAATTTCAAAAAAATGTACAGAAATTTTTCATAGGAAGTCAAGCCCGGGAATTTGGGGAATTTTGCTTAAATTCATCAAACAAGTTAGCTCATAACAGTGAACCTTTTGTCGTGGGATATTTTTTGTCTTGCAGTGCAGTGCGGTCTTCCATCACATGAACAGCTGAGTTTCAAGATCTTGCACACTAATGAGATGCTATTGAGCCCACACTACTACACTGTCTGAGCCAAGGACTACATGCTTTCTGGTAAGTTTTGATTACAATACTGTGTGGGGTGAATATATTTTATATGACATACATGTTTTTTTGTTAACGACTAAATAGAAGCCTACAGCAAAATGTGTTTAAATAATTTCTAACTTGTTAACAATATCTGCTAGTTTTTGCTACCATGTGGGTTTTTAGCTTGTTGGAGCCTGCTATCTGAGGGGTGCTAAATCACCTGTTCCATACATGTTTCATTTTAAAACATTTATCTTTTTTTAAATTAGTTTTTTGTGTTTTTTTACTCATTGTTTTCTAATCTTTACAGGAAAATGCCATCTGATATGTGGAGACATTTCACTACAGCAAATGTAGAAGGAAAAGCTGTGTATATTTGCAAATACTGTGCCAAATCATATGTGAAGAATGCAACAAAGATGCAGAATCATCTGGCCGAGTGCATAAAGTTCCCTCAGCGCTCACAACAAGAAACCTCTGACAAAAGTCCCTCTACTTCTATTTGAGGTGAAAATGATGAATCACACACCTTATCGATAGCAACAGCTAATGGTCCTCCTGGAATCAGAAGTTTGTTTGACTCAATGGAGGAACGTAGTCATAGCAATGCTGATTGATCGAGCTGTGTATGCAGCTGGTTCACCTCTGATGCTCACAGGCCATGTGTATTGGAAGAGACTTCTGAATGTTCTTCACCCAGCATAAACCATGTCTGGTTGGAGGGGTGTATCTACTCATTTTCTGGATGCAGAGTTCAACAGAGTTCATGTGAAGGTCAAGCAAATCATAGAGAAAGTAGACTGTATTGCAATCATCTCTGATGGTCATCATCTCTGGTGGTCGAATGTTCGTGGGCAAGGAATAATTAAACTACATCTCCCCCTCAACCAGTATTCTATAAGAGAACAGAAACAACAGGTAACATACACACTGGTCTCTACATTGCAGATGAGCTGAAGGCAGTCAATGACCTTGGACCACAGAAGGTATTTGCACTGGTGCTGCGAACATGAAGGCTGCTTGGTCTAAAGTGGAGGAGTCCTACCCTCACATCACACCCATTGGCTGTGCTGCTCATGCATTGAATCTTCTCCTCACGGACATCATGGTACTGAAAACAATGGATACACTCTACAAGAGAGTAAAGAAAATGGTTAGGTATGTGAAGGGTCATCAAGTTATAGCAGACATCTACCTCACCAAGCAAAGTGAGAAGAATAAGAGCACCACATTGAAGCTGTCCAGCAACACCTGTTGGGGTGGTGTTGTCATCATGTTTGACAGTCTCCTGGAGGGGAAGGAGTCTCTCCAAGAAATTCCCATATCACAGTCTGCCGATAGGGACAGCCCCATCAAGAGGATCCTCCTGGATGATATATTTTGGGAGAGAGTGGTAAGCAGCCTGAAACTCCTGAAACCTATAGCAGTAGCCATTGCAAGGATTGAGGGAGACAATGCCATCCTGTCTGATGTTCAGACTCTGCTTGCAGATGTAAGAGAATAAATCCGTACTCCCCTGCCCACTTCACTGTTGCTCCAAGCAGAGGAAACTGCAGTTCTGAAATACATTAAAAAGTGTGAAGACTTCTGCCTGGAGCCCATACACACCGCTGGGTACATATTGGACCCTAAGTATGCTGGCAAGAGCATCCTGTCTGGTGCAGAGATCAACAAGGCCTATGGTGTCATCACTACCGTGTCTCGCCACCTTGGCCTGGATGAGGGCAAGGTTCTTGGCAGTCTGGCGAAGTACACTTCCAAGCAAGTGCTTTGGGATCGAGATGCAATATGGCAGTGGGGCCAACATATCTCATCAGCCACCTGGTGGAAGGGACTTTGTGGATCTGAGTCTCTTTCCCCTGTTGCCTCCATCATCCTCCAAATCCCACCAACATCAGCCGCCTCAGAGCACAACTGGTCCTTGCTGGGGAACACACACACCAAAGCACACAACAGGCTGACCAATACAAGGGTTGAAACATTGGTGGCCATCTGGGCAAATTTGAGTCTTTTTGAGCCTGACAACGAGCCATCCTCAACAAGGTTGGAAAGTGACAGTGACGATGAGGCCTCAGAGTCTGATGTTCAAGAAGTGGAAGCCTGAGAGGAAGACAACCAAAGCTTTAGTTTCTAGACTATAATTTTACTGTATGTTGAAAACGTTTTTGGGGAGTGTGATGGATCATTGTGGATCATTCAATATTCCTTTTCTTTTGCTGTTCAGTGAAATCATCCCATGTGAAGTCAACTAATTTAATTAAAGTTCCATTTCTACTGGAAGGATTTAATCATTTGCAATTATGTCTACTTATGATAAGGTAAAAGGTTTCTGTCACCATATGGTAAATATATCCAATGCAAAAAACATCTACATTTAAATGGTATTAATATTAATTTGCATATATTCCCATTAATTCCCATATATTCCCATTAATTCCCAGAGAAAGTTTCCACCTCTGAATATTCCCCAAAATGTCCAACCCTACTGAGAATACATTCTTATTTACAGCAATGGCCTGAGGATGAGTTGCAATGGGAGAGGAGATCCTCCGCTTTTACTTGGCTCATTCACCCTCTCTGCTCTCCCCTGTATGTGCTATGTCCTTCCTAAGCTATTCACCTTGTAATAACTCGCTACTACTGTATTGGCAAATCATGAAGTCTATCCCAGAACCACTCAGCCAAAGGAACCATTGACTTGATGCCTGCTTCTAACAGCCCCTCAGAATGGCGAGTTGATCCCTGAGATGCCCGAGTGCAGTAGGCCTATCAAGCTGTCAGGCTATCTCACTTTCAATAACACACACGGGTCAGCGAGTCAACCTCCGAGTCCAGTCGCACAGCAGATCAGGCCACTTGAGAAACCATGGAGCCAATCAGGCATGGCGAGTTGATCTCTGATTCTCAGTGTGATATTATACTGCTTCTTTAAAGTGTGGCTTTGACATCTCAATTACTTTCATAAAAACTTAGAGAGACTGTTGGGTTAGACTGCAGTGTATGGTTTTGGGTGACTTTGCATTCCATTATCCAACCATACTACTTAGAATGACATATTGGCCATGCATACTGAATTGCATTCTGGTATGGATATTGGGATACAGGCGTTTTCTCAATTATATTCTATATTTCAGTTGCTGTACATTCCGAGCGCTTGGGACAATAGGGTTCTATCTACAAAAAAAGATGATTCTTAAATAATTGGCTTTATATTTACGAACCCACATTGGTTTGAATGGTGTCAGCTATTTCTATCTTCTATTCTTTTGAACTTAACATGAATTGGGGTATTTCCAGTACTATATAGGTAGAGAACATTGAACAGAACAAGGTTATGTCAATAACTCAATTTTGACAAAAATGCAGATAGAACCTTATAGTCCCAAGCTCTCGATTTGTGCTTCTCTCTCTGCAGGGGGAGGGGGGTATTTTGGATACAAAATCTACCTGCATCTGCAGTGGGTAAGTATCATGATATGGAGATGATGAGGAAGAATGAGCGAATAGAGAACAGATAGATGGAGGAAGAGGAGATGGTGAGAAAAAGAGAGAGAGAGGAAATGAAGGAGGGAGGAAGGGAGAGGGAGAGTGAGAGAGGGAGGCAGCACTATTTGCAGTAGATTAGTTGTTATGGTGACAAGCAGTGGAGAAAGGGAGGTAGTTGTCAGGGAGATGGGGCTGTACTGGGATAATAATGATGTGTAAAAATAACAGTGTTTAATATTCACCCTACCTCTACGCCTCACACACACACTCACGCACGCATGCACACACACACACCTACACAAAATACACATAAACCTGCTGCATGTAAAATATTGTGTGCTATAGCTTGGAAAAATAAATCAAATGTGACTCTGGATGACACCATAATGATGTTTGTTTCAAACATTAGGGCTGTTTTCCTAAAGAAGTTAATCCGCTTCGTGTTTTGTTTCCTTGCCAAGACTCAGTTTCACAGCCAGGTCAAACATGATACAAATTTGTATTTGACATCCATCCATGTCAGAGGACGTTGGGAGATGACGTGGAAACCAGCCACTAGAGGCAACAGTGAGCGCTGTATCCTTCAAGTAGGTTTTGGTTTTGCTAGAGTGTTGTGGATGGGGTTAGTGGATGGGGATGGGTTTAAGCATCTGCTTCTGGTGACAAATGTTGTATGTTCGCATTCAGCAATCAACCCTTACCTTAACCATTCGGAGTTAATGCCTAAACTTTACCCTAACCTCAAAATTTGACGTTTGAGAAACATGGTCTAATTCTGACGTGAGACTGTGAGAGCTAGTTGGGTATTGCCCTGGCCCTAGTCTGAGTGGGTGCCAGGATTTCCCCCTCATTCTCAGCGTGGAGGTGATCATTTTATGTGTGTGTGTTTCTACAGTACAGCTGGGTGGGTGTGCCTGCCTGTGAGTGTTAAGACGTTTGACAGTGCTTCGGCTGTGTGCGGATCACTAATTGTAGTTTAAATGCCCTCGGGGAGCTTCCTTGGCTGCTGGTCTTTGTAGTTCTGCTGCCTCTGGGTCTTCCCTCAGGGCATTCCTAAAGCAGCTGGAGTAATCAGCGACATACAGGATCACTGTCAAAGGCACACAGTAGGTATGCAGAGAGCTGTCACCATCGCGCACACACACACACAAAATAACACACACACACACACACCACACCTTTGCGTCGCACCAGGGGCGTAATAATTAGCATAATAAAAGAATCTCATCTGTCAGTTTAAGCTAGAGATGCAGTATCTTTTTTGCAGGGCTGCGTCTCAATCCACCACTTTCGCCGATGTCAGCCTTCTGCATTTGCAGTGGAAGGTGGCAGAGCTAAAGCGTTTTTCCTTATCAGGAGTGACCTGAAAATTGCTCTACGACCCCCGCAAGTGTAAAAGGACTCATCTGAAGGTAACCCGGTACGGGACAAAACATTTAGGGAAGTAAATAAGGCATTTCCACGTTAAAGTTACACAGGTTATTTCATGGCAAAACATTTTTATTTAGCTTTTTTATATCTCTCAGATAAAGGTATAAGGGCACAAGGTAAGACCCAGATGCAGACATAGGAGGCAGATGGTTTAAGTCTCTAATATTTATAATAATCCAAAGGGTATGGAAGAGAATGGTCGTGGACAGGCAAAAGATCAAAACCAGGTCAGAGTCCAGGAGGTACAGAGTGGCAGGCAGGCTCGGGGGTCAGGGCAGGCAGTATGGTCAGGCAGGCGGGTTCAGAGTCTAGACAGGCAAGGGTCTCAACCGGGAGGACTAGCAAAACAGAGAGAAGGAAACAGCAGGAGACCGGGAAAGACCACACTGGCTGACATGACAAACAAGACGAACTGGCAACAGACAAGCAGGGAACACAGGAATAAGTACCCAGGGACTAATGAGGAAAACAGGTGACACCTGGAGGTGGGTGGAGACAATCACAAAGACAGGTGAAACAGATCAGGGCGTGATAAAAGGACAGACACTTCAAAACACTAACTTGATTTGATTTGATTCAAGATCTTTTGACTATCTGTGTTTCCATCAATAAATGCATTATTCAATGTGTTTACACGAGCTAATAGCAGTAAGGCAAAAATATTTGTATCTAGAATGGCCTAAAATTCGACTTAAAATAGCTAAATGATGCATGATTTATTTTTTATTTTTTTGGGATTGAAACTTTACCTAGGCAAAGTCAGTGAAGAACAAATTCTTATTTACAATAAAAACCTCCTCTGGAGACGGGGGCTGGGATCCACATAAAATGGTGCCGGAGAGGATGGCTGCCGTTTTATGTGCTCCTAACCAACTGTGCTATTTTGCTCGTTTTTAAACTTATTTGTACATAATAATGCTGTTACTGTTTCTTATGACTGAAAATAACTTCTGGACATCAGAACATTGATTACTCACCTCAAACTGGAAGAAGCTTTTTCTGTTAACGAGTCCGATGCGAAAGATATACTGCTTTCTCGGGAACAGGCCAAAATCCCCATAATTTGCGTGAAGAAAAGACAGAGAAAAAGGGGGCTGAGGTCTGACCCACTCCAATTCGCATACCACTCAAAAAGATCCTCAGATGACACAATCTCAATCGCACTCCACACTGCCCTTCCACACTTCACACCTGGACAAAAGGAACACCTATGTGAGAATGCTGTTCATTTACTGGCGGGCCCCAGTGGCTCAGCGTTCAACACCAGAGTCCCCTCAAAGCTCATCACTAAGCTAAGGACCCTGGGACTAAACACTTCCCTGTGCAACTGGATCCTGGACTTCCTGACGGGCCAGCCCCAGGTGGTAAGGGTAGGCAACAACACGTCTGCCACGCTGTTCCTCAACACTGGGGCCCCTCAGGTGTGTGTACTTAGTCCCCTTCTGTACTCCCCGTTCACCCATGACTGTGTGGCCAAACACAACTCCAACACCATCATTAAGTTTGATCACCGACAACGAAGAGACAGCCTATAGGGGGGAGGTCGGAGACCTGGCAGTGTGGTGCCAGGACAACAACCCCTCCCTCAACGTGAGCAAGACAAAGGAGCTGCTTCTACACCAGCATTGCTTGCTGTTTGGGGTTTTAGGCTGGGTTTCTGTACAGCACTTTGAGATATCAGCCGATGTACGAAGGGCTATATAAATCAATTTGGTTTGATTTGATTTGATCGTGGACTACAGAAAAAGGCGGGCCTACCAGGCCCCCATTAACATTGATGGGGCTGTAGTGGAGCAGTTAGAGAGTTTCAAGTTTGTTGGTGGCCACAGCACCAACAAACTATCATGGTCCAAACACACCAAGACAGTCATGAAGAGGGCACAACAAAACCTTTTCCCCCTCAGGAGACTGAAAATATTTGGCATGAGTCCCCAGATCCTCAAAAAGTTCTACAGCTGCACCATCGAGAGCATCCTGACCAGTTCCATCAGCGCCTGGTATGGCAACTGCTTGGCATCTGACTATAAGACACTACAGAGGGTAGAAATTGAGATAAAACTGTCCAGTTTGTTGCAGCTCGTTGCAGTCACAAGCTGCAGTGAACTGAAAAGACTAGCTGCCCAGGGATGGGTGTGCCTTGGGGACCTTTAACAGAATGTGACTGGCAGAACAGGTGTTGTATGTGGAGGATGAGGGCTGCTGCAGATATCTCAGTTAGGGGAGAGTGAGGCCTTAGAGGGTTTTATAAATAAGCATCTAGTGGGTCTTCCGACGGGTATACAGATATGATGGTATGACCATCTTAAAACAATTCCATATGTTGCTTAGTAACCCCCCCCCCCCAAGGCTTAGACTAAATGTTGTTGATGTCTATTCTCCTATCCAAACACAATTCATGCTATTCAGTTACATTTAATTACCAGGAAACGTATTAGTCTGTAATGTGATACATTTGCCCACACGCACCAATGCACCGACACACAGAGCATTATAGTTGCGACATAAACATGTGTGTCCACACAAGTAACAAGTAATTGCTCTGATATCTGTAGTATTCGCTCTCAAATCAAGGACATGCGAGTATGTAATGAACAAAGTGTGATTGCTTTATTATCGGTGGACACACGTCAGCTGTATGTGACCAGGCGAAAAAAAACTTTCCAAGCCAAACCGCTACACACAGCCTACATCGTTGTCACCATATTAGCTAAACTAATGTCATTGTCCGCATAGCTAATAGAACTGACGTGTTAGAAAACCGGCTACAATCATGCAGTAATGTTACAGTGTACAGTCAGTAAGCAGTTACACCAGTGGGCCCCAGTGGCAGTAAATTAATAAAACCAAAAGCTTACCTTGACTTGGAAGAGTTCCAGTGTTGTGTTCGATAGTCATAGCCAGCTAGCTAATATAGCATCCCTCTGTTTAACAGGGTGTTTCAGTAGGCTAAACTAGCTAGCTGCATTTTCCAGCTAAGTAAGTGAAACTGAAAGTGAAAAAATTACGAAATATCTCTCTCTCTCTATTTCTCTCTTGCTTCTCCTTCATTTAGGAAGAAATTCATTTAAAACTATTTTCTTTATCTCTCTTTGAGTTAACTACGCAGCACATGTTATGCACTGCAGTGCTAGCTAGCTGTTGCATATGCTTTCAGTACTAGATTAATTCTCTGATCCTTTGATTGGGTGGACAACATGTCAGTTCACGCTGCAAGTGCTCGGATAGGTTGGAGGATATCCTCCGGAGGTTGTCAAAATTACTGTGTACATTTATGGAAGGATTGAGAACAATGAGCCTCTTAGGTTTTGTATGGAAGTCAATTTACTCAGAGGAAGGAAGCTAGCTGTCCTCCGGCTACACCATGGTGCTACCCTACAGAGTTCTGTTGAGGCTACTGTAGACCTTTGCAAAATAGTGTGTTTTAAAAATCATTTTTTTAAATTCACTTAGGAGGATGGTCCTCCCCTTCCTCCTCCGAGGAGCCTCCACTGGCATGCATGCACGCCCACAAACATGCATCTGTAAAAGGTTAACACAAGTTACAGCCTGCCAGCCATGTTAGTAGAACACATCTGTCTGTCTGCCTGCCTGTCGTTACACGTCATGCGTCATCCACAACCTCTTCAGCATCACGCTCTCAAGAGCCTGGGTCTCCTGTACTTACTTACTTACTTACTGTCTGTCTGTCTGTCTGTCTGTCTGTCTGTCTGTCTGTCTGTCTGTCTGTCTGTCTGTCTGTCTGTCTGTCTGTCTGTCTGTCTGTCTGTCTGTCTGTCTGTCTGTCTGTCTGTCTGTCTGTCTGTCTGTCTGTCTGTCTGTCTGTCTGTCTGTCTGTCTGTCTGTCTGTCTGTCTGTCTGTCTGTCTGTCTGTCTGTCTGTCTGTCTGTCTGTCTGTCTGTCTGTCTGTCTGTCTGTCTGTCTGTGTCTGTCTGTCTGTCTGTCTGTCTGTCTGTGTCTGCCTGCCTGTCATCTTATAGACTAGGGGTCGGAAAAAGACGACGTCCCGCGGGCTAAAATCAGACATGAGTGAAAAACAAATGAATGTTATTTTTTATTTTATGAAATTTTGTGGGGGAAAATACACAAATTACCAGAAATTCAGCTAAAAATAAGTTTAATTTAGGAAGTATTTTCCCGAGTACTCCCAACAAATAAAAAAAGAGACGTGATCGTGTCTCAATGTAATCATGGCATTAAATTATTGTCATTTTCAAATACAATCTCTTTTTGGGCTTTGTGGTCATGATAATTATGTTCCTCCCGCCAAACATTCACTGTGGTATTGGTAATGTATTCTCACTGCAGATATCAACCTTAGAGTGGTGCTGATAACTGTGGATGCCTAGAGTTATTAACCATAATCAATGGCATGTTCCTCATCCATTTAGAAAGGAGTTTGCAGGATCACCAGGAAATCCCGTGCAATCAATATCTCTCTTAACATACTCCGCTTATGAAAATCAATGGGATCTGACCGAACTGCATTGTATAAATAGGCTGCTTCTGTAGATGTGCATGTATGGAGATAGAAATATAGATGTGCATATATAGAGAGAAAGAAAAAGATGGAGAAGGTGAGAGAGAGAAAGTTATATAGAGATAAAGAGGGAGGGAGAGAGAGAAATACAGATCGAGAGAAAGAGAAAGCCACAGAAGAACAGGGATGCTCTGTGTGGTTCCTATATCCACATACTCCAGCAGCAGGTGTAGGGCAGGAGAGAGCAACACTAGGCACATACGTCCAGGTAACCGCAAAATAACCAAAACACTTGAGTAAATGAGGGGTACAAAGCAGCAATTAACATCCCATCATGCTTAGAGTCATGTATAAAAATGCTGAGAAGTCCATTATTTTGGCTACTATGGCTATGCCCCCATAGAATGACAATGTCCCCATCCACATGGCACGAGTGCTCCCTGAATGTTTTGAAGAGCATAGAAACCATGGCTGTATCAGCCACCAGATCTCAACCAAAGAGAACACAAAAAAAGAGAAGACCGAGAACACCAACAGAGATGCAGGATAGCGTCATTCTAGAAATGTCAAGCAGGCAGATCAATGGTTCCATGTTACACTGTCTATTGCCATATATCAGTATGTACACATGTCAATACAGACCACTTGGCTGTCAACACACCATTATACTCTCTTCCTGGGATAGAAATGAATGGCAGATAACAATACTCAATACAAACAACACTATAAGACAGACACACAAACACAACAAGCTTTCACTGCATCTAAACTAGTTTATTTTATACATTCCACATGTGAAGGAACAACTGCACACAGGAAGTGTGACACTGACTCATCAATAAAATATATGAAATAAATAAGTATTAGGTTGGTGGTGAGCAGTGGTATAAAGTACTTAAATAACATTTCTTTAAAGTACTACTTAAGTAGTTTTGGGGGTTATCTTTACTTTACTATTTACATTTTGTCAACTTTTACTTTTACATTCCTAAGGACAATAATGTACCTTTTACTCCATACATTTTCCCTGACACCCTGACAGGAAAATTGTCTAATTCACACACTTATCAAGAGAACATCCCTGTTCATCCCTACTGCCTCTGATCTGGAGGACTCACCAAACAGACATGTTTTGTTTGTAAATTATGTCTTGGAGCGTGTCTTGGAGTGTTTTGGAGTGTGCCCCTGGCTATTCAAAAAAATGTGCTGTCTGGTTTGCTTAATATACGGAATTTTAAATGGTTTATGCTTTTACTTTTGATACTTAAGTACATTTTAGCAATTCCATTTTACTTTTGATATTTAAGTATATTTAAAAACAAATACTTTTAGACTTTTACCCAAGTAGTATTTTACTGGGTGACTTTCAGTTTTACTTGAGTTATTTTCTATTAAGGTATCTTTACTTTTAATCACATATGACAATATAGTACTTGTTCCACCACTGGTTGTGAGTGAAGTTACGTCCCTGCCCCGACAAGGAACATTGAGGCCTTGGAGAAGGGCTACTTTGATCACACAAAGCTTCCCAATGTACCTACACCTTGAGCCCAGTCATGTACTGTACACACTAGCAATCTAAGAGGGTTGTATCCCATGGCGAGGTAGTGTTCTCTCCCCCCTCCCCACAGACTATGTTTAGAAGCCATTACTCCAGGAGTGGGCCCGCTGAGCAGGATGTGTTTAGTGATGTGTATTGTTTGGCTTTCAGACGACTTTAGGGAGTGCATCAATAGACCATCTATGCCTCTCTAAATCTCCTTTCTCTTTCTGTCTGCCTGGTCCCTTCATGCCTGTTTACTGTCTCTCTCTCCAATTCAACGGGCTTTATTGGCATGGGAAACATCTCTCTCTCTCTGTTTCCCCTCTTAGGGCCTGGAGTTTTTCCTGCCAGGCCATGTCATCAGGCAAGGAAATAATCCTGGGTCTCTGCAGCCTGTCTGTGTTGGAGAGGTCTGGTCTACAGGGTGTCTAACTGACAGGCTGGGGGAGCCAATCTAACAGGCTGACTACACCACTTGCGTCGCGAGCATTTCAAAATACATTTAGAAATGTATATTATCAATTATTGCACCCACACTGCTCCCGTGCGCTAATGAGCGTCTGCGTTGCCAAGGGCTAAAATAGAAGTCAGTTCTATTTGTGACGCAGATCACGCTGCAAGTCCTGCCTCTCCCATCTCCTCATTTGTTTATAGAAGCAGATACCCACGTGCCATCTCCTCATTGGTTATACCCACGTGGGTGACTGAAAGACGAATGAGATCAGTGGCGTTAATGCACCTAATTTATGAAAGTTGCCAATTGCAATATGAATTCAAGAGAAGAAAAGGCCTGGAAGGAGGAGAGATGACTAGAAACAATTTGGTTGACCGTTTCACGTGTGGATTAACTGTCGGAGTAGAGGACCTTGTGCATTTCAGCTAAATTAACAACTCAATGTTTATATCCAAGGACAAATTAGCTAGCAAGTGCAAGCTAGCTAGCTAAATTGCCATAAATGTTTAAATAATGCTTTTTGACCTGTCCCCAAATGAATGTAATTGGTTCAGCGTTTGTTTTGATTTTAACCTGCGTGTCGTGATTACGTTTGGTGTGGGGGGACAAAATACATTTATGCACGATGGTGCACGATGGCGGTTTGGGTTCCGTGTAGCGCACTGTCAACCTAGTCTTGGTCTGTCCATCGCACAATCACACAGCACTGGAAGACATATGGACTGGTCAGACTGAGTCTAAACACACACTGACGCTGATGGAAACACACACTCCACAGAAGCCAAGCGTAAAAAAAAAAAAAATCTCCAATTGCTATTCAATTTTGCAGTGTCTGGTTGGCCATTAAAACCATTGCCAGTGGGAGCACAGAGGGGAGAATGAACACACACACACACACACAGTATAACAGCCATGCGGAAAGTCATTAGCTGGAGAAACACAAGCACACCCAGACTCCACATCGAATAATTATGGGATTTCAGAGCACTGCAAACTCTGGGAATGCCATCCGGACATTGGGATGGGAAAATCAATTTAATAGCAGCTTTATCCGCTCTCTCCAGAGGCCTAATTAAGCTTTCCCTGCCGATCCCTCGCACACAACTATTCAAGGCTATAGAATTCCAAACGATTCCACATCCTAAATATTGAACAATAGAACATTTCCATTGGATCCAAATGCTGCATAGAATCATGAAAATACGGAAACACAATAGAAATTCTCATTCTCTCAATCCCCTCCATCTCTGTTGTTCTCCAACCCTCCCCCAGGAGAGAAACCAACAAGCGAGAATGACCTTTACACTTAAGGAAAAAAGACGTTTAAGTTTCTCTGTTTGTGTGTGCGTTTGTCTGCCTGTCTCTGTTTTCTTACAAACAAAACACATGATCTCATGTGAAATAAATGTGACAACATGGGAATGCAAAATTTCAACCAGTTGGGTCTCCTCAGAGGAGGAAGGGGAGGACCATCCTCAGTGAATTTCAGTTTTAAAAAATTATAGTGAAACATAAAAAACGTATTATTTTGCGATAAAACTATACTAAATATATTCACATCACCAAATAATTGATTAAAACACATTGTTCTGCAATGAAGGTCTTCAGTAGCCTTAGCAGCACTCTGTAGGGTAGCACCATGGTGTAGCTGGAAGACAGCTAGTTTATGTTCTTCTCTGGGTACATTGACCTAGGAGGCTCAAGGTCCTCACCCCCTTCCATAAACTTCCATAGTAATTATGACAACTTACAGAGCTGAACTGACAAGTTGTCCCGGCAATCAAAGGATCAGAGAATAAATCTTGAACAGAAAACATAAGCTACATCTAGCTAGCACTGCAGTGCATGAAATGTAATGAGTATTTGACGCAAAGAGTGAGAAAGACAATAGTTAAACAGTTTTGAACAAATTCATTTCTTCCAAAATAAAGGAGAAGAAAGAGAGAGAGAGAGAAAGATTGTATGTTTTTAACTTTCACTTTCATTTAGCTAGTGAATGCAGCTAGCTAGTTTAGCCTACTCAAACACCTGGCTCAAACAGAGACTGATGGTATGTTAGCTAGCTCACTATGGCCATCAAACACTGGAACTCTTACATGTCAAGGTAAATTTTTGGTTTTACGAGTTATTGCCACCGGGCCTGCCGGCTTAACTGCTAGACTGCCTTCTGACTGTACACTGTACTGCATGATTGTAGTGGGTTTACTAGCGCGTTAGTTCTAGAATGTTGACTATGATGTGACAACGATGTAGGCTGTGGTAGCAGTTAGCGTTTATGATATGAAGGTTTGGCTTGTAAAGGTTTTTTCGCCTGGTGACAGACCGCTGATGTGTTGTGCACTGAAGTTCACAAGCGAAGGGAGGAAGAGAGCCCATAGATAGTAGATCTATGGTGGAATGCTGCAGAGATGGATGTCCTTTTGAAAGGTTTTCCCATTCCACAGAGGAACTCTGGAGCTCCCTGACCAAGGCCCTTCTCCCCGATTGCTCAGTTTTGCCGCGCGGCCAGCTTTAGGAAGAGTCTTGGTGGTTCCAAACTTCTTCCATTTAAGAATGATGTTCTTTGGGATCTGCAGACATTTTTTTTGTACCCTCCCCCAGACCTGTGCCTTGACACAATCCTATCTCAGCGCTCTATGGACAATTCCTTCAACCTCATGGCTTGGATTTTGCTCTAACATGCACTGTCAACTGTGGGACCTTATATAGATAGGTGTGTGCCTTTCCAAATTATGTCCAATCAATCAAATTTACCACAGGTGGACTCCACTCAAGTTGCAATGGAAACATGATGCAAAGGGTCCGAATAGTTATGTAAATAAGGCATTCATGTTTTTTATTTTTAAACCATTAGCATTTTATAATAACCTGATTTTGATTTGTCATTACTGGGTATCGTGTGTAAAATTGATGATGAGAACATTTCAAAAAAATATCAATTTTAGAATAAGTCTAAGAGGTCTGAATACTTTCCGAATGCATTGTATAATTCCTAGCAACTATCTACGAGCAAAGTGATCATGCTGTTTTTATGTGGCTGCTATGAAAGTGAACTGTGAACTTGCATGTGATTAGGGTTGTATACATTCCTCCAATTCTGTTGAAAAATGTTTCTTAAACAGAAGCAATAAAAACTCACATTTGCAACTGTTGGACTAATGATTACACCCTAGATCAGCTAGCTGCAGGCAAGATTATGCAAGGCGGTATTGAATGTGTCACTGTCTGTCACCTTGATTACTCAAAATTCTGAGCCGGGTGAATGGGTGACTAGAATATGAATGATTCAATATGCTTTTATAGAAATAAGGCCATGCTCATAAAAAAAATATATCATCCTCCCTCATCTTAAACGATAACTGAATACAACATGTGATAACATGAAACTACACATGTGACAACAAAACCCAAGTGTCAAATATGAAAATATTTTACTTGAACCTTATACTGCAGTGGGCTAAATCAGTGTCACACTGTGTTTCTTAGTAGTCTTAAACACATCTACTTTGAAACAAAAGTATACACCTCACACACATGGTTATGGGCTTAAAATAATTATTCACCTGTACCATGTCAGATATAGAGTTGAAATGTATTACATTTTGAGTTAGCATCCCAATATTACACTTTATCAACTGAAATATAACAAAACCGTTTGACATACAACCATAGGATTTTGGGCGTTTTTAAAACTTTTATAATGTTTATTAATTATGAAATTATGAAAAATATTAATAACATTCCACCCATGAGGCCACCAGGTCATTTGACTGCAGGAAAGGGCTACAAGACATAACTGACATTAATTGAAACCGTCAGGCTTTATCTAGTTACCGGTTTGTTCCAGGGGTGTTGTTAGGATGGTTTTTCAATATTGAGTCAGGGTCCACCTCTTGGTTGCTAGGTACCTGAAGTTTCTGCTGCGCCACCAGGTCAGTGGACATAATCGAGATTGGCTATACATATATTGCCAAGAATAACTTTCTGCACTTTGCCTATAGTATATACACCTTGAAGGTGTTATCTCTTCAAAATTAAAGTATGATGCTGTATTCTCATTTCAATTAGTGTAAAAAAAAAAAATGGTATTATTTTGTACTGTGGCCACACTTGGGACTCAGCCTTAACTGGGATTTTAACTTGTAAGCACTTGGTCGCAAGCAACCTGAAATGTCCTGTTACATCAACAGGTCTGTGAGCCTAAAAGAGATATGGCTACAGACACATTGGCAAGAATTCATTTCTCCACTTTGCTAAAAGCTGCCCAGAATCAAGTAAATAAATATTCACCACAATGTTACATCCAAATAAAACTAGCAGTGCTCAAGGCCACTTGACATAGAGTTTACTGCATATGCTTTGGGGATTTGAACTTGCAACCTCTTGGTTGAGGTCATCCACGTTTCTGCAGTGCCACCAGGTTCATACTTATTCCTTGGAACATGTATTTACACACTCTCCAAAAATAAGAGTATGGTTAGGGGAGAGTGTTGTTCCCTGAGGTACAAAAAGGTCAAAGGTACACTTCACAGGTACAAATATGAACTCACACGGTAGCGTTCTGTAACTTGAAGGTAAAAGGGACATTTTTCTCCCCAATATTTTTAATATAAGGTATGATAATCAATGCGCTTTGATAGGTGGGGGTAATGTAGAGTGGGTCAAATACACGCTTTGATAGGTGGGGGTAATGTAGAGTGGTCAAATACATGTGTAGTTGTGCCAACTCTCAGTAGAAGTGTCATAGCAGTTTAACCCTTGTGTGGTGTTTGGGTCTGTGGAGCGCAGTTTCAATGTTTACTAAAATAAAAATGATAGAATTAATCATATTTTCAATCTGAGACTCATTGCCCTTGGCTCATTTTCTGAGAAGAACATGTAAAATAACACATTTTCATTAGGTGCACGCAGTGCACCCACCTTCACATTTATATGACATATGTGATGTTCAGGTCCACTGGACCCGAAGGTAATAATAGTGTGGAAAAGTGTGTGTGTAGGTGAAAACAAGTCAAAATGAAACAAAAAGGTTTGCTGTGTGCCTTCACTCTGTCTTCCCCTGCTGTTTCAATATAGCACCAATAACCTGTCTGTCTCTCTGCCTGGCTGCCTGTCTCCTGCTTTTCTCGCACTCTTTACCCTTTGTATTGTGTGAAACTACCCAATGACTTGTGGGAACCTGCACAATGTTATTACAATACATTATTCCGATACATTGTAAATAATTCTGTATTTTCCCCACACTCTACCCCAGCCAGGTGCTAAAACACAACAAATAAATAACTTTGCATGTGTGGCGTCTTACCACAATCAATCAGTATGGCAAAAATAATCTCTGCTCAGAGGGTCTTAGAAATACTTTTTGCAGAGAGAGAGAAGCTAGTGTGGAAGGAGAGTCTTCCATTTTGGAAGATGAAGACTTTTCTGAATATGAGGATCATGTCTCTGTCAATTCGAAGTCTGACAGTTAGTTAGAAGAAGAGGATAAGATTTACCCTCAGCCAGCCCCAGGACCAGGTGTAGTGTTCCAGAAACACATTTTCACACGTGAAATGTCACATGTGTAGTGTTCCAGAAACACATGTTGTCACATGTGAAATGTCACATGTGTAGTATTCCAGAAACACATGTTGTCACATGTGAAATGTCACATGTGTAGTGTTCCAGAAACACATGTTGTCACATGTGAAATGTCACATGTGTAGTATTCCAGAAACACATGTTGTCACATGTGAAATGTCACATGTGTAGTGTTCCAGAAACACATGTTGTCACATGTGAAATGTGACATGTGTAGTGTTCCAGAAACACATGTTGTCACATGTGAAATGTCACATGTGTAGTGTTCCAGAAGCACATGTTGTCACATGTGAAATGTCACATGTGTAGTGTTCCAGAAACACATGTTGTCACATGTGAAATGTCACATGTGTAGTATTCCAGAAACACATGTTGTCACATGTGAAATGTCACATGTGTAGTGTTCCAGAAACACATGTTGTCACATGTGAAATGTGACATGTGTAGTGTTCCAGAAACACATGTTGTCACATGTGAAATGTCACATGTGTAGTGTTCCAGAAGCACATGTTGTCACATGTGAAATGTGACATGTGTAGTGTTCCAGAAACACATGTTGTCACATGTGAAATGTAACATGTGTAGTGTTCCAGAAACACATGTTGTCACATGTGAAATGTCACATGCGTAGTGTTCCAGAAACACATGTTGTCGTAAGAGTGACATACCACCATCAGAGCCCTAACCTAAGCAAACTCAGCCTAACCCGTGACACATGCAGTGCTTATGAAGACATATTGTCTTGTCTTTATCTTGTCTGCCCAGAGATACCATATAAGTCACCAGGTAATAACTGTGATCATGACTACAGAAACAGCTGACGTTTCACACACACACACACACACACACACACACACCTTTTTTCCCGTGAACTGTCAGGACTTTTTGGGGAGTCAAAATATATACCCATTTAAAATTATATTTTCCTAACCACTGACCCTATACCTAAAGAAGGAAAACATACACACACACACGGTTGGAAGGATTGAGAGGTGAGGGGATCAATGCAAGACTGTCATCAGCTCCTCTCTGGTAGAAAGAGATGATTTATAGGAGAAGTCTGTCTATAACCTACAATATATGTGGTTAACCTCTAGTCAGCAGTAGGGCCAGGTGGACACATCGTGTGTGTAGTCCCTCTCCAGCTGAAACACATCATTCATGGGTAAGGTGCAGTGCCCCTCTGCCCTTTGTGTCTGTCTGTGTTCCTCTGTCTGGAAAACCTTTAAAGGTCATCCTTTAAAGTCTGAGACATGTCCTCCACCATGTCTGCCCTACACAAACACAAGTGGGACCAGGACTGGAGCCAGGGGTAAATAACATGGAGATGGGGAGTAATACCAGGACTGGAGCCAGGGGTAAATAACATGGAGATGGGGAGTAATACCAGGACTGGAGCCAGGGGTAAATAACATGGAGATTGGGAGTGGGACCAGGGGCCCTGGGAGAGGGACTGTATACACAAGAGCTCAAGACAGACAAACACACACATATACTGCACATACGTGCGCACACATACAGTATGTACACAAATATTACCGCACACACACACTGCAGTCAGACCATAGCGGGTAAATTCAGTACTTTACCTGGTAATGAACCGACTAATATATGTGGTCTGGGAATAATGGCTAGCCAAACTGCAGGACCTTCAACTAGGAGGAACAGACGAGATGTCTTTCTGACCAACTGATATCTAATCTGAAAACAAAGGCTCAGGAATTTTTTTTTTTAAATGACCCCCTTTTTCTCCCCGATTTCATCTTGTCTCATTGCTGCAACTCCCAAACGGGCACGGGAGGCAAAGGTTGAGTCATGCGTCCACCAAAACATGACCCGCCAAACCTTGCTTCTTAACACCCGCCCACTTAACCCGGAAGCCAGCCACACCAGTGTGTCGGAGGAAACACTTCATCTGACGACCAGGGTCAGCCTGCAGGCGCCCGGCCCACCACAAGGAGATGCTAGAACACAATGAGCCAAGTAAAGCCCCCCCCCTGACCAAACCCTCTCCTAACCCGGATGACGCTGGGCCAATTGTGCGCCACCCTATGGGACTCATTGTCGGTTGTGGCCGGTTGTGATAAGCCCGGGATCGAACCCGGATCTGTAGTGATGCCTCACAAAGGCTAGGTTTAAAGCAATTTGAGGGATGCCAATATTCATCGCAATCCAACCACATCAAGACATGCAGGCTGAAATATCAAAACTAACTCTGAACCAACTATATTCATTTGGGTTCCGGTCGAAACAAATGAAACATGCATGAACATTTAGCTAGCTAGTTTGCCGTTGCAGTCTGTGTGAAACGTCATAAACATTGGGTTGTTATTTTACTTGAAATGCACAAGGTTGACCAATTTTGAGTTACACAAAAGTGTGTTCTCTTCTCCGACAATTAATCCACAGATAAAAGGTTAGTTTCTTGGAATTTCTCTTCCTTCAGTCTTCTTCTTCTTCTGCTGCTGTGGACTTTATATGGCAGTTGGCAACCGACTTTAAGGTGCATTTACCACCACCAACTGGACTGGAGTGTGGACCTCAGTTCATCTTTCAATCACCCAGGGCATATGCTCCTAAAAAACTGGGAGATGGGAGAGGCGGGACTTGCGGCGCGTCAAGTGTAAAAAATAGACCAAGTTCTATTTTACCGCCTGGCTAAGCATATGCTCATTGACGTGTGCCAGCAGTTTGGATGAAATGATTGAATAACATGTATGTGTACATTTATTTCGTAACGCTTGCGCACGCAACGTGAGCGTTGTGGTCAGCATGTTAAAGACACAGTGCCTGTTTTTGGGGGCTCAGTCATTGACAGTCTGCAGCAACAAGTTAGCTCACTGAAACAGATTACTCTCAGCTCTATCAATTCCTGTCATGAACAAAGTTTCTCTCTTCAATCTTTTCTCCATTTTCTTCTTCGACCTTTGCATTTGTTCACAATTGAAGCCCAATTTGCTGCTGTTTAGAGTCAAAATGAGTTTTGCATTAACCATTGACAACCCTGAGACAGAGCGATAAGATTACTGTGTGTCTGCCAGTCTCTCTCGCTGCATGGGGGGGAATGCTATCTAGCTCTGAGCAGTGTCATTCAGTATGTCAATCATGTTTAAAATGTAGATAGGCAGGCAGGTAATCATACTCCATCCAGCCCCAAAGACAGACAGAAATGTCAATTTCACATTTAAAAAGCTCAACAGACATATAGTGAATGAGATTGACACAGGGAAATGGGTAAGGGGAATGCCCTATGCAATTATCTCAGCTCCATTTCCTTCATTAAGGTTAGTGGAGACACACACACACACAAACACATCTCAACTAAGTGACGAGAATTCCTGGAACTACTAACATGTGCCATTAAAACAGACGTCTAGCTCAATCCCACCACTTAGGTGGGAGGGGCCACAGGAAACAGGAAGTAGAGAGAGAAAGAGGAAGTGTACATACCTGAGCCTCTCTTGGAGACTGTCTTCATGGCGCGGGACAGGGTGACATACAGCAGGATCAGGAGAGGGCTAGGAGGCCTCATTTTCCCCTTGACCTAACAGCCTAAGATACAGAGAGAGAGAGAGCAAGAGCGAGAGAGAGGAAGAAAGAGCGAGAGAGAAGGAGAGAGAAGACAAGTCAGTCATCTTTCAAGAGAAGATAAAGTTGCCCCTTTTCCCCCACATCGAA
This sequence comes from Oncorhynchus kisutch, assembly GCF_002021735.2. NCBI lineage: Eukaryota > Metazoa > Chordata > Actinopteri > Salmoniformes > Salmonidae > Oncorhynchus > Oncorhynchus kisutch. The sequence goes on from NC_034199.2 coordinate 22,097,225, forward strand.
GATAGCACAGCCATCAGAGAACAACATTTTTATATTAAACCCACACACACACTCATGTATGCACTCCCCCCCCCCACACACACACACGCACACGCACATAAACACATACACTCCTTTACTTACATTCCGCTAATGGCATCGAATGATTTCTTCTTGTAATTGCAATAGAGACAAGTTATCACAGCAGGAGAAATTTCACCAAATATCATTCCGCTGCGAAGATGCTGACGAATCAATAAAGACAATGATGTGTAAAGAACACCATTTTTTTTTTTAATCTCGGCTTCATTAAAAATGGAGGAGTGTGAAGGTTGGCGTGAGGGGGATTTAAATTCAAAGGATGCCTATTCCACACACACGTGCGCGTTCATATAGAAATTATCCTATGGACATCGTAGATCATGTTACCAGATGAAGGCGGTAGGTTGGTTCATTCTGTGGTTCATCCCATGGTGGTAAACGACACCCTGTGTGGCAGATACCCTATGTGTTTGTGTCTTAAATTAGATGGAAAACACACAATTGATAATCCATTGGTAACTCCTGATCAGCACTGTCGTTGAGGAGTACACCAGATCAGTCACTGGCTTTATCAATAAGTGCATCGAGGATGTCATCCCCACAGTGACTGTACGTACATACCCAAACCAGAAGCCATGGATTACAGGCAACATTCGCACTGAGCTAAAGGGTAGAGCTGACACTTTCAAGGTGCGGGACTCTAACCCGGAAGTTAATAAGAAATCCTGCTATGCCCTCTGACAAACCATTAAACAGGCAAAGCGCCAATACAGGACTAAGATTAAATCGTACTACACCGGCTCCAACGCTCGTCGGATGTGGCAGAGTCTGCAAACTATTACAGACTACAAAAGGGAAGCACAGCCCAAAGCCTACCAGACGAGCTAAATCACTTCTATGCTCACTTCGAGGCAAGCAACACTGAGGCATGCATGAGAGCATCAGCTGTTCCGGACAACTGTGTGATCATGCTCTCCGTAGCCGACGTGAGTAAGACCTTTAAACAGATCAACATTCACAGGGCCGCTGGGCCAGATGGATTACCAGGACATGTGCTCCAGGCATGTGCTGACCAACTGGCAGGTGTCTTCACTGACATTTTCAACATGTCCCTGATTGAGTCTGTATTACCAACATGCTTCAAGCAGACCACCATAGTCCCTGTGCCCAAGAACACTAAGGTAACCTGCCTAAATGACTACAGACCTGTAGCACTAACATCCGTAGCCATGAAGTGCTTTGAAAGGCTGGTCATGGTTCACATTAACACCATTATCCCAGAAACCCTAGACCCACTCCAGTTTGCATACTGCTCAAACAGATCCACAGATGATGAAATCTCTATTGCACTCCACACTGCCCTTTCCCACCTGGACAAAAGGAACACCTACGTGAGAATGCTATTCATTGACTACAGCTCAGCGTTAGTGCCCTCAAAGCTCATCACTAAGCTAAGGATCCTGGGACTAAACACCTCCCTCTGCAACTGGATCCTGGACTTCCTGACGGGCCACCCCCAGGTGGTGAGGGTAGGTAGCAACACATCTGCCACGCTGAACCTCAACACTGGAGCCCCTCAGGGGTGCGTGCTCAGTCTCCTACTGTGCTCCCTGTCCACCCATGACTGCATGGCCAGACTCCAACACCATAATTAAGTTTGCAGAAGACACGATAGTGTTAGGCCTGAACACCGACAATGTCGAGACAGCCTGTAGGGGGGAGATCAGAGATCTGTCATTGTGGTGCCAGAATAACAACCTATCCCTCAACGTAATCAAGACAAAGGAGATGATTGTGGGCTATAGGAAAAGGAGGACCGAGCACGCCCCCATTCTCATCGATGGGACTGTAGTGGAGCAGGTTGAGAGCTTCAAGTTCCTTGGTGTCCACATCACCAACAAACTATCATGCTCCAAACACACCAAAACAGTTGTGAAGAGGGCAGGGCACGGCAAAACCTATTTCCCCTCAGGAGACTGAAAAGATTTGTCATGGGTCCTCAGATCCTCAAAAGGTTCTACGGCTGCACCATCGAGAGCAGCATCCTGACTGTTTGCATCTGCCTTGTACGGCAGTGAGGCAACTCTTTTACACTGCTGCTACTCTCTGTTTATCATCTATGCATAGTCCCTTTAACTATACCTACATGTACACTACCTTCAAAAGTTTGGGTACACTTAGAAATACCCGCAAAACACCAGTCTCAACGTCAACATTGAAGAGGCGACTCCGGGAGGCTGGCCTTCTAGGCAGAGTTGCAAAGAAAAAGCCATATCTCAGACTGGCCAATAAAAAGAAAAGATTAAGATGGGCAAAAATAACACAGACACGGGACAGAGGAACTCTAGATATAAGGCCAGCATCCTGGAGTTGCCTCTTCACTGTTGACGTTGAGACTGGTGTTTTGCAGGTACGATTTAATGAAGCTACCATTTGAGGACTTGTGAGGCGTCTGTTTCTCAAACGAGACACTTTAATGTACTTTTCCTCTTGCTAAGTTGTGCACCGGGGCCTCCCACTCCTCTTTCTATTCTGGTTAGAGACAGTTTGCGCTGTTCTGTGAATGGAGTAGTACACAATGTTGAACCAGATCTTCAGTTTCTAGGCAATTTCTTGCATGGAATAGCCTTCATTTCTCAGAAAAAGAATAGACTGACGAGTTTCAGAAGAAAGTACTTTGTTTCTGGCCATTCTGAGCCTATAATCGAACCCAGAAATGCTGATGCACCAGATACTCAACTAGTCTAAAGAAGGCCAGTTTTATTGCTTCTTTAATCAGAACAACAGTTTTCAGTTATGCTAACATAATTGCAAAAGGGTTTTCTAATGATCAATTAGCCTTTTAAAATGATAAACTTGGATTAGCTAACACAACATGCCATTGGAACACAGGAGTGATGGTTGCTGATAATGGGCCTCTACACCTACGTAGATATTCAACAAAAAATCAGGCGTTTCCAGCTACAATAGTCATTTACAACATTAACAATGTCTACACTCTATTTCTGATCAATTTGATGTGATTTTAAATGGACAAAAAATGTGCTTTTCTTTCAAAAACAAGGACATTTCTAAGTGAACCCAAACTTTTGAATGGTAGTGTGCATATTACCTAAATTAGCCCGACTAAACGGTGCCCCCGCACATTGACACTGTACCGGTACCACCTGTATATAGACTCGCTACTGTTATTTTCACTGTCGTTTCACTGTTTCCCTCCCCATTTATTTACTTATCTATTGTTTACCTAATACCTATTTTTTACTTAAAAATTGCACTGTTGGTTAAGTAAGCATTTCAACTGTTGTATTCGGAGCACGTGACAAATAAACTGTGATTTGATTTGATTTATATAAAAGTTACAAATTAATATGACTTCAAATATCACTCTGCAGAGATGTACATTATACAGTTTTACCAAATTCAGTACTCTTTTAAATGAGGTAAAGATGGCCTTCTATCCCTCTGAATATATCCCCCATTTCATTATTCCCAAGTACCAAACAATGAAAGCAAAGCTTTTGAAGAACCCCTTTGGAAAAGGCCTGCGGATGCAAATATAGTTGATTGAGTGGGCTGGGTTGGATTCGGTTAAAGTATTTAAAATGAGACTTGAAACGACACGATTCCGGTGGCTACCGTAGCAGCACAGGGTTCAGATGTGACAGCGACCATAGACTGAAAGACTGAGAGGCAAGGATAGGAGGAGAGAGAGGATACAACAACAAACGGCCCTGGGAAGAGTGGAGGGAGTTCAGCCAGTGTCAGACACACACGAGAGGAGAGGAACACCAAATGAACCCTCTAAACCAGAAAGGACCAGGATGGAACCCTGGTTTATAGAGACAGACAAAAGCAAATGATGAGGAGAATGTTTGAGCACTGCTGTGGTCTCTGTCAGTCACGTGTGTGAGTTTGAGAGAAAGAGAGAGAGAGTGTGTATGTGCGTGTATATGCGTGTGAGATTGCGTGTGTGTGTGTGTCTGCATTTGTGTGTGTTTGCATGTGAGAGAGTGTGTGTGTGCTCAGATTAGAATAGCTAATGAAAGGAGTCTCTCTCTCAGACTTTCTTCTAGGAAACGTCGTTGAGGCAGAAAACATGTCTGCCAAGAACGTTCTGGCAATGTCCCCGTTGCCTGAAGATTGGCATCTCTTTGTTCCACTAAAAGGTCTTGAGAAGCAGTCGGCAATAAGCTCGTCAGTTGTTGAGAAATGTGTGTTTTTGGCTTGTGTTACCAACCCTGGGTGTATTTATTGTCTTATAAATGCAACGCACACACACACACCACTAGATAAAAAGGTTGATGGAAATGGATGGAAGGAGAAAATGATTGGTGGAAGGAAGGATTTAGAGGAAGAGATTTGAGACCAAAGACAAGCTAGCTACTGGGTGTGCAGGGTTCTTCTACACAAACCAGGACCTGCACACACTGCCTCTCTCCTGGAGCAGGGCTGACCACCAGAGTCCTAGATGCTAGTCAACAAGGTATTTCCCCTTATGTAGAACCACTGGCCAACATGGGTGCTGGCAGAAACAACATAAAGACACCTCCCCTCCACACACACACACACACACGCACACACATACAGTATGCACCCACTATGGGCTGGCACAATAAACATATAATCGTGTAACCAACAATTATGGCCAATAACCTTGAAGTATATAATAAGAATCGTCTTAATACATACATTTTTGAAGGGAGGTGATTCACTTTTTCATTTTGACATTAAGCGGGTCAAGTTGGTAATTGCGGTATAAGCTATTGGTTGGTCAAACCTATTGGTAACAAGCTGTCAAAACTATTGGTAACAAGCTGTCAAAACTATTGGTAACAAGCAGTCAAAACTATTGGTAACAAGCTGTCAAAACTATTGGACACAAGCAGTCAAAACTATTGGTAACAAGCAGTCAAAACTATTGGTAACAAGCAGTCAAAACTATTGGTTGGTCAAAACTATTTGTAACAAGCTGTCAAAACTATTGGTAACAAGCTGTCAAAACTATTGGTAACAAGCAATCAAAACTATTGGTAACAAGCTGTCAAAACTATTGGACACAAGCAGTCAAAACTATTGGACACAAGCTGTCAAAACTATTGGACACAAGCTGTCAAAACTATTGGACACAAGCTGTCAAAACTATTGCTTTCAAGTGGTCAAAACTATTGCTTTCAAGCGGTCAAAACTATTGGTTTTTGAGATGGTGGCGTCACTAATCTGTGCTGTATTCATTAGGTATGTCATAGCTAATTTTTAAAGATGCATTTTGATGCATTACAACCTCAAATCCTTTTTCATTATGACAATAAACGTGATCATTTGCATTATAATTAATCGTTACCCAAAATTCCAAAATCATCACAACTCCAGCACCCACACAAGAGGTTAGATATAACACGGGGAGGCTAGAACTAGCTGGAACGACTACAGGCCACAACTGTGAGTGAGACAGATACAGTAACACAGACAGAGAGAGAACGCAGCCAGCAGTGAGCAGTAGTAGTCTATGCACACAGGAAGCCCATTCACAGGTCACACTTCCTGTCAGACTGCCTGGCTGCCTGTCTCCCGCTGTAATGTCTCAAAGCGTTCCCTGTCACAGTCTGCTCCCCACAACAATTGCACGGTGCTCCTGAAAGACCCAGCCATCTCACGCCTTCACAAGCTCACTGGGACCAGGGGCCTTGCCAAGCATGACATCATCACCCCCCTCATCCCACACAGAGAGGGCATTGTGACGACCGCCCCCTGTCACTTGTCCTCTCTCTCCATTCCCCCTCTAACATTTAAGTATTCTCTACTAGGAGGTACAGACCATGACACAAAGACTCTTTCTCCCAAACAAACACACAGACCACTAACTGCTCAATCAGATGTAACAGGAGGGTTAAAACATTCAAGCTCTTCTGTTAAGTCTCTGAAAGAGAACATCTTTGGATGTGGTGAAGTGTTACCAACACAAACACATGCTAACATTGAATGAGGACATGAGTGACTGTTTCCATCAGCCTCCCTAATTGGGTGGCTCTCTGAGACCAGGGAAAACACCCTTTCAACACTGAGACTTCTGCAAGTTGGAATGTAAATCTATTTTTTTACCCTCAAAATGCACCCGTGAAGGAGATCGGAGCTATATTTACAGGTATATTCTACATTTCCATATCCAAAGTTATGTTTGATGTCGCTTCATTTCACACAGAAGGAAAAAAGCTTGATTTCCCCAAACTGAAGAATGTGTCTCATGCACAGCTGAGTTCTGATGTTCCATTGTTTCCAGGGCAACTGGGGGTACAGGATAGATAGGTAATCAGGTGATGTGGAGCAGGATAGCTGAGCTAGCGTAGCTTTAAGTGAATCTCTCTCCCAGGAACACACGATGGAAAATGTTTAATCAGTAATAATATCAGACCAACCTTAATTATTATTTTTTTAATCACTTATGTTTTCACAGGTTTTTGATAAGAGAAGCAATTTACCACTATTCTGAAGCAATTTACCACTATTCTGAAGCAATTTACCACTATTCTGAAGCAATTTACCACTATTCTGAAGCAATTTACCACTATTAACAGTTGGGGAGGGATACTAGGGCTGAGGAAAGTAGGACACCACAAGGCGGAACACACATATACTGTAAGTATAGATACACACACACGCATGTACACACACACCAGCAAGCCACACACACATGATCATATAGAGATATACTGTGTAGAACAGACATGCCTCTCGGGCATAGAGATTAAGAAAACATGTTGGCTCTATTCATGACATGTCTATGTGCACCAACGGTCAGTATGATGTCCCTCTCCTGACCTTGGTGACCATCTGACAACAGTTGGGACAGTGCAGATCTGGCCAGTGTGGGTTTCCGTCCAACAAGCTTCCCAACAATATGACATATTATCTGACCGACATCCATACTCGCCAGCCAAACTCATTTCCCCCGAGGCATCGGGACGGGAGCAGGTGTGTGAGGATGTACACAGCGCGAAATCCACGGATCAGCGGCTCGTGACGCCAGAGCACACACTGACTCACACACGTACGCACGTACGCACACAACTCGCCGCTTGCCTGCCATCTATAAGCGGGAAATGAGGGTTACAGCTCAGCGTCGGGCTACGAAGCCCTGAAGGAAGAGTGATGGAATTGACTGTCTGCTCCCATTGTTGTAGGAATGTATCTCCCTGGATAGCTGTTTCTCCCTCCCTGCTTCTCCGCCTACTCTTCAGCAAATTCAATTATCATCTCACCTTATTTGTCCCACCGCGCTCACTCTGCTGTGTGTGTGAAAGAGTGTGTTTGTGTGTGTGTGTGCATATGTTTGTGAGTATGTGTGTGTGTGTGCACGTGGTGTCTCATAGGCTATGCACACATATCCTACATCAACATACCGGTAGCAATTTGTCAATGACACTATAAAGACTTCCTTATTCACAGCACCTATAGCCAGAAAGGTTCGTTAACATTTGATCACTCTAACCCTGAAGAGTGATTCCAGCAAGGCTCTAAATTAATCATTTTCATTGCTAGCACCAGAAAGAAGCACCATTTCTTTATTGAGATGTATCCTATATGAATTCTAGCTACTTTTGAAGCACATGATGTGCCCTAGAAACTAATACGCAACATCTGTAAATACATGGTTTATTATAAAAAGCTCAAATGTTGATAAATATACCTGTCATTGAAATTACAAGTGGAATATTAGGTTTCTACATGGTGTAAAGGGACTATTTTCCTGTTGCGATGCATTTAATTGAAAATAGTCCACTGTCTCTTTGAGTGTCACCTTTGTGATGATGACATAAGTGATGGGAAGTTCGGATCCTTCGGCTCTTTTCATTGACTCAGATCTTCTCCATTCGTTCAGTAAAAAGAACAACTCTTTCAACTCATGTAATTCATTTAATTCAGCAATACCAAGGGCCCGGTTTCCCGATAGCGATGGAACTTAGGCTGACAAGTGTTTTAACGATGCATCTTTCCTACAACGGCCGAACATGTACCGTAACATACGCTACGTTTCCCAAAACACCACGCAGAGAGAACGTTCGCAAAGTGTGCCGTTGAAGCATGTTTCGATACTGACAGGATCAGCTTTCTCCATTAAAATCTTCTGTTAACATGAGAATTATTCCACAATACTTACGACGGATCAGGTTCTAGAAATATATTATCACTTATGGCTGCAAATATTTACTCTAATGCTTACCCTATAATAATGCACTAAATCAAGATTTTGCACATCATTGCGCATAGGCTACACATGAATTATATTCAGACAAATTACAGACAGTAGCCTACAAGCAGCACAACACTGCTTGTAGGCCTAAGACAGGGAATTTTTACTAGAATTAAAAATTAAAAAACTGAGTTTAAATGTATTTGGCAAAGGTCTATGTAAAGTTCCGACAGGTGCCATTAATACAGGTAACAAGTGGAGGACAGAGGAGCCTCTTAAAGAAGAAGTTACAGGTCTGTGAGAGCCCGAAATCTTGCTTGTTTGTAGGTGACCAAATACTTATTTTCCACCATAATTTGCAAATAAATTCATTAAAAAATCCTACAATGCGATTTTCAGGATTTTTTTCTCATTTTGTCTGTCATAGTTGAAGGGTACCTATGATGAAAATTACAGGCCTCTCTCATCTTTTTAAGTGGGAGAACTTGCACAATTGGTGGCCTTGAAATACATCCACAGGTACACCTCCAACTGACTCAAATTATGTACATTTGCCTATCAGAAGCTTCTAAAACCATGACGTCATTTTCTGGAATTTTCCAAGCTGTTTAAAGGCACAGTCAACTTAGTGTATCTAAACTTCTGACCCACTGGAATTGTGATACAGTGAATTATAAGTGAAATAGTCTGTAAACAATTGATGGAAAAATTACTTGTGTCATGCACAAAGTAGATGTCCTAACCGACTTGCCAAAACTCTAGTTTGTGAACAAGAAATTTGTGGAGTGGTTGTAAAATTAGTTTTAATAACTCCAACCTAAGTGTATGTAAACTTCCGACTTCAACTGTAACAATGGTTTTGGGAAACAGCTCTGAGATTTAACGATACTCCTACGAAGGTTCTAACTATGGCCTTAGCCTTTAAGATGCTTTTGGGAAACCAGACCCAGGTTGTTAGCTAGCTATCTAGCTAGATAGCTAACATCACTGAACAAGGTGTACAACAAATGCAGCCCGTGAGTAGTTTTAGAATGGCCCACGACATGGTTTATGAATATAAAATGCAGTCCCCCAATTCTTGACAGGAATAAAAAAAACATTCCAACGGTAATATGGTTCCGCTGTTGGCTTAGAAACAAGCAGTTTTGGCTGTATTAATGATGCAAGCATGACGTAAATGAATCTGCGCTCTGGATTCAAATGGTACAGGGAAGCATTATCATTACAATAATTATTACTTTAAAAATATATATATTTTGTATTTTACCCCCTTTTTCTCCCCAATTTTGGTCATTGCTACTACTCCCCAAAAGGGCTCGGGAGGTGAAGGTCGAAAGATGCGTCCACTGAAACATGACCCGCCAAACCGCGCTTCTTAATACCCGCCCGCTTAACCCGGAAGACAGCCGCTCCAACGTTTAACTGATGATCGGGGTCAGCCTGCAGGCACCCGGCCCACCACAAGGAGTCGCTAGAGCGCGATTAGCCAGGTAAAGCCACCCGGCCCCTAACCCGGACGACGCTAGGCCAATTGTACGCTGCCCTATGGGACTACCGATCACGGTCGGTTGTGATACAGCCTGTGATCGAACCCGGGTCTGTGATGCAGTGCCTTAGATCGCTGCACCACTCGGGAGGCCCCATTACAATAATTATTCAAAAAATATATAATCATTTTGGATTCTTGGGGGGTGGTTGCACATGCTCCCATATTAAAAGTCCAGGTCGCAGAGCTAAATATTTTGTTTGCATATGCGACCAAATTAGGTTCAAGTAGTACATTATGTGTAGTAGGGCTGTCCCATTTAGTTGACTGGTCGAATGTTTGGTTGGTGGGCTGTTGTTTGACCAATATTTTTTTAGTGGAGCAGTGGCAAATAGATTGTAAAAAATGATGGCACAGGAGACACCTGTCTGATTCACGCCTGTCTTAATGGAGTAATCCATTGTGGAGTCCGCGGGATGGCACACCAGTATCACCAGTAGTATATTTACCGTTAATTCCCATCATTTCTAGTCTACAATGTTTGATTGATTACGGTCATTTCTGTTAATGCATTCAATATATTACTACTACAGTCTCACCGTTGTCATTGTTGGAGTGGACACGTTGTTTGCAGAGCGCACAACCTAGGCTACACTTGTGAGAAAAAAGTTTGAGTTTATTTCATTACATTCATGAGCTGTCAATTTATTCATTGTCGTTGGTTTGCAGCGCTCCTGTTAATAAAGACACACACCTGACTACACATAGATGTAGGCCTAGGCTACCTGGCCTGTGTGTAAATGTAGGGCTATATATGTCCCCATTTGGGGATCTGATTCTATTTCTGATTGTCTTAACTCACCATCACTGTGGAGCTTCTCAAAGTATTTGTTTCTTTGCCTCAAACAGCAAGTAAATTAAGTCTGTTATACATCCTTTTAGAATGACAATAGTTCCTCAATGTAGCTTATTTGAAAAATCTTTCACGCTCTCTCACTTTCGGTAACCACTCAGCATGAAAGGGGGAAAACAATGTAATGCACTGATCCAGTGGAATAGCCTACCTTTTACTTCATATCCTTTGCACAAATAGTCTACAGCTGTGTCTGTCTGTCTGGAGCTCACTGTCGTTGGAAACGCGAAGGTCAAGTTTGCTAGCAGGATTGAGCTGGACCAAGTTAATAGGTGATACAATGTTTCATGATTCAAGTTCGCTGCAGAGAGGCCATGTGTAGCCAATGTGATTTATAGGATATTTATTTTTAAATCAGGATATTTTCTACCTGCAGGCTGCAATGTTTTAATTTGTTGGTTTATGTAGGCTATTTTTACAAATTGGCAACGGCAATATAATGTCATGTATTGACGTTGTGTACATGATTTTGAATTCTGAAGACTTTATTAGAAATGAAATGAAACTGTTCCATGAAAATGTGTACATGAAAACCAGAACTGGCACGCAGATCAGTACAAACTGTACACTTTTTTATTCTTCTGCTTGGAGCTAGTTAGAAGCAGAGCTGCCATATTTAATCGGCGCCATTTTGAAATAAAATATAGATCGCTGGCTCCCTCTTTAGTAATTTGTGTCTTAATTTTTAATCGCAGTGCATAAAGCATCAGACAAGCTAAGTAGCTTACATATAGTTGATTTTATTCAAACATAGGGTGTGTCTGTACAGTACATGGTAAAATACACGTTTGAAAATGTCAACCAATCAAAAGAACAGACTACTCTACTTTTTTAGTTGGGGACAGCCCTAATGTGTATGCTGGTCTAACAGGCCTACAATCTACATTTTACCAAGCACTCTTGTCCAGAGAAGCTGGGGTTAAGTGCCTTGCTCAAGGGCACATCGACAGATTTAACACCTAGTCGGCTCAGGGATTTGAACCAAACACTCTTAACTGCTACGCTACCTGTCCAGGATGTTGGCCAGTCCAACAGGCCTGCTATCTGTATAGTAGACTAGTTCGCTACACTATCTTTAAGACAGATGAGGAAACACACTCAGCCATCTTGGCACAGTACGCTGTGGATGATTGATTGTGTGATTTAAGTATTTAATCCAATTTAAAGACGGCATGCTCTCCGCTCTGAGGTAAAATACAATCTACTCTGAGCATTTACTGTAAGAAGGGAGGGAGAGGGAGATGGAGAGGGAGACCGGTAGAAATTGTATATTTTGAAATGTGAAGCAGAGAGACAGACACGGAACACACACTCATACACACACACGTATGGAGCAGAATTGTTCTACAGGCGATTAGGTTGCAATACCCCTTTGAATGATCAACTCTCTCTCTGTCTCATCTGTGACCAGTTCTATAGCTTCATGTATAAATATTGCGTGGATAATTCATTTTTAATATTCACATGGTGTCACGTCGGTATGAAGGGTCGGGAGACAGGCGCAGGAACGCGTAATAGTTACAGTGAATACAGTGAATTATAAGTGAAATAATCTGTTTTACCCAAAGTAAAGGCACGGGGACAAAGACCAAACAAACACTTATACAACACACAGGGTAGAAACCCAAAGAAAAAAGAGCGAGGAGTACCTCGAATAAATAACACACTCGCACAATGATTAACACACGAGATGAGAGAGGGGGGGGAGAGAGAGAGACGGGGAGAGACAGAGAGAGAGGGGGAGAGACAGAGAGAGAGAGAGAGAGAGAGAGGGGGAGAGAGAGAAAGAGAGCGAGAGAGAGAGAGAGCGAGAGAGACAGAGAAAGAGAGCGAGAGAGAGAGCGAGAGAGAGGGGGAGAGAGAGAGAGAGTGAGAGAGAGAGAGAGAGAGAGAGAGAGGGGGGGAGAGAGAGAGAGCTAGAGAGAGAGAGAGCTAGAGAGAGAGAGAGCTAGAGAGAGAGAGAGAGAGAGAGAGAGAGAGGGGAGAAAGGGGGGGGGGTGGACTTATGCAGAAATGTCTGCATTATTTACCACTAACACAAGCATCTCTCTCCCTTTCAAAAACAAACGCTGACTGTGTGTCTGGAGTGTAGTCCTCCCAGTATGTGTGTTATTCCAGTGTGTCTGGAGTGTAGTCCTCCCAGTATGTGTGTTATTCCAGTGTGTATGGAGTGTAGTCCTCCCAGTATGTGTGTTATCCCAGTGTGTCTGGAGTGTAGTCCTCCCAGTATGTGTGTTATTCCAGTGTGTCTGGAGTGTAGTCCTCCCAGTATGTGTGTTATTCCAGTGTGTCTGGAGTGTAGTCCTCCCAGTATGTGTGTTATTCCAGTGTGTCTGGAGTGTAGTCCTCCCAGTATGTGTGTTATTCCAGTGTGTCTGGAGTGTAGTCCTCCCAGTATGTGTGTTATTCCAGTGTGTATGGAGTGTAGTCCTCCCAGTATGTGTGTTATCCCAGTGTGTCTGGAGTGTAGTCCTCCCAGTATGTGTGTTATTCCAGTGTGTCTGGAGTGTAGTCCTCCCAGTATGTGTGTTATTCCAGTGTGTCTGTGTATATTATTCCTCAGTACTGATGGGAGACGCTGATGATGTATAAAGCTGTATAAAGACCACAGGGGCAACGAGGCTAGTGGTCCTGACCGTGGTTGACCGTGGGTGGTCCTAGTTAATATCCAGAGGGGGACCGCAGGTGGTCAGGGTTAACGAGGGCCGGGGCAGTGAGGTGAGGAAGGGATGCTATGTTTAATCCCCACCATACAACTCCCTGCTGACTGTGATTAATTACCCAGAGATTCACAGCCAACCCCCTCCTTACCCGCCCAAACACACACACACACACACACACATACACACACAGGGTTCTCCAGTTGTCTGTGTTCATTGTCTGGTGCCTGAGAATGACTAAGTGTAACCCTGCTCTCATGGTTACGGTCAATGTGGTCTTGAGTAAAGAAGCAGTGACTTCAGTCAAGAGGAAATATCATTACCACTCTTGGGTAAAGTATATCGGTAGAAATGTTACAAATAGGGAGGTTCAAGACCCTCGGAAGACAGCATAGTAAAATGGAGGGATATATTGCAAGAGGAAATATCAAAATGGCACTATACTGGGAAAGATGTCTTAATCTGTGGACATCGGAGGGTTGTGAGTTAAGATCAGAATGAATGGTGGATTGGCCGCTGTGGGTGAAAATCCAGCTGTTGAAGAAAGAATAAATTAGGAATATATGTATAATTATTTCACTACAGATACCGTAGATGTGAGTGAAATAGCTTTAAGTAGCAGTAGAAGTATTGTTGTCCATTAGTTTGCGTAGATTAGTGTAGGGCCGATAGGGTATGGGATTAGAAATGATGCAAACTATTTAATTGATAGAACCTACAATATATCTGCAATATTAAAGCTGATAAATAAGAAGCAGTGACCATGTCCTACCTCAACCATTAGCACCCAACCTCCCACACAGGGCAACCACAACACCCTGTGTTCCAAAACAAATGAATCATTGAAGCTACTTTTTCATACTGAACAACTATTGCCCTACTGTTGCCCTTTTCAAGCACAACTGCTAAAGAATGCTTCTATGCATCTCTCAGTGAGCAGAAGGCGAAGCCACAGTCACAGTGAATTGAGCCCCAGGGTATTCATTGTCTCACAGTCAGAGGCAAAGTGCTTCAATCTGAGGAGACGCATGTTCAATCACAGGACATTTATGTGTCACTTATCATGTCCAGCACCACACTGACATAACCCAGCATTAGTCAGGACTAACATGGGAAGAGCCTTCATTTTCAGTTGTGTGCGTGTGTGTGTCTGTGTGCGTGTGTGTGTGTGTGTGTGTGTGTGTGTGTGTGAGTGAGGGGTGATCCTGTTCCAATCCCTATCACCTTCAGAACTGGTCTCCCACAGTATTGGGTATTGTAGGATGGCATGTCAGTTCACCCTGCTCTGCTTACTGTATCATCACCACTGTAATCCTCATCTACATAATGATTCCATGACGCCATAAGATCAACCACAGCCCACAACACATACAACCCTGCTAAACATTATAATCCCTCAGAGAGAGAGAGAGAGAGAGAGAGAGAGAGAGAGAGAGAGAGAGAAGTTTAAGCTTGGTCGTCAACCATCCAACAAACTGTCAGAGAGGATCTGTGTGTCCTGCAGTTGTGAGCCTATACTACCAAGAACAAAAAAGCCCACACAAGTCCCTGAAATAAAGAGCAATGCTAGGCTTAGTATTTCTTAGCGGGGATGTGCTGGTATCCGTGGCAATACCAGTCCCTATCTGGAAGAGCCATCGTCCCGACGATGGGTCCTAAATGAGGCCAATAATAGCCCTCTGCTCAGGTCCCCAGAGTCCTGCCTGTTTAAAAAGCCATTCTCCGCATGACTGAGGGCAGCCTGGCAGATAACGGCAGGGCTGGAGCAGACTGGAGAGGGCAGGTTGAGGTGAGGGTATAGGAGATGGTGATAAGAGATTCATCTGTCTTATTCTTATTCTTTTTTGTTTTGACCATTTCCCCCATCTTCTATTTCAAAACAGATGTAGGCACTTCATTTTGTTATCTCTCTTGTTGCTGAGACTTTTCCTGCAGGAATTGCGGATGAGCTTTGTGATTTACATAAATTCACTGAAAACCTGCACTAACACACATATTAACAGTATTGAACTTCTTGTAGCCTTTTGGCCAGCTAATAGCCTAACCACCTATCAATCATTATATAATGGACTTGCTGCAGGACTTTTTCGCTCTGACATAGGTTGAATTAAGATCCTACATCTGTAGGTACCATGGTTATGCATATCAGGCAACATATTTTAAGTTATGAGCACACAGGCATCAACACACACACACACACACACACACACACACACACACACACACACACACACACACACACACACACACACACACACACACACACACACACACACACACACACACACACACACACACACACACTTACCAGAGCAAGGTCACTGCTAATATTGTTAAAGTATGGTTCTGTGCAAAAGGATTCTCTCCAGCTGCCCAAAAGGAGACCAGAGAAAGTGTTGGTTGCAGAATTCTCTCTGTCCAGTCAGAGCAGAGCAACGCTTTTAAAGAACAACCTCTGACCACTCAGAACAACACGTTTGTGTTCTGGAACAATAACTGGCCAACCAGAGAAGTCATGCTGTTTCATCTTTTAACTAACCAATAAGAACTCTCACTGTCCATATGCTCACCCCGCCCACTTCTCAGATTCCAGAAACACAGACACACATGAACGCACACAGGCACAAACACACACACACACACAAATAAAGAGCCTTATTGAATGGGAGGGTCCTAAGATAGAACACACAGTAGTCACTGGGGAGGGAGGGAGGAAGGGAGAGAGGTTTAATTTAACATGGCTTATCCTCATTAGCTCTCTCTCTCTCTCCATCGCTCTTCTCTCCCCAATGTCCCACCACATATCTCCCCATACCTCCATCCCTCCCTCAGTAGCCCCCTAATCCCAGTAACCCTGTTTCCATCTGTCTGTGCTCCTGAGACTCTTACTCCTCCAACCCCTCTTGTTTGTCTGAAACCAATGCCCATTCAACTAAATCCCCAGACCAATCAAGCTCCAGCTCTGTAGCTCTCCATTCCCCACCTTCATGTCTACGGTACCCCCTTATAGCCCCTTACTGCTGCCCTCCACAGCCATAGTGAAGCACAAAACAAAGCATCTCCCCAAATACACACAACCATCCGCACGCACACACACAATCCTGGGGAACATTGATTGTATTCTAGCATGTCTTTCTCTTGTCTACAGTACATTATCTCTGCCCTGGGTCTCAGAGAGAAGAATAGCCCCAGGTGGGGAGCAGGCCTCTCAGATGGTATCTTATTACAGGCTTTAGCTTCACAGAAACAGTGTTAAGGGTGAGATGGGATGGTTTCTCCGTAGCAGGCTGGAGAGGCGAAGGGATAGAGCAGGGGTACTGAAAATGGTTATCCTTGTTGTTCATAAGGTGTACAGTAGGCCTACCCTCATGCTCAGACAAAACAGCAACCCATTTAAAGACACACATACACAGGAATGAGAACAAAACTGCCTCTCACACTGAGTCTGCAGAATGATCCCCATTAACCAGCGCCAGTGGCAACAGCTAGTCTAACTGGGGTCCGACACATAACGAAACATACATTACAGACTAAATACTTTACAATTTACATTTAAAAACATGTAGTGTGTGTGTGTGTTTATCTATCAGTTACACAGTCAGTACATGTCAGTAAATACACACAAAAAGTAGGTCACATCTCTTCCAGGGTATCGGAGGACAGGTAGGGCTGGGAGAAGAGCAGGAGGATGGAGGGAGGGAAGGGGGCTGGAGGGATAGGAAAGGGATGGAAAAGAGAGAGAGATGGATGGGGGGAGCTGCAGGGCTAGGAAGACAGCCAGCACATTGCCAGAGCCAAGAACAGGGCTGGGCCTGTGTTTGAGGAGGGCACACACACACACACTCACACAAACAGACACACACACACCACATGATGCAGGCACGCTGACTCAACCTGTGTGGTAGAGCAGAACACAAGAGAGACACAATCACTGAAGGTTCCATATGCACTTGGAGAGATTCCCATTCACAAATATCACATCTACACACAAACACAAATAAATAGATACTAGAGCCAAGAAAGCACTCAAATCTCACCTAGCTACATAATGGGGTTACACAAGCACACACAAA
The DNA here is from genome assembly GCF_002021735.2 of Oncorhynchus kisutch. Lineage (NCBI taxonomy): Eukaryota > Metazoa > Chordata > Actinopteri > Salmoniformes > Salmonidae > Oncorhynchus > Oncorhynchus kisutch. Next base: position 22,114,569 of record NC_034199.2, read on the forward strand.
CACAGTATGGTTGAAATGTCTCCATAAGGATGCACTACTGACAGCCGTTCCAAAAGATCCATATCGAAGAAGATATCCTACATGATATGACGCCTGTCACTGAGGTGTATTGATGCATTGTACAGACACACTACTGTTCACCAATCATAAAACACACTCTGATGAGGCAGCCATCAACTAACATCCAAGTGCCTTCTCTTAATAATATTGCACTGAGACAGGCCAGCATCCAGGAAGACTCTCTGCCACCCCACATCAGAGGCCCATGTTGCACAGAGGCGCATCGTTTATGACGGTCCCCCTCTCCTGGGGGACTCATTTCCCTGTGACACGGACCACTGCAGCTGACAAAACAACGGAGCACATAGTTTCGCTTTAGGGAACGATGGCTCGAGATGAGAGTCAGACAGCTCTCTCTCTCTCTCTCCCCTGCGCTTTTTCCTAGAGCAGTGCTGCATATTTGAGTGGAGTTTTCACTGAAAAGATGACAGCTCAGGGCAAGGAAAATCAAAAGCGATGAAAATGCAACCGATAATACCTTGTGCGTGCGTTTGTACACACATATATATATATATATATATATATATATATATATATATATATATAATATATATATATGCCATTTAGCAGACGGTTTCATCCAAAGCTACTTCCAGTCATGCACACATACATATGGGTGGTAAGAGGAATCAAACCCACAATTCTGCTATAGCAAAGGCCATGCTCTTCCAACTGAGCTACTGAGCTACAGCTCCCCTGGGACTGTCTCCCCCGGGATTGTGTCTGAAAGTGTGTCTATGTTTGTGTGTGTGTGCGACAATAAGCATATGTGTGTGTTCTGTTGGTGTGAGCGTATGTAGTGTGACTTGTGTGTGTGTTGGGGTGTAGTATGTGTGAGTGTGTGGGTAGAGTCCAGTGAGTGTGTGGGTAGAGTCCAATGAGTGTGTGGGTAGAGTCCAGTGAGTGTCAGGGTAGAGTCCAGTGAGTGTGTGGGTAGAGTCCAGTGAGTGTGTGGGTAGAGTCCAGTGAGTGTGTGGGTAGAGTCCAGTGAGTGTGTGGGTAGAGTCCAGTGAGTGTGTGGGTAGAGTCCAGTGAGTGTGTGGGTAGAGTCCAGTGAGTGTGTGGGTAGAGTCCAGTGAGTGTGAGGGTAGAGTCCAGTGAGTGTGAGGGTAGAGTCCAGTGAGTGTGTGGGTAGAGTCCAGTGAGTGTCAGGGTAGAGTCCAGTGAGTGTGTGGGTAGAGTCCAGTGAGTGTGTGGGTAGAGTCCAGTGAGTGTGAGGGTAGAGTCCAGTGAGTGTGAGGGTAGAGTCCAGTGAGTGTGTGGGTAGAGTCCAGTGAGTGTGAGGGTAGAGTCCAGTGAGTGTGAGGGTAGAGTCCAGTGAGTGTGAGGGTAGAGTCCAGTGAGTGTGAGGGTAGAGTCCAGTAAGTGTGAGGGTAGAGTCCAGTGAGTGTGAGGGTAGAGTCCAGTGAGTGTGAGGGTAGAGTCCAGTGAGTGTGAGGGTAGAGTCCAGTGAGTGTGAGGGTAGAGTCCAGTGAGTGTGAGGGTAGAGTCCAGTGAGTGTGAGGGTAGAGTCCAGTGAGTGTGCATAGAGCCGGTGCAGGAGAGTCAGGGCAAATAAAAAGGGGGTCAATGCAAATGGTCAGGGTAGCCATTTGATTGGCTGTTCAGTAGCCTTATGACATCACGACAGTGAGCCATGAAATGCTTTGAAAGGCTGGTCATGGTTCACATCAACACCATTGTCCCAGAAACCCTAGACCCACTCCAATTTACATACCACTCCAACAGATCCACAGATGACGCAATCTCTATTGCACTCCACACGGCCCTTTCCCACCTGGACAAAAGGAACAGCTACGTGAGAATGCTACTCATTGACTACAGCTCAGCGTTCAACACCATAGTGCCTTCAAAGCTCATCAATAAGCTAAGGACCCTGGGACTAAACACCTCCCTCTGAAACTGGATCCTGGAGTTCTTGACGGGCTGCCCCCAGGTGGTAAGGGTAGGCAACAACACATCTACCATGCTGACCCTCAACACGGGGGCCTCTCAGGGGTATGTGCTTAGTCCCCTCCTGTACTCCCTGTTCACCCACGACTGCGTGGTTCCAACACCATCCTTAAGTTTACCGACCACACAACAGCGATAGGCCTGATTTACCGATGACGATGAGTATGGTGCCAGGACAACAACCCCTCCCTCAACCTCGGCATGACAAAGGATCTGATCGTGGCTACAGGAAAGGGAGGGCCGAGCACACCCCCATTCACATCAATGGGGCTGTAGTGGAGCGGGTCGAGAACTTCAAGTTCCTCAGTGTCCACATCACTAAGGACCTATCATGGTTCAAACGCACCAACACAGTTGAGAAGAGGGTACAACAACGCCTCTCCCCCTCAGGAGATCTTCAGAAAGTTCTACAGCTGCACCATTGAGAGCATCTTGACTGGCTGCATCACCGTCTGGTATGGCAACTGCTTGCCATCTGACCACAAGGTGCAACAGAGGGTAGTGCATACGGCCAAGTACATCACTGGGGCCGAGCTCCCTGCCATCCAGGACCTCTATACCAGGCGGTGTCAGTGGAAGGCCCTAAAATTGTCAAAGATTCCAGCCATCAACAACCCATAGTGACAGTTGGGGAAATGATTCCATTACAACTGGTATGGTGTTGAGTCTGTGTGTTATGACAAGGCTAGCGGCATCTGGCAGGCACAGCATAGAGAAACCTAATGAGGATAACAGTGGAGATGTGATAGGGGCCGGGTTGTTTTGGAGCAGAGACGTGATCATGGGAGAAATAACACACATAAAGTCGACACATTCTCTCCCCTGATAGGAGCAGCAGTCACCCTCACTTAGCTGAGCTCCGGGGAGGGTTGAAACCACCGCTCCTCCTGCCAGATAAGCACTTGACATTCTCTTAGCGTTAGCATCAGCCCTGTGTGTGTGTGTGTGTGTGGTGTGTGTGTGCGTGTGTGTGTAAGGGAGAGAGAGAGCCGTACCCAGTAGAGCTAATAAAAGGCCTTCTTTATGTGTTGCTATGAAACTGGCAAATGAAAACAAGCTCTAATACCACCATTCTCTTTCATCTCCTATCTATCTATACAGTATCTCCTCTCATCCCCTATCTATCTATACAGTATCTCATCTCATCCCCTATCTATCTATACAGTATCTCCTCTCATCCCCTATCTATCTATACAGTATCTCCTCTCATCCCCTATCTATCTATACAGTATCTCCTCTCATCCCCTATCTATCTATACAGTATCTCCTCTCATCCCCTATCTATCTATACAGTATCTCCTCTCATCCCCTATCTATCTATACAGTATCTCCTCTCAATCTATACAGTATCTCATATCTACATATCTACAGTATCTCCTCTCATCCCCTATCTATCTACTAAATCTCCTCTCATCCCCTATCTATCTATACAGTATCTCATATCTACATAATCTCCTCTCATCTCCTATCTATCTATACAGTATCTCATATCTACATATCTACAGTATCTCATCTCATCCCCTATCTATCTATACAGTATATCCTATCATCCCCTATCTATACAGTATCTCCTCTCATCCCCTATATATCTATACAGTATCTCATATCTACAGTATCTCCTCTCATCCCCTATCTATCTATACAGTATCTCCTCTCATCCCCTATCTATCTATACAGTATCTCATATCTACAGTATCTCCTCTCATCCCCTATCTATCTATACAGTATCTCATATCTACAGTATCTGCTATCATCCCCTATCTATATATACAGTATCTGCTCTCATCCCCTATCTATCTATACAGTATCTGCTCTCATCCCCCATCTATCTATACAGTATCTGCTCTCATCCCCTATCTATCTATACAGTATCTCCTATATATCTATACAGTATCTCCTCTCATCCCCTATCTATCTATACAGTATCTCATATCTACAGTATCTGCTATCATCCCCTATCTATCTATACAGTATCTGCGCTCATCCCCTATCTATCTATACAGTATCTGCTCTCATCCCCTATCTATCTATACAGTATCTCCTATATATCTATACAGTATCTCCTCTCATCCCCTATATATCTATACAGTATCTCCTCTCATCCCATATCTAACTATACAGTATATCCTCTCATCCCCTATCTATCTACATAGTATCTCCTATCTATCTATACAGTATCTCCTCTCATCCCCTATCTGTCTATACAGTATCTCTTCTCATCCCCTATCTATCTATACAGTATCTGCTCTCATCCCCTATCTATCTATACAGTATCTCCTAGCTATCTATACAGTATCTCCTCTCATCCCCCATCTATCTATACAGTATCTGCTCTCATCCCCTATCTATCTATCTATACAGTATCTGCTCTCATGCCCTATCTATCTATGTATACAGTATCTGCTCTCATCCCCTATCTATCTATACAATATCTCCTATCTATCTATACAGTATCTCCTCTCGTCCCCTATCTATCTACATAGTATCTCCTCTCATCCCCTATCTATCAATACAGTATCTCCTCTCATCCCCTATCTATCTATACAGTATCTCCTCTCATCCCCTATCTATCAATACAGTATCTCCTCTCGTCCGCTATCTATCAATACAGTATCTCCTCTCATCCCCTATCTATCTACACAGTATCTCTTCTCTGTAACACTTTCCATGCCAATAAAGCCATCTGAGAGAGATATCTGAGAGAGAGCGGTATCTGAGGGAGAGAGAGAGATCTGAGAGGGAGAGCGATATCTGAGAGAGAGAGAGATATTTGAGAGAGAGATATCTGAGAGCGAGAGAGATATCTGAGAGAGTGATATATCTGAGAGAGAGAAATGAGAGAGAGATATCTGAGAGAGAAAGAGAGTGTGTGTATGTGTCTGTGTTTGTGTGTGTGTGTGTTAAAGAGAGAGTAGAAAATGGTAGCAGAGAGAGAGAGTGGGAGGGTGGATACAGGGGGAGAGATGTCTCCCTCTGTGTGTCTGAGAGTGACATTGTCAGCTGGGTTATCGGGGGGGGGGGGGGGGGTATCAGTAGAGCTGGGCTCAGCCATCAGTATTCACACCAGAACATCTGAGGAGCTAGAGAGAGATGGGGAGGAGTGGGAAAGACAGACAGGGAGAGCGAGAGAGAGAGAGAAGAGAGATGAGAGAGGAGCTGTGGGGGAGAGAGCACAAAGAGATGAGAGATGAGGAGTGGGGGAAAGAGCGCAAAGGAATGAAAGAGGACTAGTGGGGTAGAGGGCACAAAGGAATGAGAGAGGACGAGTGGGGTAGAGGGCACAAAGGAATGAGAGAGGACGAGTGGGGTAGAGGGCACAAAGGAAAGAGAGAGGAGGATTGAGGGAGAGGGAGCGCAAAGGAAAGAGAGAGGAGGATTGGGGAGAGGGAGCGCAAAGGAAAGAGAGAGGAGGCTTGGGGGAGAGGGAGCGCAAAGGAAAGAGAGAGGAGGATTGGGGGAGAGGGAGCGCAAAGGAAAGAGAGAGGAGGATTGGGGGAGAGGGAGCGCAAAGGAAAGAGAGAGGAGGATTGGGGGAGAGGGAGCGCAAAGGAAAGAGAGAGGAGGATTGGGGGAGAGGGAGCGCAAAGGAAAGAGAGAGGAGGATTGGGGGAGAGGGAGCGCAAAGGAAAGAGAGAGGAGGATTGGGGGAGAGGGAGCGCAAAGGAAAGAGAGAGGAGGATTGGGGGAGAGGGAGCGCAAAGGAAAGAGAGAGGAGGATTGGGGGAGAGGGAGCGCAAAGGAAAGAGAGAGGAGGATTGGGGGAGAGGGAGCGCAAAGGAAAGAGAGAGGAGGATTAGGGGAGAGGGAGCGCAAAGGAAAGAGAGGAGGATTGGGGGGAGAGAGCGCAAAGGAAAGAGAGAGGAGGATTGGGGAGAGGGAGCGCAAAGGACAGAGAGAGGACGATTGGGGGAGAGGGAGCGCAAAGGAAAGAGAGAGGAGGATTGGGGGAGAGGGAGCGCAAAGGAAAGAGAGAGGAGGATTGGGGGAGAGGGAGCGCAAAGGAAAGAGAGAGGAGGATTGGGGGAGAGGGAGCGCAAAGGAAAGAGAGAGGAGGATTGGGGGAGAGGGAGCACAAAGGAAAGAGAGAGGAGGATTGGGGGAGAGGGAGCGCAAAGGAAAGAGAGAGGAGGATTGGGGGAGAGGGAGCGCAAAGGAAAGAGAGAGGAGGATTGGGGGAGAGGGAGCGCAAAGGAAAGAGAGAGGAGGATTGGGGGAGAGGGAGCGCAAAGCAAAGAGAGAGGAGGATTGGGGGAGAGAGCGCAAAGGAAAGAGAGAGGAGGATTGGGGGAGAGGGAGCGCAAAGGAAAGAGAGAGGACGATTGGGGGAGAGGGAGCGCAAAGGAAAGAGAGAGGAGGATTGGGGGAGAGGGAGTGCAAAGGAATGAGGAGGATTGGGGGAGAGGGAGCGCAAAGCAAAGAGAGAGGAGGATTGGGGGAGAGAGCGCAAATGAAAGAGAGAGGAGGATTGGGGAGAGGGAGCGCAAAGGAAAGAGAGAGGACGATTGGGGGAGAGGGAGCGCAAAGGAAAGAGAGAGGAGGATTGGGGGAGAGGGAGTGCAAAGGAATGAGGAGGATTGGGGGAGAGGGAGCGCAAAGGAATGAGGAGGATTGGGGTAGAGAGAGCAAAGGAATGAGGAGGATTGGGGTAGAGAGAGCAAAGGAATGAGGAGGATTGGAGTAGAGAGAGCAAAGGAATGAGGAGGATGAGGGAGAGGGGGCGCAAAGGAAAGAGAGAGGAGGATTGGGGTAGAAAGAGCAAAGGAATGAGGAGGATTGGGGGAGAGGGAGCGCAAAGGAAAGAGAGAGGAGAATTGGGGGAGAGGGAGAGCAAAGGAAAGAGAGAGGAGGATTGGGGGAGAGGGAGCGCAAATGAAAGAGAGAGGAGGATTGGGGGAGAGGGAGCGCAAAGGAAAGAGAGAGGAGGAGTGGGGAGAGGGAGCGCAAAGGAAAGAGAGAGGAGGATTGGGGGAGAGGGAGCGCAAAGGAAAGAGAGAGGAGGATTGGGGGAGAGGGAGCGCAAAGGAAAGAGAGAGGAGGATTGGGGTAGAAAGAGCAAAGGAATGAGGAGGATGAGGGGGCGCAAAGGAAAGAGAGAGGAGAATTGGGGGAGAGGGAGAGCAAAGGAAAGAGAGAGGAGGATTGGGGGAGAGGGAGCGCAAATGAAAGAGAGAGGAGGATTGGGGGAGAGGGAGCGCAAAGGAAAGAGAGAGGAGGAGTGGGGGAGAGGGAGCGCAAAGGAAAGAGAGAGGAGGATTGGGGGAGAGGGAGCGCAAAGGGATTTGTGTTCCTCCATGTTTTAAGTATACTCTCAGTCTCCTAACTACAGTTACTACATGCCAGACAGAGCCCCAATCTGCAAGGTGAACCAGGATTTATCTGTCTTGCTCCAGTCAATCAAACAGTGTTCTCACCTTCTGGCCTATTGTACTTTTATTGACAATCAATATGATGAGGAGGAGATGGTCATTTGAAGCACGGCTCTTTCTATTCTGGTTAGAGCCAGTTTGCGCTGTTCTGTGAAGGGAGTAGTACACAGCGTTGTACAAGATCTTCAGTTTCTGTCTAATTCAGTATCGGTCTAATTCTGCTCTGCATGCATTATTTGGTGTATTACTTTGTACATGGAGGATCATTTTGCAGAATTCTGCATGCAGTGTCTTAATTTATTTTTTGTCCCATTTTGTGAAGTCTTGGTTGGTGAGCGGACCCCAGACCTCACAACCATAAAGGGCAATGGGTTCTATAACTGATTCAAGTATTTTTTTATCCAGATCCTAATTGGTATGTCGAATTTTATCTTCCTTTTGATGGCATAGAAGGTTCTCTCTCTCTCTCAGCTTTGACCTTTCATCCATCTGTGCAGAAAACCCTACTGTGATGATCTGAGGGCTCATCAGAGATTATAGAGCCATGACAGATGACATAATATCACCCCTAACATGCCCTCCACAGTCACCTCTGTGTGTGTGCGAGTGTGATTTAAACATAGTCCTCGTCATGCCCTCCTATGACCACCCAGCATCTCCCTCACATCAGAATAATTATTTCTAAACAAAACGCATTTAAATCGACTGAGCGCCTCCTTGGCAGTTTCCGTCTGGTGAGTGCTGTGTGACAGCTTCTCCTAAATTACAAATATCAATCTTCCACAGCAGGAGCAGAGCTGGCAAGCTCCTCACAGGGGTCCCCGGGTGCCCCGTGAAAATGCTACCCATCAAAACAATGGCATCAAAACGTGCCAAATGTAACACTCACATCAAAAACGTCAACAGCAACATCAACAGATGAAACCGCCCCTGTCATCAAAGTGTGCTCCCGGTGCGAGTTCCAGTGAAGAGAGAACGAGGCTCCTGAGAGGTTTTCCTCTCTTTCGAGGTAGGTGTCAACGGCTGAGGTAAAACTGGATGTTGATGCTATTAGCTTTTAGGTAGCTAAAGGCCTAAACAATTCCTTGGAACATGTTGACCATCTGTGTGGCTTTAGCAGGCGTGGCGCGGCCTGGGGGAAGGAACAGTGAACAGACAGATAGACATTAACACCAATCTGCTCTGTAGTCTAACCAGGCCTTTCCATGAGCGTGTTCCCCTTGTTACCGAGCCCTGTTCCTGCAGCACTGCTTTTCCGGACACACCAAGTTACTGATACATTTCACCACCTCAAAGTGGTCCCCAGCAATACCTGGGTGTTTAAATGCTACAGGACCACTTCATGATGACCGATAAATGGCTTTTAACAGCCCCCAGTACACACAGAAAGGCAGCCGTATAAAGCAATCAACCGCTAATGCAGGGAAGGGGATGTTGGAAAATGAATTAACAGGAAAACCTGGGGAGTGCTGTATTTGGCCCCACGGGAGAGATGGTGCTTCATTAGGACGCTGGCGGGAGGCTGGAGGAAATGTGCATTGGCTCACCTAGGTCTACAGGAGAGGAGAGTTGCTACACAAAGTGTAGGCCTATGAAATAACAGACACAGGTTTATCCTGATATTACTTCAATAATCATTTTTATTGTCTTACTTGGCAAGTATTCATTTAAAAAAAAAAAACTCAATACACTTTACAGATATTATGATGCCTGCTGTAAGCCACACCACAGAAAGTGACACATGTGTGGTGTAGGCTAGCTCTGCCATTCATGATTGGCTGAGTGTGTCTTTCCATTGGTGCGTTGCTGTGTGACCTGTTGTTACCTGCTGTATCACTAGGCCTTTGAGAGCGCGAGCCAACAAGACGGAGCTGTCCATTTCAGCACCACGTTACGGCAACGCAAGCCACTGACAAACTACACAGCATTTGCACCTTGGAATTCGATTAAGCTATATTACTGCATTATGAATATTCATGCACAGGCGAGAGAGAGAGAGAGAGAGAGCCACTGGCACATTAAGATGAACGGGTGGGTATAGCTGACCACCATACTCACTAGAAGCACTCTGATCTTCTTAACATTCTCTGGCTTTTTCGGAATGGGATTCATCACGACTGGCAGTCTGATAACATCCTAAATATTATTGGAAAAGTAAGACGTAGCCTAGGCTATACTTGAATACATTTAGAGTTCTAACATGCTGAACCCTTTCTTGTAATACTGATTATGTTGTGTTTAAAGTCCTCACCACATGGTATATCATGTTCATTTTATTCACTGCACTCCTCCTCAAAGAGCGCTCTCGCGACATGAACCAACCAAATGAACATCAAAACAAACATGAATACAGCGATACCTCCTGGGGTTTGTGTCTGAGGAGTGTTAGGCCTGGCGAGGCTCGGTAGCCTACACTGTAAAACCATGAAACATGTGACATGTTTATAACAAAAACGTCAGTGTTTTAAACTGAAAAATGTAGATTTGCCAATAAGTGTCCTCATCATAAACACAGGCATTTAGAATGAAAGATACATGATAGTCCGTTTCCAGCAGGAGAACATCTCCTAAGTGTTGTTTCCTTTCCTACCATCCTGTTGTAGAGTGCATTTAGTAATTAGACACTGATGTGATTTTCCATGCTTTTTTTTATTCAGATCAGTGTTAGAAATGCCTGACACTTTACCTTGGGCCTGGCTCCACGGTGGTCCAAAAAGGGGCTAGCCCCCTCAGTTGAAACTTGTACCCGCATAGTTTAAGTTTTATGTACCTATATAAAATTTTAAAAACGTTAAAATGATTGAGAGACAGATTGGCGCAAAATCTGTATGTCAGCACAGTGGACAGAGCGTGGCGCTCTGTATAAAAGCGAAATGCTTCTCATCTGCTGTAGGCTAAGTGAATAACGTGATAAGCCACCGCCTGCAATGTTTGATTTTAAAAGGGTGGGGTCAAGTTTACCATTGAAGCTGCTTCACTCAACTCTGCCTCACGCTCCACCACTAAAGAGTTTAGTTAGCTTCTTCACTAGCTGTAAAAAGCATTAGTGTCAACCTCAGATGAATTAGCTCGCTCCAACCAGCTAATCTGCCACTGCCACGATGGGTTTCAGAAAATGGCTTCACCAAAGTACCCAAACGAAGCCAAAAGGGGAAGGAGAGCGATGAGCAGCAGCATCAAACAACCGAGGCCGTCGCCAAACTCAGCAATGATGATGCTGCAGAGCTCCACATGAGGAGCCTACCCACCCTACCCACCAGGATAATGGCTCCTCAGCCCCCTAGACCTCCGACTGTTCCTGACGATCTTGGAACAGAGCAGCCAGCCCAGGTTAGCCTAGAATCCTACCCTAGCTGTATATTTTCTGTCCAAAAACATTCATTTAATAGCAACTGGTTCATAGGAAGATAGTGTCTGGAATACTCTGTTACTGCAGAATTCAATATAATTCCAATGCAAGAACCCAAATGATGCCCCTGGGTATAGATACATATCGGTATGTTTCATCGTAGAAACAGATACATTCTATTGTGGTTTTCTTGGTAGGCTATTGGTTTTCGTGGTTGTTAATGGAACTGTATGTATTGGAAACGTGATTATGGTAGGCTGGAATTGCTTCATTGATTACGTCGATTGAACTTGATCCACAGAAGTGTATTGTGCCATATCACAAGGTGTTGCTGAGCAGCATGGTTTCCCATGTTTGAAGAGGGCCTATAGGCCTACTTGTTTGGAAAGACAGCTGTGCATGGCTGCATCTCACTGTAGTAGGCAATGTTTTGGTTATTTGGATCTCCATTCGCCTTTTGTTTACTGTTAATGTATCTTGCCTAAATATAGATTGTGTCACGGCGATCTGATATTGTATTTACTAGGCCTACTGGGTACCGCTGTTTTGTTCTGTTCCGTTCTCATTCATTCATTTGCGTTCGCAGTTGTGTCGGTATTCAAAGCCAAACTAATATTCAATATTTGTTTGCATGCATGAATAACTAAGCTACAACTTTCAGCACTTAGTTTGGTAAGACAGCTGTGTGTATGGCTGCATTCACACACTGTTTCTAATGGGTGAATGTAGCCTAAATTCATGACCAATACGGCCTTGCTTTAGGGTGTAGGGCGCTGTCCATTGTGAACATTATCATATTTCCCAGCATGCTTTGTTGCAGGATGATTGTTTTGAATAGTTTGTTTTAATATCCATCTTTTCTCATTGATTGATTGATTAATTGAGCTTATACTTCACAAAGATAAATAGCTGACAATTTTCTAAACTAATCTAATCTGTAAGGGGTTGGCTTTATTACACCCGTTACTGAGATGGTTGTTCCAGTTTAGATGGTTTAGGTAGTGTTTTCTTCTTAAATTAATTACTGTAGCAGTCATTCTGGGTGTAGGTTGTAGATGGTAAAATATTCATGTTCTTGGCTATCCTCTCTCTGGCTGGTTTCTGATAGGAATTATTAATTGCTTTATAAACCACAGTATTGTGACTTGCGTGTCTGATGTGATGTGAAACTGAGGCTTTCTGAAGACTGTGGCATTCGGAAGGCTTCGCTTTTGCCCCAAAAAAAATAATTTCTCAGAGCTTCGTTATATGTTCACAATGCAAATTAGTGACATCTGGTGGTCAGCAATAATCAGCATGTCATAGCAAGTCAACCCTATCTTTAACCGTTACTGGGAACGTTGTTGTAGTTAAGGATACATTGGTCTTCAAACTATCCTGTATTTGTACATCTGCATTGCTTGCTGTTTGGGGTTTTAGGCTCGGTTTCTTCTGTACAGCACTTTGTGACATCGGCTGTTGTAAAAAGGGCTTATAAATACATTTGATTGATTGATACCATTTGGATACATCTTTGCCCATCTCTGGCTAGTGAAATGTACGTTACTGTAATATTCACATTAACTTGCCACCAGCATCCTGTAAATTACTGGAATATTCTGAGCAATGATACATTACAATACTGTAAAATTATATTACTATACTTTAAGTATATGCTAATGTAATTGTGTCGGTATTTTACAGTAATTACATGGGGTTAGTGCAAGCAGGTAGGTATTTGTATATTACAGTATATTTATGAATATTTGGTGTTTTATATCAATTGCACTTCTAGAGGCCAAAACAAAGGCTTCCAAACTGCCAGTGAGTACAGGCCAAAACCCATTTAAAAGACATGGCTTAATATTCACCCATTAAAGGTTTAAGACCCGCTGTCACTCTGATCTGTTCCATATCTACATTAAATTGCTTGGGCACTACTACACATATCAGTTAAATTGCTTGGGCACTACTACACATATCAGTTAAATTGCTTGGGCACTACTACACATATCAGTTAAATTGCTTGGGCACTACTACACATATCAGTTAAATTGCTTGGGCACTACTACACATATCAGTTAAATTGCCTGGGCACAACTACACATATCAGTTCAATTGCTTGGGCACAACTACACATATCAGTTCAATTGCTTGGGCACAACTACACATGTCAGTTAAATTGCTTGGGCACAACTACACATATCAGTTAAATTGCCTGGGCACTACTACACATATCAGTTAAATTGCTTGGGCACTACTACACATATCAGTTAAATTGCTTGGGCACAACTACACATATCAGTTAAATTGCCTGGGCACTACTACACATATCAGTTAAATTGTTTGGGCACAACTACACATATCAGTTCAATTGCTTGGGCACAACTACACATACAGTGCCTTGCGAAAGTATTCGGCCCCCTTGAACTTTGCGACCTTTTGCCACATTTCAGGCTTCAAACATAAAGATATAAAACTGTATTTTTTGTGAAGATTCAACAACAAGTGGGACACAATCATGAAGTGGAACGACATTTATTGGATATTTCAAACTTTTTTAACAAATCAAAAACTGAAAAATTGGGAGTGCCTAATTTATTCAGCCCCCTTAAGTTAGTACTTTGTAGCGCCACCTTTTTCTGCGATTACAGATGTAAGTCGCTTGGGGTATGTTTCTATCAGTTTTGCACATCGAGAGACTGAAATTTTTTCCCATTCCTCCTTGCAAAACAGCTCGAGCTCAGTGAGGTTGGATGGAGAGCATTTGTGAACAGCAGTTTTCAGTTCTTTCCACAGATTCTCAATTGGATTCAGGTCTGGACTTTGACTTGGCCATTCTAACACCTGGATATGTTTATTTTTGAACCCTTCCATTGTAGATTTTGCTTTATGTTTTGGATCATTGTCTTGTTGGAAGACAAATCTCCGTCCCAGTCTCAGGTCTTTTGCAGACTCCATCAGGTTTTCTTCCAGAATGGTCCTGTATTTGGCTCCATCCATCTTCCCATCAATTTTAACCATCTTCCCTGTCCCTGCTGAAGAAAAGCAGGCCCAAACCATGATGCTGCCACCACCATGTTTGACAGTGGGGATGGTGTGTTCAGAGTGATGAGCTGTGTTGCTTTTACGCCAAACATAACATTTTGCATTGTTGCCAAAAAGTTCAATTTTGGTTTCATCTGACCAGAGCACCTTCTTCCACATGTTTGGTGTGTCTCCCAGGTGGCTTGTGGCAAACTTTAAATGACACTTTTTTATGGATATCTTTAAGAAATGGCTTTCTTCTTGCCACTCTTCCATAAAGGCCAGATTTGTGCAATATACGACTGATTGTTGTCCTATGGACAGAGTCTCCCACCTCAGCTGTAGATCTCTGCAGTTCATCCAGAGTGATCATGGGCCTCTTGGCTGCATCTCTGATCAGTCTTCTCCTTGTATGAGCTGAAAGTTTAGAGGGACGGCCAGGTCTTGGTAGATTTGCAGTGGTCTGATACTCCTTCCATTTCAATATTATCGCTTGCACAGTGCTCCTTGGGATGTTTAAAGCTTGGGAAATCTTTTTGTATCCAAATCCGGCTTTAAACTTCTTCACAACAGTATCTTGGACCTGCCTGGTGTGTTCCTTGTTCTTCATGATGCTCTCTGCGCTTTTAATTAACGGACCTCTGAGACTATCACAGTGCAGGTGCACTTATATACGGAAACTTGATTACACACAGGTGGATTGTATTTATCATCATTAGTCATTTAGGTCAACATTGGATCATTCAGAGATCCTCACTGAACTTCTGAAGAGAGTTTGCTGCACTGAAAGTAAAGGGGCTGAATAATTTTGCACGCCCAATTTTTCAGTTTTTGATTTGATAAAAAAGTTTGAAATATCCAATAAATGTTGTTCCACTTCATGATTGTGTCCCACTTGTTGTTGATTCTTCACAAAAAAATACAGTTTTATATCTTTATGTTTGAAGCCTGAAATGTGGCAAAAGGTCGCAAAGTTCAAGGGGGCCGAATACTTTCGCAAGGCACTGTATCAGTTAAATTGCCTGGGCACTACTACACATATCAGTTAAATTGCTTGGGCACTACTACACATATCAGTTAAATTGCTTGGGCACAACTACACATATCAGTTAAATTGCCTGGGCACTACTACACATATCAGTTAAATTGCTTGGGCACTACTACACATATCAGTTAAATTGCTTGGGCACTACTACACATATCAGTTAAATTGCCTGGGCACTACTACCACATATCAGTTAAATTGCTTGGGCACTACTACACATATCAGTTAAATTGCCTGTGCACTACTACCACATATCAGTTGAATTGCTTGGGCACTACTACCACATATCAGTTAAATTGCTTGGGCACTACTACACATATCAGTTAAATTGCTTGGGCACTACTACACATATCAGTTAAATTGCTTGGGCACTACTACCACATATCAGTTAAATTGCTTGGGCACTACTACCACATATCAGTTAAATTGCTTGGGCACTACTACACATATCAGTTAAATTGCTTGGGCACTACTACACATATCAGTTAAATTGCTTGGGCACTACTACACATATCAGTTCAATTGCTTGGGCACTACTACCACATATCAGTTAAATGGCTTGGGCACTACTACACATATCAGTTAAATTGCTTGGGCACTACTACCACATATCAGTTAAATTGCTTGGGCACTACTACACATATCAGTTAAATTGCCTGGGCACTACTACACATATCAGTTAAATTGCCTGGGCACTACTACACATATCAGTTAAATTGCTTGGGCACTACTACCACATATCAGTTAAATTGGTACAGCATTTTCTGTAACAGGTGCAAAAAATATAGCCACTAACAAGGCACGCAGCAAAATGTGTTAATGAGCCACAACAATACCATGCACACACAAAATGTTTTTGGCTCTCCAAAATTACAGTACAGTATTTTGTAGGGATGGTACTGAATTACAGTAAATTACTGTAGATTTACAGGAAAAGGTTTTTAGGTTCCAAAAATACACTATGTTACTGATTTACAGTAAATTACTGGAAACGCACCAGTCAGTATGGTACTGTACTCTGAGGGGTACAGCATTCTCACAAGTAACAAATATAACAAATATAATGTCTTACAAGGTCTTACAAGGCACACCTCTAAATATGTTAATGAGCCAGAGATTATTTCACTGCCCACAACCTTTTCCCATAATGCACCATAACTCACAGTATGCTGCTGTAAATATACAGCAGAACGGGTAATACAGTGCTTTACTGTACAGCAATTGCTGTAATTCCATAGCAGTGTAGCAGAATGCTATTGAGCCCCCATAATGCATTGCTCTTTACAGTACTGAAACACAGTTAGAAAAATTTGACAGATATTTCACCGGATGTACAAATGTGATGCAGCCGCTGGGCGTTTCCACTTGCTACCAAATATTGTAGTGAGAGGAAGCCCAGTTGCCGGCAGTGGGAGAAGATGGAACAAGATGGATTTTGACGAATTCTCTCATCGTGGAACATTTGATCTCAATACAATTTTCTGTTCTCAAAACTAGAATATGTTGCGAATAGAGTTGACTAAGTTTTGTACACTTAACTCTTTGCCAAAGTTTTTTTTAATTGTGCTTGCAAAGGAAAATTGAGTTATTGCACACGCGCACTCTACAGAGTAGGCGTTCCCTAACGGAAATATGTGCACGCATGCTAGAACGTGCCAATAGAATCTCGCTAGCTTGTGCTTGGTTCTGCCCACCTTCATGCTTGCGTTGCCCACTATGACTAATTTGTACGCATTTGAAATACGGGCTGTGGTCTATCTTGGTTTAGTTCTAAAAATCTTTGACTGAACTGTAATATAGAATTAGAGTAGCTAATTGTTAGTGTTGCTGTACATTTACAGCACTTTGTTACAGTGATACGCTGACTAAATGTGTTAATGTGTTTAAAAAGTGTTAAAGCGAATAAACATGTTCTTGTGTTTACCATCTAAACACTGTGACACTTTTTCATTGAAATTCTAAATGTCTTGATGCATTTAAAATATGTTACAGAGAAGTATTTAGTTGTGTGTTCAAATCCTAAACACTTGGTTTTACAGTGTATTTATTGGGTATTCAGTCATGAGGCTCCCTATTCATCTAATTGAGACGCAGTTCCCGAAATAGGATCATCGTCAATCAACCACCTTAATCCCTGCGTCATACGTTTCCTATCCGAACAGTCCCCCCCCGCTGTAGGAAGCTGGTTGGGAAACGACAGAGCGGCGTGTATACGGACTTCTGTTCGTGTCGGCCTGCTGTACACAACCACCATATAGGCTTTTTTTTTTTTTTTTTTTTACAGCAGCAGAGAGCAGAAAACTCACCCAATCTTAAATTCCCGACCACAGAATCACCCCCACACCGGTCATGAACTAACCCTTCCAACGGGAACTTTAGCATTGTGTGTCATCCCACTGGGAACACACTGGTTGAATCAACATGGGGTCTACGTCATTTCAATGAAATTACGTTGAACCAACGTGGAATGGACGTTGAATTGACGTCTGTGCCCAGTGGGATGCATCGCGTCACCTCAGTAAAATATCACATTTTAATATTTGATTGCCTATTCACCCGGTAAACTGCATATTGCCATCCAATTAAAATGCGTAAGTAACCTGGCCCATGCGTTTTTATTGCCAGTAAACGGGGGAAACAACTGTGTAGTCCCCCTCTCTCTCTCTGACACCCCCCCCCCTCTCTCTGACCCCCCACATACACACACACACATACACACACGCGCACACACGTTTACACGCACGCAGAAATACTGAGCATGCACGCGCGGGTACACACTGAAACAGACAAGCTCACACAGAGAGAGGTGGAGAGAGATAGAGAGGTAGAGAGAGAGAGAGGTAGAGAGGGTAGAGAGAGAGAGAGGTAGAGAGAGAGAGGTAGAGAGAGATAGAGAGGTAGAGAGAGAGAGAGAGAGAGAGAGAGAGAGAGAGGTAGAGAGAGATAGAGAGGTAGAGAGAGAGATAGAGAGGTAGAGAGAGATAGAGAGGTAGAGAGAGAGAGGTAGAGAGAGATAGAGAGGTAGAGAGAGATAGAGAGGTAGAGAGAGAGAGAGGTAGAGAGAGAGAGAGGTAGAGAGAGAGAGAGGTAGAGAGAGAGAGAGAGGTAGAGAGAGAGAGAGAGAGAGAGAGAGAGAGAGAGGTAGAGAGAGAGAGAGAGAGGTAGAGAGAGAGAGAGACTAAATGCCACTGACAAAAAAAGTTGTTATTGCTCTTGTGAAACAAACACACAAACAAAAGCTTGTAATCGCCTGAAACATGCCCCATTTGTATACAGTACCCAAAGCCGGGATTCAGCATATGGCTTACCTACAGGGGAAAAGCTGCCGCTTCGTTTACACCTTTATCTAAATCCTCTCGCTGAGCTTCCCTAAGCCGGTGGGCCAATATGTGAGACTGCACTGCAGTGGATCTCTATAGGTCCTTTAACATCCCCACACCGGAGCTCTTCTTTCTATAAACCATAGCAACCTACACCAATCACATACACGATGGCATGCATTGTACAATGGCTTTTCTAAGAAAACAACACACGTGAAATCACGTTAGCCACCAGAAAAACCATCAGCCTATTCCACAGTCTGTCTGTCTGAATATCTGTCTGTTCGTTCTGAACAACCCAGTTCACCCCATTTACCCGTGTAGCCTGCTAATTACAGAGTCTGTGCTGCAACAGCGGCAGGTGCTTAACTTCACACAGCCATTCCCCGGTCCGTCACAGTCACGACCGTCACAGACCGCCGTGCGCGTCTATATGGATACATATTACGCCTCATACACGGTGATTGACTGAAATGCTTTCAGAATCAGAATAACTGCTGCAACTTCATATATAATTCCCCCGTCCATCGGAAACTAGACTCAATGACAGACCCGACCATTGTGTTGCAGCGATCAAAGAAGTAGAATTGTAATTAAGGGCCAACCAACTTTATCAAACTGCCAGGAGCGGTATAGCCTGCGACAAGAGACAGAGCAAATTGGCTTACCTTCAAATCGCTTTACAAAATGATCCACGAGCGTCCGTCAGTCAGTGGGGAAAGCTTTGGACATCACAGCGACGGAGATCAGCCAGAGAGAACATGTTTCCATGGAGTGTCAGGGTGCCACTGAAGAACTGTATTTCAAGCAGATCACCCATTCGGACGATAGCCGAGGCGGTTTAAACGGAAGTTTAATCCAAAGAGAAAGATGTGGATCTTGTTTCTGTTCTCAGACGGATGAAGAAGTGCCAAACTCACTCAATAAACAGACGTGCATTTTGGTGAGAGACTGAGAGATCGAAGAAAAGGGGGTTTCTATAGTAAAAATTATGACCAACTACAAAATAAAAGGCAACAAATATGGCATTTACAAAACGAACGGGGGGCAATAGAAGAGCGTAGCCTACTGAACTCCCCCCTAAATCTGCCTGCTCGCTTTTGCCAAGAGGTTCGATCAGGAATTCTCTGGAGTGTGCCCAACCATCCCAAACGCAGGACTGTGCACTCCGCTAAACCGCACCACGCCACAGACTGGAAAATAAATATATGGATATAATCGCAAGTATCCTGTATTGCCAGATCCGATGGGGGGGTTTCCTCCACAGCCCCGCTATGTGGATGCGATGCTCATAGCCTGCGCTCCTGAGAGGGAACTCTCCCCGGTCCTAGTGCCTTCTATACGCCTTGTGCCTCCCGTTCAACAAGCGCCTCCGTAACACCTGCATTCTGTCTTAACTAAAGGCCTACTCACGGATTTGAAGGGGTACATTATTTTAAGAAGAAGATGAAACAATCCGTGGGCAGGCTTGTAATTTTAAAGCCCAAAGCCAATGTGTTATAATTACACTCGATAGCGCAAGAGGGCCACGTGGTGTGACATCCACCTGCGGTGAGAAAGAGAGAGAGTGAGATCGAGAGACGGAGAGAGAGTGAGATACTATTTTACTAGAGGCGTGAGTTCCTTCCTTCTGCCCGCCACCAGACCTCTGTGCGCGTGAAACAGGATGGGGGAGAGGGCAGCTTGCCATCACACAAATGCAGTAGAAAGGAGTTTGGCGCCTACATCCCTTTCTCTCGTTCCATGGCCAGTAAATTAAATGGATGCTATCCAAACTGTAAAAGTATAGAATATATTATTATATGATATTATTCATACTAGCCTATGGTCTGAGCTTTTCAATTAATATGACCTTGTATGGTACGTTTTTGTAATGGGAAAATATATTTGTCAACTGGCATGTATCATCCAGTGATAAATACAGCGTGTTCCTCAGGACTATGCCCTGTCAAGGCAGTGGTTGAATCACGGTCTGGGAGTGGAATATTGATGAGGGGCTAGGAGAAAAAGAAAGGCTACCATAGAGGAGATCTCAAGCACCCATACATGCACTCACACATGCACAATCGTGGGGATATGGGAAAAGTGGTTACAACAATACCATCCGGTAAAATGTTAACAGGCCCACCTCTCCAGGAGTTCAAAGGTAAAGGTTGACTTGTGTAAAGCATCTATAGCCTCAGGCTCATGCTCACAGCCAAAAAGTCCACCTCCACAGTTGTTCCTGTTGGAGTTTGAGTAGGTACCTTACAGGGCCTATATGCATTCATTATAGATATATACAGTATGGGCTTCCTCCTCTTCACTTCCCTCTTATGATGAAACTATTCACTTCACAGTGCTGCTCACAGCCAGTCTATTTTCTCTCGTGTGTGTCAAGCTGATGCTCAGAAAGCCTCAAGTCCTAGGTACTACTCATTCACCACTAGCAGCTGCCTCCTACATTTTACCTGCTATACCTCCTACCTCCTATATGTTCTACCTCCTAAAACAATATTAGTATCCCCTTTCTTCCTATCACTCCCTCTCTCACACACATCTGCACGCGCACGCACGCACGCACACACACACACACACACACACACACACACACACACACACACACACACACACACACACACACACACACACACACACACACACACACACACACACACACACACACACACACACACACACACACACACACACAAAGGCTCCCTCCATTACCTCCTATCTCCTATACCTCCAATACCTCCTACCTCCTATACCTCCTGCCTTCTATACCGCCAACCTCCTACACGTCCTACCTCCTATACCCTGATCCGTCTATACCTTGTACCTGTACTTCCAACACCTCCTATACCTCTACCTCCTACTTCTTACCTCCTATACATCCAACCTCATATACCTCCTACTTCCTATACCCTGTACCTCCTATACATCCTACACCTCCTACCTCTTATATCTCCTACTTATCTCCTATACCTTCTACCTCCTCTACCTTCTACCTCCTATACCTCCTACCTCCTATAACTCCTATACCTCTTACCTCCTACCTCCCATACCTCCTATGTCTCATTCCTCTTACCTCCTATACCTCCTATACCTCCTACCTACAATACCTCCTATCTCCTATAACTGCTATGCCTCCTACCTCCTATACCTCCTACCTCCTTCCTCCTATACCTATATTAGGATAGGAAACACTCTGAAGTTTCTAAAACTGTTTGAATGATTTCTGTGAGTATAACAGAACTCATATGTCAGGCAAAAACCTGAGAAAAAAATCCAACCAGGAAGTGGGAAATCTGAGGTTGGTCGTTTTTCAACTCATTCCTTATTGAAGATACAGTGGGATATTGGTCATGTTGCACTTCTTATGGAGTCCATTAGACTAGTGTTGTTAACAAAAGGCTAAGCTTGAGAGCTAGCATATTAATTTCATTTCATTTGCGATTTTCATGAATAGTTAACGTTGTGTTATGCTAATGAGCTGCGGGGATAATTACACTCCTGGATACAGGTTTTTTTTCGTAGCTAAAAATGACGCACCAAACGGAGCGATTTCTCCTAAACAAATGATCTTTCAGGAAAAACTGAGCATTTGCTATCTAACTGAGTCTCCTCATTGAAAACATCTGAAGTTCTTCAAAGGTAATGATTTTATTTGAATGATTTTCTGGTTTTTGTAAAAATGTTGCCTGCTAATGCTAACGCTAAATGCTACGCTAAATGCTACGCTAGCTATCAGTACTGTTACACAAATGCTTATTTTGCAATGGTTGAGAAGCATATTTTGAAAATCTGAGATGACAGTGTTGTTAACAAAAGGCTAAGCTTGAGAGCTAGCATATTAATTTCATTTCATTTGCGATTTTCATGAATAGTTAACGTTGCGTTATGGTAATGAGGTTGAGGCTGTATTCATGATCCCGGATCCGGGATGGCTCGA
The DNA here is from genome assembly GCF_002021735.2 of Oncorhynchus kisutch. Lineage (NCBI taxonomy): Eukaryota > Metazoa > Chordata > Actinopteri > Salmoniformes > Salmonidae > Oncorhynchus > Oncorhynchus kisutch. Next base: position 22,136,602 of record NC_034199.2, read on the forward strand.
CGCAACAGGTTTTAAACAACTAGTTTTAATGACTCCAACCTAAGTGTATGTAAACTTCCGACTTGAACTGTATATTTCCTCCTCCTATACTTCCTACCTCCTATACCTCCTACCATCTTATGTCCTATACCTCCTTCCTCCTACACCTTCTATACCTCCTAGCTCCTACACCTCAACCTCTTACCTCCTTTACCGCCTAAGCCCTTTATCTCCTATACCTCCTACCTCATATACCTCCTACCTTCTGTACCTCCTACATTCTATACCTCCTATACCTCCTATACCTCCTATTCCCCCTATATATCCTACCTCCTATACCCAGTACCTCCTATACCTCGTACATGTACCTTCTACCTCCTATACCGCCTAAGCCCTTTATCTCCTTCTATACCTCCAGTACCTCCTACCTCCTATACCTCCTACCTCCTATACCTCCTACCTCCTACCTCCTATACCTCCTACTTCTTGTACCTCCTACCTCCTACCTCCCATACCTCCTACCTCTTACCTCCTATACCTGTTAACTCTTACCTCCTATTCCTTCTACCTTCTATTTCTCCTACATCCTATACATTCTACCTCCTGTACCTCCTACCTCTTACTCCCTATATCCCCTACCTCATATACAGTGGTTCCTCCTTTAAAATTTGTGAGCTTACACCGCAGGACTTAGAGATACCCAGTGTTATTGCTCCAGACCACCACAAGGGGGAGTTAGAGCACTCATTATGCATTTGGGCTCCAAGGTTTTGATTTGACCAATCATATCGAGAAATTCCAATGACTAATTTGATGAAAGCCACCGATCCCTGGTGACTTTCTTCAGCAAAGATGGCTGTCAAAACATTACAGGGGAAGCAAATGTATGTACTTATAACGTCATAACGAGTCAAGCAGTAAATGTACAATTGAGAGGAATTTGTTAGTTAATGTAGAGACAAACGATTGTGCATATTTTTTTGTCATAAAGTCAATTTACGAAAATCGCTATTTAGCAAGTTTTCTTTCAGTCATATCCAACACCAGTTGTATAAAACTCCATTATTTGAATGATGCTGTGTCTGCATGTATGTATTACATTTATACTGTAGGTGCAATCTTACTGGCAGCAATATCCTTGCCTGTGAAGGCCCTTTTGTTTCCTTGCAGGTAACAATGGTTGACAGAGAAAGAACAATGATTCCAAGCACCACCCTCCTTTTGAAGCTTCCAGTCTGTTATTAGAACTCAATCAGCATCACAGAGTGATCTCCAGCCTTGTCCTCGTCAACACTCACACAAGTGTTAACGAGAGAATCACTGACATGATGTCAGCTGGTCCTTTTGTGGCAGGGCTGAAATGCAGTGGAAATGTTTTTTGGGGATTCAGTTAATTTGCATGGCAAAGAGGGAATTGGCAATTCATTGCAATTCATCTGATCACTCTTCATAACATTCTGGAATGCCATCATACAAACTGAGTCAGCAGACTTTGTGAAAATTTATATTTCTGTCATTCTCAAAACCTTTGGCCACGACTGTATATAGATGAAGTCTGCAAAAAAACAAACGTCCTCTCACTGTCAACTGCATTTATTTTCAGGAAACTTAACAAGAGTAAATATTTGTAAGAACATAACAAGATTCAACAACTGAGACGTAAACTGAACAAGTTCCACAAAGGGGAGGGTCAAAACCAAAGTAACAATCAGTATCTGGTGTGGCCACCAGCTGCATTAAGTACTGCAGTGTATCTCCTCCTCATGGACTGCACCAGATTTGCCAGTTCTTGTTGTGAGATGTTACCCCACTCTTCCACCAAGGCACCTGCAAGGTCCCAGACATTTCTTTGGGGGAATTGCTCTAGCCCTCACCCTCCGATCCAACAGGTCCCAGACGTGCTCAATGCGATTGAGATCCGGGCTTTTCGCTGGCCATGGCAGAACACTGAAATTCCTGTCTTGCAGGAAATCACGTACAGAACGAGCAGTATGGCTGGAGGCATTGTCATGCTGGAGGGTCATGTCAGGATGAGCCTGCAGGAAGGGTACCATATGAGGAAGGAGGATGTCTTCCCTGTAACAGACAGTGTTGAGATTGCCTGCAATTACAACAAGCTCAGTTCGATGATGCTGTGAAACACCGCCCCAGACGATGACAGACCCTCCACCTCTAAATCGATCCCACTCCAGAGTACAGACATCGGTGTAACGCTCTTTGCTTCGATGATAAACACGAATCTGACCATCACCCCTGGTAAGACAAAACCGCAGCTCATCACTGAAGAGCACTTTTTGCCAGTCCTGTCTGGTCCAGCGACGGTGGGTTTGTGCCCATAGGTGACGTTGTTGCCGGTGAAGTCTGGTGAGGACCTGCCTTACAACAGGCCTACAAGCCCTCAGTCCAGCCTCTCTCAGCCAATTGCGGACAGTCTGAGCGCTGAGGGAGGGATTGTGCATTCCTGGTGTAACTTGGGCTGTTGTTGTTGCCATCTTGTACCTGTCCCACAGGTGTGATGTTTGGATGTACCAATCCTGTGCAGGTGTTGTTACAAGTGGTCTGCCACTGTGAGGATGATCAGCTGTCCATCCTGTCTCTCAATAGCTCTGTCTTAGGTGTGTCACAGTACAAACATTGCAATTTATTGCCTTGGTCACATCTGCAGTCCTCATGCCTCCTTGCAGCATGCCTAAGGCACGGTCACGCAGATGAGCAGGGACCCTGGGAATCTTTCTTTTGGTGTTTTTCAGAGTCAGTAGAAAGGCCTCTTTAGTGTCCTATGTTTTCATAACTGTGACCTTAATTGCGTACCGTCTGTAAGCTGTTAGTGTCTTAACGACCGTTCCACAGGTGCATGTTCATTAATTGTTTATGGTTCATTGAACAAGCATGGGAAACAGTGTTTAAAGCCTTTACAATGAAGATCTGTGAAGTTATTTGGTTTTTTATTTATTATCTTTGAAAGACAGGGTGCTGAAAAAGGCACTTTTTTTGTTGCTGAGTTTACATTGGTCATGGCTCCCGAGTGGCGCAGCGGTCACTGCATCTCAGTGCAAGAGGCTTTACTACAGTCCCTGGTTCGATGTTTCAGGCTGTAGCACATCCAACCGTGTTTGGGAGTGCCATAGTGCGGTGCACAATTGGCCCAGTGACATCCGTGTTCTTACCTGACTTGCCTATTTAAATAAAGGTTAAAAAAAAACTACTGGCGGCAACCGCAATGTAATCAATAGGAGGTGAACAGTGGATGGTGCTGAAAATATAGCTAACTTATCATGCAAGTGTTGCACACCAACAGATGGAGAAAACCTACACCCGTTGAGCAATTCATTTCAACAATAGTCTTCATTTTACAAACAACAAGAGGGCTTAATTTGAGTCTATTTCTTCAGAGCCTAGACCTATATAAAATAACTTAACTGGCTGAGTTAGGCTATGAGGCTTAACAGCCTAATAGAAGTCAGTTTTTTTAATTAGGCCTACATACAATTGAAACTGGTCAAAAATGTAGCTTCCTACATAAAACAATCATTTAAAGAAATAAAAGTATACAAGTTCAAACTAAAACAATGTAGCTAATAATTAACAGATCACATTTGTCAAACCCAAACTCTAAAAGTAATTAGAAAGGTAGATTCAAATTATGTGTGGCATTGTGGTTACAATAAAGAATGTAGCCCATCATGCAAATGTTTCCTATTAGCAGGAAGATTTTTTTTTGTATAGCCCGGCTACTCTTGTGAAAATCCCTCAACTTGCAATGTATGCTTAAGTACTCTAAAGTGTTACATTTCTAACTCAAAACAACATTTTTTCATCCACATCTTTATGCTTTCGTTAATCTTCTTGATCTTCTTCCTTTTTTTCTGTAGCAATTCTGAGCAAATTTCTCAAGGGCCACGATTTCTCTGTGAAGATGACGTTATTGAATGTCTTGCCAGCTTTGATCCATGCCTGGGCCAGCAGGATGCAAAGCTCTTTGTTTGCAAGACAAATGATTGGAATCATTGACTCACTCACACGTTGAAAAGGGCGAGGAACGAGATGGAGTCATATTCCATGCCAGGGACACCTGTGAGCTCTGGGACTCCACCTCCGACAGGAAGAGTCAACATACGTGGCGGGTTCATCAGGTCTTCGTTTCACCCTGACATTTCCATTCCTCTTCTGACAACAGAAATTGACTGCTCACCAGGCACAGCAAGGGCCGCCCAGACAGTTATTCTGTTCTGCTATTCAAAGGATGTGTAACAGAAGAGAAATACCAGGAGTGGGCACAGAATAAATAGCCTTCCCACTGCGGACGTCTATTTCAGCACCATTTCACGCCGATCTGAGACAAGCATGGAGAAACTAAAATGTTAAAATATTTCATGATATTCTTAAAATATGTGTTGACTGAATATAAGCAAGTGATGTCTGCTAAATAATCAAGTTATGTTTCTCAGAAATAAGTAATTATAAATAACAAACTGGCTTTATTTACAAATTAGTGAGAACGTCTCACCCCATGTTCAAGAATTGCATTTTTCTCGCTCACTCTAGGTTAAATTAATATTAAATCTCAAAAATATTGTTATCTTTTAAACAAAGCGATTATTATTATTAATTAATTTAGAATTATATAAAATGCCCTTAGATATTCTCAAATATTCTCATAGATCTGAACTGAAAATGCACCTTAGATATTAATATAGAATCCTCCAATCCTGTAAATGTAATTATTGGCGGAGTCAATTGGCGGAATATTTGTAGATAGACTGTTAAAATGGTGTTGGTATTATTTATTTAAATAGCATATTGAAGCTAGAAGCAAAAAGCCTACAACTATTTTAGCACCGTTTCGCCCTGCTCTGAGACAAGAATGGGGACTCTGAGACAAGCCTACTCCTCCTCCCCATCTGGGATTTGAACCCCGGTCTCTCATTCACATGACATAGGGATTCTTTAGCTAAATAGCACAGGACTGTACTGCCAACCGTCACGTTGTACAGCGCCATATTTTCCATTCCATCCTAACATAACCCCCAGAGGGTTTTTTGTTTTTCATGGAATAGAAACACCATAATATTAATCAAATTAATTAACTTCTTGATGACAAGGGGGCAGTATTGAGTAGCTTGGATGAATAAGGTGCCCAGAGTACAGCCTGCTACTCCCAGATGCTAATATAACTAAACGCGCTAACAAATGGAGGTATTTGGTCATAAATATGGACATAATCGAACAAAATTAAAATTTATTGTGGAAGTGGGAGTCCTGGGAGGGCATTCCGATGAAGATCAGCAAAGGGAAGTGAAGATTTATAATGCTATTTATGACTTTTGTTGACTCCACAACTTGGCGGGTAACTGTATTGCTTGCTTTTGTGACTAAACGCTGTTCTCAGATGATTGAATATTGTGCTTTTGCCGTAAAGCTTTTTTGAAATCTGACACAGCGGTTGCATTAAGAACAAGTTTATCTTTAATTCTATGTAAAACATGTATCTTTCATCAAAGTTTATGATGAGTATTTCTGTTATTTAATGTGGCTCTCTGCAATTTCTCCGGATGTTTTGGAGGAATTTCTGAACATGGCGCCAATGTAGGATATAAATATGAACTTGATCGAACAAAACATACATGTATTGTGTAACATTGAGTCCTGGGAGTGTCATCTGATGAAGATCGTCAGAGGTTAGTGATTAATTTGATCTATATTTCTGCTTTTTGTGACACCTCTCTTTGGTTGGAAAATGGCTGAATGCTTTCTGTGACTAGTTGCTGACCTAACATAATGATATGTTCTGCTTTCGCCGAAAAGCCTTTTTGAAATCGGACACTGTGGTTGGATTAACGAGAAGTGTATCTTTAAAATGGTGTAAAATACTTGTATGTTTGAGGAATTTTAATATGAGATTTCTGTTGTTTTGAGATTTCTGTGACGCTAGCATCCCGAACGATCCCAGAAGTTTAAGCAAGTACCAGTCAAAAGTTTGGACACACCTACTCATTCCAGGATTTTTCTATATTTGTACTATTTTCTACATTGTAGAATAATAGTGAAGACATCACAACTATGAAATAACACTGGTCTTCCGCGTGCCCCGCATTCTATACTACAGACATGGCCTGCTCTCCCATATGTAAGGAATTAGGCACTTTCCCATGTTTACTACAGTATTTATTGTAGAATGCAGAGTAGCCTAATAAACAAATAAACACATTTCGTTAACCTCTCTGAACCACCCATACCGGATTCAGGATAATTGTCATCAGCAACGCTGAATAGCATAGCGCCACAGTCAAATAATATTACTAGAAAATATTCATATTCATGAAATCACAAGTGCAATATTCCAAAACACAGCTTAGCCTTTTGTTAATCCACCTGTCGTCTCAGATTTTGAAATTATGCTTTACGGCGAAAGCAATACAAGCGTTTGTGTAAGTTTATCGATCGCTCGACAAAACAATAAGTACACTTGGCATCAGGTAACTTGGTCACGAAAATTAGAAAAGCAATCAAATTAATCGTTTACCTTTGATGATCTTCGGATGTTTTCACGCACAAGACTCCCAGTTAGACAACAAATGTTCCTTTTGTTCCATAAAGATATTTTTTATATCCAAATACCTCCGTTAGTTTGGTGCGTTATGCCCAGGAATCCACCGGAAAGAGCGGTCACGACAACGCAGACAACAATTCCAAATTATATCCATAATGTCCACAGAAACATGTCAGATGTTTTTTATAATCAATCCTCAGGGTGTTTTTCAAATATCTATTCGATAATATATCAACCGGGACAGTTGGCTTTTCACTAGGACCGGGAGTAACAATGGCCGCCTTTCTCTTTTGCACACAATTCCTGGTTGAATTTTTCTCAGGGTTTCGCCTGCAATATCAGTTCTGTTATACTCACAGACAATATTTTGACAGTTTGGGAAACTTTAGAGTGTTTTCTATCCTAATATGTCAATTATATGCATATTCTAGCATCTGGTCCTGAGAAATAGGCTGTTTACTTTGGGAATGTTATTTTTCCAAACATAAAAATAGTGCCCCCTAGCTTCAAGAGGTTAATAAAATAATGATAAAAAATCTTCTTTCAAAATGCAGATGTTGATTTAGTTATGGATCCATAACAAATTACTATGGGAATAAATATCACTGATTTACAGAAATATTGGAAAAAAGTTGTCTAATGAAGGCAAACAATTTAGAATCCTATGATCCTGTAGTCTAATAACTGACCTTCACGTTGTACAGTCCCATATTTTCCATTCCATCCTAATGGAAACAATGAGGGTTTCATTTTTGATTTTTCTCTGAATAGAAAACTGTAATATTAATCAAATTAATTAAACCAAATTTCTTCAAATCAATCCCATATACTATGTTATTACAAGAAAGGTTTTAAATTATCTGGTAATGCCAATACGGAATAATATAAATTGCTTCTCAAAGATGCCCTCTGGTGGTCAAACTAGCAATAACTTGAACTAACAGAAAAAATGTCTGACAATTAAATAACGTGCCACAGAATGCTGCTGCAGCACGCAAAGTGTGCAGCAGTATGACACAACTTTTAAAGGAAGAACAACTGTACCTCCTAACTCCTATACCTTCTATAACTCTTATATCTCTTATACCTCTTACCTCTACCTCCTATACCTACTAAATCCTAAACCTCCTACCGCCTATGCCGCCCACCTCATATATCTCTAACCTCCTGTACCTTCTACCTCTTACCTCCTATGCCTCCTACCTCCTGTATCTCCTATACCTCCTATACCTCCTTCCTCCTACCTCCTATTTTCTATGCCTCCTAGATCCTATATCTTTCAGCTCATATACCTCCTAGCACCTATACCTCCTATAACTCCTATCTTCTATGCCTCCTAGATCCTATACCTCCTACCTCCTATACCTCCTACCTCCAATACCTCTTATCTCCTATAACTCCTATCTCATATACCTCCTGCTTCTTACCTCCCACCTCTTATCCATCCTACCTCCTATAGCTCCTAAATCCTATACCTCCTATACCTCCTACATCCTAAACCTCCTATATGTCTTGTACCTCCTATTCCTGCTGCTTTCCTCCTATACCTCCCACCTCCTACACCCAGCTACCTCCTACCTACTATAGCACCTATACCTCCTACCTCCTATATCTCCTACCTATACCTCTTATACCTCCTATAAATCCTACCTCTTACCTCCTATACCTCCTAAATCCTATATCTCCTACCTCCTATACCTTCTACCTCTTACCATTGCCTCCTTCCTCATATACCTCTAACCTCCTACCTCCTATACCTTCTACCTCTTACCTCCTATGCCTCCTACCTCCTATACCCCCTACCTCCTATACCTTCTGTACCTCCTACCTCTTACTTCCTATACTTCCTACCTACTTTACCTCCTTCCTCCTATCTCCTATACCTCCAAGCTCCTATACCTCCAGCTCCTATACCTCCTAGCACCTATACTTCCTACCTCCTATATCTCATATCTCTTATACCACTTATACCTCCTATACCTCCTGCCTCTTACCTCCCACCTCCTATCCCTCCTACACCTCCTAACTCATATACCTCCTATACCTCCTATGTCTTACCTCCTATACCTCCTACCTTCTATACCTATTGTACCTCATATACCTCCTATACCTCCTACCTCCTACCTCCTATATCCCCGATACCTCCTACACCTCCGATATATCCTACCTCCTACCTCCTACCTCCTACACCTCCTATACCTCCAATACCTCTTACTTTCTATACCACCTAAACCTACTATTTCCGCTATACCTCCTACCTCCTATACACTGCACCTCCAATACAATGCACCATTACCTCCTATACCTCTTATACCTCCTATATCTCCTACCTCTTACCTCCTATTTCTCCTGCCTATACCTCTTATACCTCCTATATATCCTACCTCTTTCCTCCTATACCTGCTAAATCCTATACCTCCTACCTCCTATACCTTTTAACTCTTACCTCCTATGCCTCCTACCTCATATACCTTAAACCTCCTACCTCCTATACCTTCTACGTCTTACCTCCAATACCCCTACCTCCTATACCTTCTATACCTCCTACCTCCTTTACCTCCTACCTCTTATGCCTCCTATCTCCAATATCTCCAAGCACCTATACCTCCTCTCTTACCCCCTATACCTCATACCTCCTATACCTTTTACCTCCTATACCTCCCATGTCATATACTGTAGCTCATGCCTCTTACCTCCCACCTCCTACAACCCTCCTACCTCCTATTTGTTTGTGGGTGTTTTTTTTGTGGGTGTTTGTTTCCGTGTGAGTGTTTGTCGCCACACGGTACTGTTTCGGTTTTTGTAGATTTCACGTTATCGTTTATTGTTTTTGTTTGAGTGTTCATTTGTCTTTATTAAAAACATTATGGACACTTACCACGCTGCATCTTGGTCCGAGGAGATCTGCCGTTACAGAAACACCCACCAACCAAGGACCAAGCAGCGTGATAACAAGCAGCAGCAGCGGCAGCAGGAGAGGGAGCGATACCTGGAGTACTGGACTTGGGAGGAGATTCTGGACGGTAAAGGACCCTGGGAACAGCCAGGGGAATATCGCCGCCCCAAAGCAGAGCTGGAGGCAGCGAAAGCAGAGAGGCGTCATTATGAGGAGCTAGCACGGCAAAGCGGCTGGAAGCCCTAGAGGCAGCCCCAAAAATGTATTGGAGGGGACACACGGGGACTGTGGCGAAGGCAGGTAGGAGACCTGCGCCAACTTCCCGTGCTTACCAGAGAGAGAGAGGGACCGGGCAGGCACCGTGTTATGCGGTGGAGCGTACAGTTTCCCAAGTGCGTGTGTATAGCCCGGTGCGGTACATTCCAGCTCCTCGTATCGGCCGGGCTAGAGTGGGCATCGAGCCAGGTGCCATGAAGCCGGCTCTACGCATCTGGTCTCCAGTGCGTCTCCTCGGGCCGGCGTACATGGCACCAGCCTTACGCATGGTGTCCCCGGTTGCCAGCACAGCCCAGTGCGGGATGTTCCACCTCGCCGCACTGGCCTGGCTACCGGGAGCATTCAACCAGGTAAGGTTGGGCAGGCTCGGTGCTCAAAAGCTCCAGTGCGCCTGCATGGTCCGGTCTATCTAGTGCCACCTCCACGCACCAGCCCTCCGGTGGCAGCCCCCCGCACCAGGCTGTCTCTCCGTCTTCTGCCTACAGGTGCTCCCGCCTGTCCAGCGCTGCCAGAGCCTTCCTCCTGTCCTGAGCCGCTAGAGTCTCCGGTCTGTCCTGAGCCGCTAGAGTCTCCCGTCTGTCCTGAGCCACCAGATTCTCCCGTCTGTCCTGAGCCGCCAGATTCTCCCGTCTGTCCTGAGCCGCCAGATTCTCCCATCTGTCCTGAGCGGCCAGAGTCTCCCGTCTGTCCTGAGCCGTCAGAGCCGCCAGTATGTCCAGAGCCGCCAGAGCCGCCAGTCAGCCAGGCGCCGCCGGAGCTGCCAGTCTGTCCTGAGCCACCAGAGCCGCCAGTCAGCCGGGAGCTTCCGGAGCCGCCAGCCAGCCGGGAGCTGCCGGAGCCGCCAGCCAGCCGGGAGCTGCCGGAGCCGTCAGTCAGCCAGGCGATGCCAGAATCGCCCTTCACTCCGGAGCTTCCGGAGTCTCCCGCCTGTCTGGCGCTGCCGGAATCTCCCGTCCGTCCGGCGCTGCCGGAATCTCCCTTCCATTTGGGACCCATGGCTAGGGTCCCTAGTCGGAGGTCGGCAGCAAGAGTCGCCGCTCATAAGAGGCCACGGGGGCGGTTGAGGAGGCGGACAAAAACTGTGGTGAATTGGGGTCCACGTCCCACGCCAGAGCCGCCACCGCGGACAGACACCCACCCAGACCCTCCCCTATAGGTTCAGGTTTTGCACCTTTGGCGGGGGGGGGGGGGGGGGGGGGTACTGTCACGTTCTGACCTTTATTTCCTTTGTTTTGTCTTTATTTAGTATGGTCAGGGTGTAAATTGGGGTGGGCAGTCTATGTTTGTTCTTCTATGTTTGGTTTCTGTTTCGGCCTAGTATAGTTCTCAATCAGAGGCAGGTGTCGTTTAGTTGTCTCTGATTGAGAATCATACTTAGGTAGCCTGGGTTTCACTGTTGGTTTGTGGGTGTTTGTTTCCGTGTGAGTGTTTGTCGCCACACGGTACTGTTTCCGTTTTTGTAGATTTCGAATGATCGTTTATTGTTTTTGTTGAAGTTTGTCTTTACTAAAAACATTATGGACACTTACCACACTGCATCTTGGTCCAATCCTTACTCCTCTTCAGACAAAGAGGAGATCTGCTGTTACAGCGTTGGGATTTAATGAATATGATGTCAGTTCAGTTGACATCTGAGACATGATTACTGATGATAGGACAACATACTGTATCTTGGAAAATCTACACATTCTAGTTTTCAGATTCACATGGAATTGTTGTGCAATTTAAATGTTTAAATATGAAACTATTTGTGAAAAGATTAAACGTAAATTTTAGCTTCTTAACCTGTTCCAAGGACGTGTGGACTTGAGGTCTCCAAGTTGAAAGGACAACGACCACCTACAGAACTAAGCCAACCTTAGAGAACCTAACAAATTTAGCATTGAATTTCAATGTGAAGGTGACAACCTACACGCCGAAAGGATGAATTTCGACTATACCGGCCAAAATATAGCATGAGCATATAGCATGGCAACTTGGTATGAACTTTGAACTCTTATTCACTAAAGCTGTGATACCTCCAAGCCGCCCCGTTAGCGCAGCAACTGTAGACGTGGGCAAGGAGAAGACGGACAGAGTATGTATTCTACCACAAGACAAAGTTACTAGCAAGTATCCATTCTACAATCAAGCATTCTTCAAAGGACAACCCGGCCTCCCATCTACGACCAACCGATTGAAGCGCAGCTCAGAGTAAATATTTATTGCATTTTCCTTTTTCAAATGGGCGGTAATTTAGAATGCATAAGATACTATATTTAAGATAGCATAGCTGCCTATTGCCAGATAGAGACATAGGTTCTCCCTTTGTTCCTCAGTCTTCCCGCTCTTTCAATCAAAACCCCACCCCCTTTCTTCGTGTAACCAGCTGTCATATCTGTTCCGTCCGCTAAGGATGTTTTCCTTTGACATAATTTGTAATCAATGTATGATACATTCTGTGTTTATGTAATTCTGTGTGATTATTTAGGTATTTAGTAAATAAATAATTAAACCAAATTTTGTATTGCTGATTCAACTTGTTAGCCAGGGTTCGTGAAGGTAACCAAGAATTTATAACTTTCAGATGAGACTAAACAAGGTGACGATTAAATATTGACTGCTATTGATGTAAAATATTACCAGGTCTTTAAAAGTTTATTCGGAAGATAACAGTTCTATAAAATTATTTAGTGGTGCCCCGACTTTCTAGTTAATTACGTTCACCTGATTAGCTTAATCAGGTAATATGAATTACAGAGAAATTATTTCATAGAATAGCATGTCATATCACTTAATCCAGGATAGCCAAAGACACGACACCTTCTACCTTCTATACCTCATACCTCCTATAACCCAGATACCTCCTATCACCTTTACCTCCTACACCTCCTATACCTCTTACCTTCTATACCACCTATACCTACTAGTTCCCCTATTCCTCCTAACTACTATACCCTGTACCTCCAATACCTCAAACCTTGACCTCCTATACCTCCTACCTCCTATCTCCTACCTATACCTCTTATACCTCCTATACCTTCTTCCTCTTACCCTCCTATACCTCCTACCTCATATACCTCCTGCCTCTTACCTCATATACCTCCGATACCTCATATACCTCCTACCTTATACCTCTTTCCTCCAACACCTCCCAACTCTTATACCTCCTATGCCTCCTACCTCTTACCTCCTATACCTCATACCTCCAATACCTCCTATCCGTCCTACATCTCATATCCCTTCTACCTCCTATACCTCCTACCGACTATAACTTCTATACTTCTGATACCTCCTTCCTCCCATACCTCCTACACTCTATACCTCCTATACCTCCTATTTCCCCTATTATTCCTACATCCTATAAACTGTATCTCCTATACCGCCTACAGCTGACCTCATTCCTCCTATACTTACGACCTCATATTCCTCCTACGTCCTATACCCTCTTCCTCCTATACCTTCTACCTCCTACCTCTTACCTCCATCACCTCCTACCTCCTATACCTCCTTCCTCCTTCCTCCTACCTCCTATACTTCCTACCTCCTACACCTTCTAACTGCTCTTCCTCCTGCCGTTTACCTCCTATACCTCCTACCTCCTACACCTCCAATACCGCCTACCCCTTACCTCCTATACCTCCTATACCCTGTACCTCCTATACATCCTACATCCTACCTCCTATACCTACTACCTCATAACTCCTGCATCCTGCATCCTATACCCTGTACCCCTACATCTCCTACCTCCTATACTTCAAACCTCCTATACCTTCTACCTTCTAACTGCTCTTCCTCCTGCCGTTTACCTCCTATACCTCCTACCTCCTACACCTCCAATACCGCCTACCCCTTACCTCCTATACCTCCTATACCCTGTACCTCCTATACATCCTACATCCTACCTCCTATACCTACTACCTCATAACTCCTGCATCCTGCATCCTATACCCTGTACCCCTACATCTCCTACCTCCTATACCTCAAACCTCCTATACCTTCTACCTCCTACACCTCCTATTCCTCCTACCGTTTACCTCATACCCCCTACCTCCTACCTCCAATATCCCCGATACCTCAAACCTCCTATACCTACTATATCTCCTACCTCTTACCTCCTATACCTCCTACCTCCTATACCTCCTACCTCCTTCCACCTGTACTTCCTACCTCCTAAACCCCCAACCTCCTACCTTCTGAACCTCCTACCTCCTTATCCCCTATAACTCCCTCCTCCTATATCCACCTATATCTCCTACCTCCTATACCTCCTACACCCTATTCCTGCTATATCCCCTATACCTCCTACCTCCTATATCCCATATACCTCATATATCTCCTACCTCTTACCTCCTATACCTCTTCCCTCCTATACCTCCTCCCTCCTAGTTGCCCTATATCCCCTATTTATCCTGACTCCTATAACTCCTATATCTCCTCCTGTACCTCCTACTGCCTATACTTCCTACCTCCTATACTACCTATATCTCCTACCTCCTATATCTCCTACTTCCTATACTTCCTACCTCCTATACTACCTATATCTCCTACCTCCTATTTCTCCTACTTCCTATACTTCCTACCTCCTATACTACCTATATCTCCTACCTCCTATATCTCCTACTTCCTATACTTCCTACCTCCTACCTGCTACCTTATTTCCCCTACCTCCTATACTTCCTAACTCCTACCTCATATACCTCCTACACCTTCTACCTCCTACAACAATATTACCCCCCCCCCCCTCCCCCACACACACACACTCAGGCAGATGTTTTACAGAGAGTGCAAGCTGATACATGCCCCATCCCCTGCCAAGTGGTTGCCAAGCAGGTTCCAAAGGGTTGCCAAGCAGTAGCCGTGACTGCAGGTCTTGAACTCTGTAATTACACAGATGATATCATTTCCTCATCTGTTAGCCACATCTGTGCCGACCAAGAATATTTAGCCAATACAATCAGGTAAATCAATAACAGCAGGGAGAGGACTGGCTTGTGTCATTCTATAACAACAATGTTTCAGCAACTTATAGCCCGATACCTACATCAATTCAAAATCTGACGTAGATATGAAAACACTCACAAGCAAGGAATCCAATTCCATCGTTCCAAAATCATCAGAAATGCAGGTCCTATCCGTGTCTCTGAGAATAAGGTTTGTCGATAGGTCAGACATTGCAGCCAATCACAGATTTGCTCATAGAGCGCTAACTGGGGCATCACACTTTCCTCTAGAGATATAAAAGGAGGAGAGAGGTATGGAGAGGAGCTCAACAGAGAGGGTATGGAGAGGAGCTCAACAGAGAGGGTATGGAGAGGAGCTCAACAGAGAGGGTATGGAGAGGAGCTCAACAGAGAGGGTATGGAGAGGAGCTCAACAGAGAGGGATGGAGAGGAGCTCAACAGAGAGGGATGGAGAGGAGCTCAACAGAGAGGGTATGGAGAGGAGCTCAACAGAGAGGGATGGAGAGGAGCTCAACAGAGAGGGATGGAGAGGAGCTCAACAGAGAGGGATGGAGAGGAGCTCAACAGAGAGGGATGGAGAGGAGCTCAACAGAGAGGGATGGAGAGGAGCTCAACAGAGAGGGTATGGAGAGGAGCTCAACAGAGAGGGATGGAGAGGAGCTCAACAGAGGGTATGGAGAGGAGGAGAGAAGTGAGGAAGGTTGGAGTGAGGGATAGTAAGGAGGAGAGAAGAAAGGAGGATGGACAGGAGGTCAAGAGAGAGGCGACGGAGGGGAGGAGAGAAGGATGTTAAAAAGGTGATGAAGAGAAGGAGAGGAGAGATGGATGGCCCATAATGACATCCCACTGTTTCATCATGACCAGAGCAGGGGCATAGAGGAGTGTGTCTGAAAACACATTTAGCGGAAAAGTTCATATGACACCCAGTGTCCACACTAACTCAACTGTTGATACTGTATGGGTCAAAACGGTTTCCTCAAGTAGGGAAGACAGGGGGCAATTGTAACAGTTTTGGTATTTTACTCTATTGCTCAGAGACCACTCGAACGAGGACAGTTATTTATTGGTTTAAGAAACATCTGTCTCCTAATCATTAGTAACATTCATATGTCTTTACATATGGCAGTCAGAACACAATATTGATTTCAATCCGAAAAGTACGTGCAAGGGGCAATTGTAACAGTAGTTGGGGTCAAATATAACACCTAACAAATGAATAAATACATCTGTTATTGTAACAATGTGCGCTGAGAGTCGGGAAGCAAATTCAGGGAGTGAGTGTTGTAATGAAATAAACAGAACATAATACAAACCAAGAACCACGAACAACACACAGACGTGAAACAGAAACAATAACGCCTGGGGAAGGAACCAAAGGGAGTGACAAATATAGGGTAGGAACCAAAGGGAGTGACATATATAGGGAAGGTCATCAGGGAAGGGATGGAGTCCAGGTGAGTCTGATGATGCGCAGATACGCGTAACGACGGTGACAGGTGTGCGCCATAATGAGCAGCCTGGTGACCTAGAGGCCGGAGAGGGACAGTTATTCTTGGACGTTCATGCTCAAAAAAACACAGCCTGGGGAAAAAACTACATTCACCCCTGAGAAACAATAAAACGTACAAATAGTGAGATATTTATATTTGGAGAACCTAAATGGGCATGTACTGGGTTTCAATATTCTAGCTTGTTTTCTGTTTGGAGAACCTAAATGGGCATGTACTGGGTATCAATATTCTAGCTTGTTTTCTGTTTGGAGAACCTAAATGGGCATGTACTGGGTTTCAATATTCTAGCTTGTTTTCTGTTTGGAGAACCTAAATGGGCATGTACTGGGTTTCAATATTCTAGCTTGTTTTCTGTTTGGAGAACCTAAATGGGCATGTACTGGGTTTCAATATTCTAGCTTGTTTTCTGTTTGGAGAACCTAAATGGGCATGTACTGGGTTTCAATATTCTAGCTTGTTTTCTGTTTGGAGAACCTAAATGGGCATGTACTGGATTTCAATATTCTAGCTTGTTTTCTGTTTGGAGAACCTAAATGGGCATGTACTGGGTTTCAATATTCTAGCTTGTTTTCTGTTTGGAGAACCTAAATGGGCATGTACTGGGTTTCAATATTCTAGTTTGTTTTCTGTTTGGAGAAATTCAGTGTTACAATTGCCCATGGTCTCCACTACTCACTTCACATCTGTACATTTTTAGACGTCAGAAGCGAAATGGAGAAGTCACATGAGCACTCAAGTCAAATGCTGTTCATTGGGCATAAATACGTCTGTGGTTAGACAGTAACTGTCCCAACATCTATTTGGAGTTGGTGAAGTGCGGGGTTTTACCACAACTCACGCTACAGGCCTGTCTTTACACCATCTATCTTTCCAATACTACATTACAATCCTGTCTTTTCCCCATACATCTATCCAATTGTATGCGCTATAGTGCAATTCTGAATATTTAAGCAGGGAACTGGATGTTCTTCTTCAATAGCTCAGTTCCATCCAACTGAACCCAAACTCTACGACGGGGATCATCAAATAGATTCAGCTGTGGGGCGATTTCTTTCTTGAGCGGATGGTCAAGGGACTAGAACATACAGTGCATTCGGAAAGTATTTAGACCTCTTAAATTTTTCAACATTTTGTTACCTTATAGCGTTATTCTGAAATGGATTAAATGTTTCTACAACTTGATTGGAGTCCACCTAAATTTAATTGATTGAACATGATTTGGAAAGGCACGCACCTGTCTATATAAGGTCGCACAGTTGTCAGTGCATGTCAGAGCAAAAACCAAGCCATGAGGTCCAAGGTATTGTCTGTAGAACTCCGAGACTGGATTGTGTCGAGGAACAGATCTGGGGAAGGGTATCAAAGCAGCATAGAAGGTCCCCAAGAACACAGTGGCCTCCATCATTCTTAAATGGAAGAAGTTTGGATCCACCAAGACTCCTCCTAGAGCTGGTCACCCGGCCAAACTGAGCAATTGGGGGAGAAGGGCCTTGATCAAGGAGGTGGCCAAGAACCCTATGGTCACTCTGACAAAGCTACAGGGTTTTACTATGGAGATGGGGGAACCTTCCAGAAGAACAATCATCCCTGCAGCACTCCACCAATAAGGCCTTTATGGTAGAGTGGCCAGACGGAAGCCACTCCTCAGTAAAAGGCACATGACAGCCTACTTGGAGTTTGCCAAAAGGCACCTAAAGGACTCTCAGACCATGAGAAAGAAGATTATGATGAAACCAAGATTGAACTATTTGGTCTGAATGCCAAGCATCATATCTGGAGGAAACCTGACACCATCCCTACGGTGAAGTATGGTGGTGGCAGCAACATGCTGTGGGGATGTTTTTCAGCGGCAGGGACTAGGAGACTAGTCAGGATCAAGGGAAAGTTGAACTGAGCAAAGTACAAAGAGATCCTTGATAAAAACTTGCTCCAGAGAGCTCAGGACCTCAGACTGGGGCGAAGGTTCACCTTTCAACAGGACAATGATCCTAAGCACACAGCCAAGACAATGCAGGAGTGGCTTCGGGACAAGTCTCTGAATGTTCTTGAGTGGCTCGAGGCTGCCAAAGGTGCTTTAACAAAGCATTGAGTAAAGGGTCTGAAAGTTATGTAAATGTGATTGTTCAGTTTTACATTTTTTATAAATTTGTGTGTAGATTGATGAGTACACATTTTTAGAATAAGGCTGTAACATAACAAATTGTGGAAAAAGTGTGGCAATACTTGGGGAACTGATTTCCAATATTTGCTGGTGTTTTTACACTATTGTATGTCTAACAATGAAAATATATATACTTTTCTATTTTGCTCAGAAAACCTGGGGTGCCAAATAAAATCACACTGCCTTACGGGAATCTACTGAAAACTTTCATACTCAATCAAGAAACAAAAGGGGAGGGGGGGTGGAATGGAATGGCTGGAAATATAGCTGAAACTGCTACAAAGAAACATATGTCTTTGTATGTGTGCGTTTGTGTGTATATGAGTGCGTGCAAATGTGCTTACCTTCTTGTTTGTTTGTGAGCATATTCACTTGCTTGTTTGTATGTGTGTGTATATGGAGGGAATGTGGAGGCGCTAGTCAACATCATTAGCCAGTCTTATTAAGGTCTGACATCCAACCTGAATTATACATCAAGCAGCCAATCCAAAGGCTGTGTTCCGAGATGTCATGGGAGTGTTCCTGACGATTCCCGGTCGGAACACCGCGCCGATCCCTTTAATCAGGAGAACGGAGTAGGATCAATGCTGCAGGGTCCAAAGGGAGGGATGGATGGATGGATGAATGGATGGATGAATGGATGGATGGATGGATGAATGAATGAATGAATGAATGAATGAATGAATGGATGGATGGATGGATGAATGAATGAATGAATGAGAGAGAGAGAGAGAGAGAGAGAGAGAGAGAGAGAGAGAGAGAGAGAGAGAGAGAGAGAGAGAGAGAGAGAGAGAGAGAGAGAGAGAGAGAGAGAGAGAGAGAGAGAGAGAGAGAGAGAGAGAGAGAGAGAGAGAGAGAGAGAGAGAGAGAGAGAGAGACTCGTGCAATAATGTAAGAGGCTTCATGCATGTAGATGAGATGGTGGGGGGATAGTAGAATGTGAGAGCCAAGTGCATAACATGTATAATGAAAGGATACTACTCCAAGTCTTTACCTTCATAGTATGGCTATGTCACTTCATTGCTCATCATTCTAAAATCATGGACATTAATATGGAGTTGGTCCCCCATTTGCTGCTTTTAGGAGTCTTTTGGAACTAGACTTGGCGCTCCGGTACCGC
Source organism: Oncorhynchus kisutch (assembly GCF_002021735.2). NCBI lineage: Eukaryota > Metazoa > Chordata > Actinopteri > Salmoniformes > Salmonidae > Oncorhynchus > Oncorhynchus kisutch. The sequence goes on from NC_034199.2 coordinate 22,156,038, forward strand.
TTGCCATGCATTAGCAGAGAGAACAGTCTATGACTTGGGTGACTGGAGTCTATGACAATTTTATAGGCTTTCCTCTGACACTGCCTAGTACATAGGTCCTGGATGGTAGGAAGCTTGGTCCCAGTGATGTACTGGGCCGTACGCAATACCCTCTGTTGCGCCTTATGGTCGGATGCCGACCAGTTGCCAAACCAGGCGGAGATGCAACTGGTTAGGATGCTTCGATGTTGCAGCTGTAGAACTTCTTGAGGATCTCGGGACCCATGCCAAATCTTTTCAGTCTCCTGAGGGGGAAAATATGTTTTTGTGCCCTGTTCATGACTGTTTTGGTGTGTTTGGCCCATGATCTTTCTTTGGTGATGTGGACACCAAGGAACTTGAAACTCTTGACCCGCTCCACTACAGCCCCGTCTTTGCCTCCTCCCTATAGGCTGCATCATCGTTGTCAGTGATCAGGCCAAACTTTGATGTTTGTTTGGAATTTTTCCCCCTTTTCCCCCCAATTTTGCGGTATCCAATTGTTAGTAGTTACTATCTTGTCTCATCGCTACAACTCCCGTACGGGCTTGGGAGAGACGAAGGTCGAAAGCCAGGCGTCCTCCGAAATACAACCCAACCAAGCCGCACTGCTTCTTAACACAGACCGCATCCAACCCGGAAGCCAGCCGCACCAATGTGTCGGAGGAAACACTGTGCACCTGGTGACCTGGTTAGCATGCACTGAGCCCGTCCCGCCACAGGAGTCGCTAGTGCACGATAAGACATGGATATCCCTACCGGCCAAACCCTCCCTAATGCGGACGACGCTAGGCCAATTGTGCGTCTCCCCACGGACCTCCCGGTCACGGCCAGCTGCAACAGAGCCTGTGCGCGAACCCAGAGTCTCTGGTGGCACAGCTAGCACTGCGATGCAGTGCCCTAGACCAGCTCTAGCAGAGCAGAATTTTGACGATTTTGTCTTGTTGGAAAGGTGGCATCCTATAACGGCTTCAGTAAGGCCATTCTATTGCCATTCTTTGTCTATGGACATTGCATCGCTGTGTGCTCGATTGTATACACCTGTCAGCAACGGGTGTCGCTGAAATAGCCGAATCCACTAATTTGAAGGGGTGTCCACATACTTTTTTATATCAGGATCCCAGAGAGACAAACACAGGAAACAGGTTCCTCACTGCTCAGCCACCAAATCATTCAGAACTCCAAGCTGGTACAGTAGTGTTAAAACTTTGTCCCAATACAAATCTCTTTACCCCGTCCCTCCCTATCCCATCCCTCTATGTCCCGTCCGTTGCCTCCAGTCCTCATTAACATATAAATTGACGAGCCATAATTGATGCTCTAAAGCAAAGTTTAGACAGCAAGGTCAGCCAAGAAGCAGTATTTAAGCCTGACCTAAAAGTGTGGTGGATTCGCTTATTAGCTGCCCACACTAGCCCGGGCTCATCCACCAAGAACAGAATGAGAAAGAAAATTCCATCTCATTCCCTGAAAAGCCTGCAGGAAGTAAGCTTGATGGCTGTCGCGTTGCGGCGTGTAAAACAATGACATGCCATTATACAGGGCATGGGAGGAGACTAGTCGCGATAGTTCTGTCACGGTATTCTTTCACTGTAATAGCTATTGTAAATTGGGCAGTGCAGTTAGATTAACAAGAATTTAAGCTTTCTGCCAATATCAGATATGTCTATGTCCTGGGAAATGTTCTTGTTACTTACAACCTCATGCTAATCGCATTAGCCTATGTTAGCTCAACATTCCGTCTACGGGACACCATTCCCGATTAAACAAATTATGGCATGGGTTTGTTCAATGACAGGCATGTACAGTATTTGTTTAAAATCTATCACTTGATGTTTCATCTCAGAGAGACAAATAATCATGTTTTTTTTGTCAAATGTTATATATGTGCCTCACTCATACGTTGTACACATAAGAAAATGCTGGATTGTTTGGTTGACCCACGCTGTGTTGCAGGTGGTGGGTCACTTAGTTACGTTGTTTTCTTTAAGAACTGCTGGGTTATTGATGTGGGTTATTGAGATATGACCCAGCAGGTTAGCTCAGAAGACTGGAGGCGTAGTTTAGTAGGGGTGTGGCTATCAGATAGTTATTTTTTGCCACCCATGAGAGTAAATGTCATTCCTGTTCATATGTTCTGTTGCATAGTCATCGCATGGTATGGTCAAACATTTAAATGTGTCTGTCTTCAACAGTGCATTCAGAAGTGGATGAGTTCCCTAAATGCTTATGTAAATCCCATTGTTGGGATTCAATAATGTGGTATACCTTACTGTAATATGTAATAAGTTATCATAATATCAGAGCACAATGTCACTTTTTGTGAAACTTAGAATTTTTTATATTTAAACTTAAGATGATGAACAGGAATGACATTTGCTCTCACGGGTGGCCAATAAGACCGAGCTGAAAGCCATAATAAGCCACACCTCCTAGAAATAACCGAAGGATTACATTCAAAAATACCCAGCTGCTAGGACAACCCAGCATAGTAGTCAGTGAGTGGTGGAATAGGGCGAGAGGACAAAAGCCCTTTTAAAGCTGTGGACAGACTGTAAATTATTTATTCATTATTCTAAGCTCAGCTGAACTAACGAGGAGGAGAAGAGGGGTCTTGGTCTGTGTAGCATAGATGAGTGCATACATAGCCACAATCTCTTTTTTCTTTTTTTCAAAATTGCTCAAGCTCAGTAAATTTGGTTGGGAGTCATTGATGGACAGAAATATTCAAACCTTGTGGTGGCAGCATCATGTTACGGGCATGCTTGTGACCGGCAGGGACTGGAGATTGTCAGGATCAAAATAAATACGAAAGCACAGATAAACAGCTTTCTGAATACCTAACCCTGGGATAGACTTGAATTTTTCAGCTGAACAATTCTATACATTTTAATACCAAAGACACACCAGAATGGCTTTCCAATAGGCATTGAGTTTTCTTGAATGGTCAAGTCTCAGTCCTGACTTAAATGTACTTGTAAATCTGAGAGAATATTCCTGTCTATCAATGACTCCCAACCAAATTGCTTGAGCAATTCTGACAAAAACAAGTTAAATAAGTTCAATATTGCCCTAAGAGTTGTGCAAGGTTGATAGAATCGTATTCAATATGTTTCACAGCTGTAATGGCTATCAAATGTGCCTCAACCAAATATTAACTGTGGGGTATGAAGACAATCAAGACATCATTTTTAAATACATTTTGAAAATGTTCTATACGTTTTCCTTCACTTTGGAAAACATGGAGTAGGCAATGTACATTGGTTTAGATGTCATATTTTACTTCATTTTAAGGCAGCAAAATGTGTAGACTATGCAACGGGGTGTGTCGACTTTCACTAGGCACTGTATATGTCTTGGGGAACATTACTTTAGAGCCATGATGAATAAAACCAAACATTTCAACCACTTCTGTTTCAGCTGTGGCGGCTTGCATTCTACCACTCATACACTGACACTCTGAATTTTGTTACAAAACCCTGCAACATTTTATCAATTTTTAAGGTCCAGTACAGTTCTCACGTTATCTTTTATTTTGGCTGCCCCAGTCTTACTGCCAGGAACATGCACCTGTCCTTTAGCCTGTTGAATAGGTAGAATTGGAAGACTCATGTTCTATGTGTCCCAGGGGACAGGAGAGAGTGGTGTGCCATGGAGGAGGAACAACAGAAATGCATTAAGTCCTCTACGGAAGCCGGAGGGGATCAGGGAGGAACAAACACAGGACAGCTGAATGTATGACTTATTCACTGTAACCAGTAACACCCCAGCCAAACATTATCCCACTTTGGTGTGAGGCTCAGGGCAAAACATGGCTTCACTTGACCTCCCAGTCACCTTTGACCCCTAGTGACCTCCTTCGTATGAGACAGGGGATGCAGCTGAATACTTTAAAGACGGAAGTGACATCCTTTTCTGATCTCCTTAACCTGCAGTGATGTCAAAGAGCTGGACAGGTGAAAGAAGGACAGGTATCCACTATTTTGTTTTCACCTATCCTGTGTTTTCAGATCAGTGCAGATGAAGGAGAGGAGATGAGGAAAGGAGGCTGCTTTGAGCTATTGGAACAGATGATCCTCCTGTTTTTTCATTTACTTATGTAGTCATAGTTGGTATGTGGTGGTCTCTGGTGTAAGACGAAGCAACATTCTCCTCACATTGCCAGAGAGTACGCTTTAATTAGTATCGAGTCAGTATTCACTTTTCATTAAACACTACACTGATTTGAATTCAAACAAGCTTTCTGGCATTGCAAAATGTGCTTGAGAGTGTGGTTAGAGAGCCAGACACTTGGTCTATATACTCCATCTTTCTGCATCTCTCTCAATCCCTCTCTCTAACTGTGCGACCGTGTAAAGCCAGCTGCTCAAACATCTGCCTGTGATATGTCCTCTTGGCACACTCTCTGAGCCTATAGCAGTCTATGTGTGTGTGTGTGTGTGTGTGTGTGTGTGTGTGTGTGTGTGTGTGTGTGTGTGTGTGTGTGTGAGCGAGAGAGTGAGAGAGAGAGAGAACGAGAGAGAGACCTTTTCTATTCTAAATACTTAGCACTTATTGGTTTTATGTAATTGGAAAACCACATATGTGTTGGTAAAAACTGTAAATAACAATGCAAAGAGATGGTTTAAATATTCAGTTTCTAATGTGGCCTTCCGTATTCAACACAATGCACAATCTGAGCAGCCTAAAAAAATACAATCAGTGGCTTTGAGAGGATACACATGTGCTGCTTACCTCCCTGAATACAGCTCCAGTGTGTGTGTGTGTGTGTGTGTGTGTGTGTGTGTGTGTGTGTGTGTGTGTGTGTGTGTGTGTGTGTGTGTGTGTGTGTGTGTGTGTGTGTGTGTGTGTGTGTGTTTGTCTGCTTAGCTGTGACGACAGTGTCATGAGATACTTCCTTGATGTTGGTACACACAATTAAACCCTGATCTGAAACACTGTCCCTCAAAATACACACAACATGGCAATAAGCTTACCCTAGTAAAACTGACTATCCTACCGATCCTCGACTTCGGCGATGTCATCTACAAAATGGCTTCCAACACTCTACTCAGCAAACTGGATGCAGTCTATCACAGTGCCATCCGTTTTGTCACTAAAGCACCTTATACTACCCACCACTGCGACTTGTATGCTCTAGTCGGCTGGCCCTCGCTACATATTCGTCGCCAGACCCACTGGCTCCAGGTCATCTACAAGTCTATGCTAGGTAAAGCTCCGCCTTATCTCAGCTCACTGGTCACGATGGCAACACCCATCCGTAGCACGCGCTCCAGCAGGTGTATCTCACTGATCATCCCTAAAGCCAACACCTCATTTGGCCGCCTTTCGTTCCAGTACTCTGCTGCCTGTGACTGGAACGAATTGCAAAAATCGCTGAAGTTGGAGACTTTTATCTCCCTCACCAACTTCAAACATCAGCTATCTGAGCAGCTAACCGATCGCTGCAGCTGTACATAGTCTATTGGTAAATAGCCCACCCTTTTCACCTACCTCATCCCCGTACTGTTTCTATTTATTTACTTTTCTGCTCTTCTGCACACCAATATCTCTACCTGTACATGACCATCTGATCTTTTATCACTCCAGTGTTAATCTGCAAAATTGTAATTATTTGCCTACCTCCTCATGCCTTTTGCACACATTGTATATAGACCCCCCCTTCGTTTTCTACTGTGTTATTGACTTGTTAATTGTTTACTCCATGTGTAACTCTTTGTTGTATGCTCACACTGCTATGCTTTATCTTGGCCAGGTCGCAGTTGCAAATGAGAACTTGTTCTCAACTAGCCTACCTGGTTAAATAAAGGTGAAATAAAATAAAAAATAAAAATAAATTGAAAATCTAATCAGTTCATATTTAAATGGGGGGCTCCTGTCTTCAGAGAATAACAAACATACAGAACAGACTATGAGATGGATACTGTAGATGTTGGAGGAGAATAATGGAAATCAAGAGAACCAGCCTATTACTTACGAGATATCATCTTTCAGTGAGAAAGATATGAAAGCAATCATAGCACTGGACACACATTACAGAATGTGTGTGTGTGTGTGTGTTTGTGTGCATGCATCTTTCTGCAAATGCATGCGTTTGCATGTGTATTTCGGCGGGCATGCATGCGTAAGTGAGTGCATTTGTGTGTGTGTGTGTGTTTGTGTCCATCCGTATGTGCGCATGACCTTAGATAGGGCACCGCAGTGGCCTACAGTGTCAGCAGTGGCAGAGTTAGTGGGGGAGGGGGTGGGGGTCTTCGCGGGGGGGGGGGGGGGGGGGTACTAATCTATAAATCTGCATTATATTTTTATTTGCAGTGGCGGCCATGATCCCCTAAATACATATAGGGGAAACACTGCGCACACACACACACACACACACACACACACACACACACACACTCCTGGCCCAACTGAAGTTACATTCTCTGTTTGTTGTGGTCAATCATGTTGCATTATATTGGGTCATTAACAGTGAGCCAATCTGGAGTGTGCGAGTGTGTGTCTGTGTGTGCGTGCTTGTGTGTGTGATTGTCCCCTGCTTCTCTCTCTGTGACAGGGTTAGATTAGTATGAAGGATGTTCCTCATTTGTTAAGTGCTGATACTGATCACATTCATCCAGGTTATTAAGTGACACTCTGTCTCCCCCCGACCTGCCTACTGTCACAAAATCAACACTGATGGATATTAAACCGGAATAGAGCAAAACCTGACAACGTCTCACACTGATATATTAGTTATGCACCACTGCTATTTTAGGGTACAGCAGAGTTTATCCATGTGCACACCAACATCAAAACACACACTGTGTGCGGAAGGCCCAGCGCATCACTGGGGCTGAGCTCCCAGCTATCCAGGACATATTGTATATGCGAGGCGGTGTCTGAGAAAGGCCCGAAAAATGTACAAAGACTCCAGCAACCCGAGAGATGGACTGTTCTCCTGTTCTCGTCCGGCAGACAGTACTGGTGCATTAAGGCATAGACCAACAGACTCCTAAACAGCCTCTATTTCTTGGACATAAGACTGTTAACTACTGCTCCCCTTCACGCCTAAGCTCCTGCTAAAACTACTATTCATTAGATTTATTGCTACCAATACTTTGATTATTTATTCTCATTACCGTTAGTACTTAATTATTTCTGGTATATATAAGTATCTATTTATCCTGCTACTGGTCACTATAACTCCTGTTTACATGTACACAGCAAATTCTCCAGTGTTAAATCAACACTGACAAGGTTACATTTTATACTGGGCCAGAGTCCAAACTTTTGAGTGTTAAACTAATTTTGCTTAGTGCTGACGCTGTAATTAATACTCAGTGTTATGCAACAACACCTCATTTAGCATTTAAAGTAGGAAGTGTATATGCAGTAGTTTACACCAATGGTGTTATGCACCACCAGGTCTCATAGTCATACGTCAGAATTAGATGTTCATCCATGTTTCTCAGGCCTCAAATTTCAAAGTTGTTCCAAACGTCAAATTTGCTGCCATACTGTTTACTATTATTATTATTATGTCACTTTCTCCTAATCACCGCCTACACTCTTAAAAATAACGGGCGAAAAAACAACACATGTTGGGTTATTTGGTAACCCAGCGCTGGTTAAATAGTGAACAGGACACATGTTGGGTTATTTGGTAACCCAGCGCTGGTTAAATAGTGAACAGGACACATGTTGGGTTATTTGGTAACCCAGCGCTGGTTAAATAGTGAACAGGACACATGTTGGGTTATTTGGTAACCCAGCGCTGGTTAAATAGTGAATAGGACACATGTTGGGTTATTTGGTAACCCAGCACTGGTTAAATAGTGGACAGGACACATGTTGGGTTATTTGGTAACCCAGCGCTGGTTAAATAGTGAACAGGACACATGTTGGGTTATTTTGACCCAGACAGTTGTGTTGCGTGAATAACCCAACATGTTGGACTGTTGGGATTACCCAAACATTGGTTCATTTAACCATCATTTGGGACATTTTTACTTTCATGCTAGGTTGACCAGCTATGTCTTTTTTACCATCATCCTTAGGTTATTCTCAGGACGAATGACACAGTTGGGCCTTTCAGCTAGATCTTATTGGCCATTTGTGAGAGAGTAAATGTCATTCCTGTTCATCATGTTAAGTTTATACACTGCAAATTCCAATAATACTTTTCTACACATTCTTCTATAATATTATAGTTTTTCTCAGTTGCTAAAACACTAAAACCCATTGGCTGAACAAAGTTCTCAGTTGCCTGGACTCATTTAGCTAGTTATGCAGTCTGTTGTCAATACCTTAAACCATTTCACATGGTAAAACACAATTTGCAGATCTCACTTAGTCTTTTCAGCAAAACTCTAAACACATTCTCATTCTCAAAACACATTCTGCACTATAATGCACATGTCATCCATACTGGTAAACACAAGTGGCAACAATCAAATACAAATAGAGAACACATGTCATTGATTGAACACAACCACTCAACATTGATTTAACCTGTTTCAAATGATGCGACACAACCAATATAAGCCAGTTCAGAGAGCAAACAGGTTGTTGAAGGTGGGAAGGTGAAAGTCTGAGAATGGATACTGTAGTACAGTGCATTGTAGGCTGTATACTGTACAATGGACAAATTGTATGGCCCTGAACATTGTGCTTTCCATTTATTAACAGTACTAACTGCTCAACAGATTTTGACTGGTTGCAGGTTCATATCAACAAAGAACAAGAATTACAGTATCACAGAGACAAAGGACAAGTGTGTGAGATGCAGGGTACAGTACTGTAAAAATAGGGGTACAAGGAGGAGGAAGAACAGAAAACAAAATTGCAAAGAGCAAAGCAGAGTAGTAATTTCTGATCAATTTTGAGCTACTATGATAGAACATGTTTTCGTTCATCAAAAGACAATGACGGAAAAATCTGAATCTTTTTTTAGATAAAAAATGTACTACCCTGAGAATTGTATGTTTTGAACATCCTTGTGTTTTCTATTTTTCGGTGTATTGTTTACTGACTGCTTGAGAGTGTGTATCATTTTGATCACTTTGTTTATGATTTGAGAGCAGTGTTTGATTTTGAACACAGGTAAAACTGTTTTGAGGCGAATGTTTCATTTTGCAAGAGGAGTCAGAGGTTATGTAAATAGTGCTTGAAGATGAGGTTTTGTGTTTAATATTTTCAGGAATTGGAGCAAGGTTTCAGAAATTGTGTTTTAGCAATTGAGAAAAACTGTGAGACAATTTATGACTTGTTACAGTGCCTTCAGAAAGTATTCAGACCCCTTGACTTTTTCCACATTTTGTTACGTTACAGCCTTATTCTAAAATGGATTAAATATTATTATAAAAAAATAAAAAACAGAAATAGCTTATTTACATAAGGACAATCATCTCTGCAGCAATCCACCAATCAGGCCTTTATGGTCCAGTGGCAAGACGGAAGCCATTCTCCTCAGTAAAAGGCACATGACAGCCCACTTGGAGTTTGCCAAAAGTCACCTAAAGACTCAGACCATGATTTTCTGGTCCGATGAAAACAAGATTGAACTCTTTGGCCTGAATCGCAAACATCATGTCTCGAGGAAACCTGGCACCATCCCTACGGTGAAGCATGGTGATGTCAGCATTATGCTGTGGAAATGTTTTTCAGCGACAGGGACTGGGAGACTAGTCAGGATCGAGGGAAAGATGAAAGGAGCAAAGTACATTGAGATCCTTTTAAAAAAAAAATCCAACAATTGTTTACAGACAGATTATTTCACTTATATTTCAATCACAATTCCAGTGGGTCAGAAGTTTGCATACACTAAGTTGACTGTGCCTTTAAACAGCTTGGAAAATTCTAGAAAATTATGTCATGGCTTTAGAAGCTTCTGTTGGGCAATTTTTTTTTTTTTGAGTCAATAGGAGGTGTACATGTGGATGTATTTCAAGGCCTACCTTCAAACTCAGTGCCTCTTTGCTTGAAAATCAAAAGAAGCCGAAGAACACCATCCCAACCGTGATGCATAGGGGTGGCAGCATCATGTTGTGGGGGTGCTTTGCTGCAGGAGGGACTGGTGCACTTCACAAAATAGATGGCATCATGAGGCAGGACAATTATGTGGATATATTGAAGTAACATCTCAAGACATCAGTTTAAAGCTTGGTCGCAAATGGGTCTTCCAAGTGGACAATGACCCCAAGCATACTTCCAAAGTTGTGGCAAAAGGGCTTAAGGACAACAAAGTCAAGGTATTGGAGTGGCCATCAAAAAGCCCTGATCTCAATCCTATAGAAAATGTGTGGGCAGAACTGAAAAAGCATGTGTGAGTGAGCAAGGAGGCCTACAAACCTGACTCAGTTACATCAGCTCTGTCAGGAGGAATGGGACAAAATTCATCCAACGTATTATTGGAAGCTTGTAGAAGGCTACCCAAAACATTTGACCCAAGGTAAACAACTTAAAGGCAATGCTACCAATTACTAATTGAGTGTATGTAAACTTCTGACCCACTGGGATTGTGATGAAAGAAAGAAAAGCTGAAATAAATCACTCTCTACTATTATTCTGACATTTCACATTCTTACAATAAAGTGGTGATCCTAACTGACCTGAAACAAGGACTTTTTACTAGAATTAAATGTCAGGAATTGTGAAACACTGAGTTTAAATGTGTTTGCCTAAGGTGTATGTAAACTTCTGACTTCAACTGTATATGCTAGGTGGTGTCAGAAGATTGATTAGTTATAGTATTTTGATATTAATTACTGCACTGTTGGGTTTTTGACAATACATCTTAAACTTGAACACACACACACACACAAAGACAGACAGGCAGGAAACATCCTGTAAAGGATAAGCTGCGTTCTATAGAGCGGAGGTGTTTTTTGAAATAGCATCCTGTTCTCACACTAGAAGGCTGTGCTGTGACCTTGGGAAGCTCCTTGGAGAATGAGAGTTCAGATAACTGGTAAAGTGGTCCTACTGTACACTCTCTTCTCAAACAGCCCACACACACACAACCATCCCCTTTACACCATGCTGCTTACATAACACTGAGACAGAGAGAGACTGAGGGAGAGGGAGAGAGAGGGTGGCTCAAAGGGGGGTGAGAGAGGGAGGGAGGTAGAGAAAAATAAAGATCTGGGTGATGAGAGCAAGAAAACAGTATGAAAGAGGGAGAGAAAGAGGGAGAGAGAAAGAGGGAGAAAATGAGCTGTGAGTGGAATTGAGGAGCAATGTATTCTCTAACAAGTTATTTTTGGGAACAATGTGCAAAGACGTAATCTGACTCTTTCCCAACTAAATAGCTGGATGATGTCATCTGTGGAGAGCTATTGCCAGGGGAATTCACTCTAAAGACAAAACATAAAACAACAGGATGAAAAAGAGATGAATTCCAAAAAGCTACTGAAACTAGGACACATGCACATACAAACACACTGCCACGCACACATATTTTCTTCTGGAGTTTTCGGTACTTGGCCAGGTACTTAAAGGAAACAGGTTACCGAGATATACCAAGATTTCCCACCCAAACCCACTCCCTTTTCCCGGATATAAATAACTGTGTGAAACCGGTAAATTATAATTCATTATTTCTATGAGCAGCATGACGTGAAATGGAACTGTTAAATTATATGAGACGTCTAAATCTGTCTTCTCTATGGCCTCCGCTCTGCTATCTGCATGATCCATCATCAACGCTCAGGGTGGGGACAGACAGCGCATCTCAGTAGGAGCGCAGTTCATAATGCATGTATCATGTCATCATGGTAACTTATTTTCTTGTGACAGGTAGGCCTACATTTGTTGCAGTATACAGTAATATGAAGCTACAGCAATATAACAACGGAATGCGTGTCTAATTTACACATCTCCATCTGGCTTTTGGGGGCCACCTTATTTATTTTGGTCTATCACTCAAATTAGCCATTTAGTATAGTTTTATCCATATATCTAATACACATTGGGTTATGCATAACTATAAACTGGGTGGTTCAAGTCCTGAGTGCTGATTAGCTGAAAGACCGTATACCCCGGGTAAAACAAAACATTTACAGTGGCAAGTCAAAGTATCTGAACCCTTTGGAATGACCTACATTTCTGCATCAATCGGTCATCAAATTTGATCTGATCTTCATCTAAGTCACAACAACAGACAAACATAGTGTGCTTTAAACTAATAACTCACAAATTATTGTATTTTTCTTGTCTATATTGAACACATTATTTAAACATTCACAGTGTAGGTTGGAAAAAGTATGTGAACCCCTAGGCTAATGACTTCTCCAAAAGCTAATTGGAGTCAGGAGTCAGCTAACCTGTCCAATCAATGAGATAAGATTGGAGATGTTGATTAGAGCTGCCTTGCCCTATAAAAAACACTCACAAAATTTGAGTTTGCTATTCACAAGAAGCATTGCCTGATGTGAACCATGCCTCGAACAAAAGAGATCTCAGAAGAGATCTCTAAGATTAAGAATTGTTGACTTGCATAAAGCTGGAAAGGGTTACAAAAGTATCTCTAAAAGCCTTGATGTTCATCAGTCCACGGTAAGACAAATTGTCTATAAATGGAGAAAGTTCAGCACTGTTGCTAGTCTCCCTAAGAGTGGCCATCCTTCAAAGATGAATGCAAGAGCACAGCACAGAATGATCAATGAGGTTCAGAAGAATCCTTGAGTGTCAGCTAAAGACTTGCAGAAATCTCTGGAACATGCTAACATCTGTTGACAAGTCTACGATATGTAAAACACTAAACAAGAATGGTGGGAGGACACCACGGAATTGTCACGCCTTGACCATAGAGAGCTGTTTATTTTCTATATTGGTTAGGCCGGGGTGTGATTAAGGGTGGGTTATCTAGGGGAATTACATGTCTATGTTGGCCTGGTATGGTTCCCAATCAGAGGCAGCTGTTTATCGTTGTCTCTGATTGGGGATGATATTTAGGTAGCCATCTCCCCATTGTGATTTGTGGGATCTTGACTATGTTTGTGTGTAGTTGCTTTCTGCACTGCATGTAGCGGTTTGTTTATTCGCTTTATTGTTTTTGCACTTTAAGTTTCTCTTCTAAATAAAAGGATGGAAACATACCACGCCGCATCTTGGTCCACTCATTTCAGCGAGCGTGACAGGAAGAAGCCACGGCTGTCCAGAAAACATTGCTGCATGTCTGAAGTTTGCAAAAGTGCACCTGATTGTTCCACAGCGCTACTGGAAAAATATTCTGTGGACAGATGAAACTACAGTTGAGTTGTTTGGAAGGAACACACAACACTATGTGTGGAGAAAAAAAGGCACAGCCCACCAACATCAAAACCTCATCCCAACTGTAAAGTACGGTGGAGGGAGCATCATGGTTGGTGGGCTGTGTAAACCAACAACAGAATGGCTTCAACAGAAGAAAATAAGCTTTCTGGAGTGGCCCAGTCGGAGTCCCGACCTCAACCCAATTGAGATGCTGTGGCATGACCTCAAGAGAGCAGTTCACACCAGACATCCTAAGAATATTGCTGAACTGAACGTTTTGTAGAGAAGAATGGTCCAAAATTCCTCCTGACCATTGTGCAGGTCTGATCCGCAACTACAGAACACATTTGGTTGAGGTTATTGCTGTCAAAGGAGGGTCAACCAGTTATTAAATCCAAGGGTTCACATACTTTTCCCACCCTGCAATGTGAATGTTTACACAGTGTGTTCAATAAAGACATGACAACATATAATTGTTTGTGTGTTATTAGTTTAAGCAGACTGTTTGTCTATTGTTGTGACCTAGATGAAGTTCAGATCAAATTTTATGACCAATTTATGCAGAAATTCAGGTATTTCCAAAGGGTTCACATACTTTTTCTTGCCACTGTATTTACATTTGCAACCAGCTTATAATAGCAATAAGGCACCTCTGGGGTTTGTGGTATATAGTCAATATACCATGGCTAAGGGCTGTATCCAGGCACTCATGCATAATAACAGCCCTTAGCCGTGGTATATTGGCCATATACCACATCCTTTTCATGGATTATTGCTTAAGTCGTGGACTTCAGGAAACAGCAGAGGGAGCAGCTCCCTATCCACATTGACGGGACAGTAGTGGAGAGGGTGGAAAGTTAAGTTCCTCGGCGTACACATCACAGGTCCACCCACACAGACAAATGGTCCACCCACACAGACAGCGTGCTGAAGAAGGCGCCTCTTCAACCTCAGGAGGCTGAAGAAATTTGGCTTGTCACCAAAAACACTCAAACTTTTACAGATGCACAATCGAGAGCATCCTGTTGGGCTGTATCACCGCCTGGTATGGCAACCGCTCCGCCCATAACCGTAAGGCTCTCAAGAGGGTAGTGATGTCTGCACAACGCATCACAGGGGGCAAACTACCTGCCCCCCAGGACACCTACACCACCCGATGTCACAGGAAGGCCATTAAAGATCATCAAGGACAACGACCACCCGAGCCACTGCCTGTTCACCCCGCTATCATCCAGAAGGCGAGGTCAGTACAGGTGCATCAAAGCAGGGACTGAGAGACTGAAAAACAGCTTCTATCTCAAGGCCATCAGACTGTTAAACAGCCATCACTAACATTGAGAGGCTGCTGCCAACATACTGACTCAACTCTAGCCACTTTAATAATAGAAAAATGTATGTAATAATGGAAAAATGTATCACTAGCCACTTTAAACAATGCCACTTTATATAATGTTTACATACCCTACATTACTCATCTCGTATATACTGTACTCTATAACATCTACTGCATCTTGCCTATGCCGTTCGGCCATCACCCATTCCTATATTTTTATGCACATATTCTTATTCATTCCTTTACACTTGTGTGTATAAGTTAGTTGTTGTGAAATTGTTAGGTTAGATTACTTGTTAGATATTACTGCATGGTCGGAACTAGAAGCACAAGCATTTCGCTACACTGGCATTAACATCTGCTAACCATGTGTATGTGACAAATAAAATTGGATTTGAAGTGTATAGCCTCTGTCTCTTGTGAAATACACAGCTGTGCACCGCTGGCCTTAAAAAACGTTCCTTAGCTCATAGGGTCCAACACACATCTGGACTAGAATAGCGTGCTGACTTTTTTTGTGCATTTCTTAAAGCCTACTAATAGAATATTCGAAAAAGGATGCAAACTCTTGTTTGCTGAACGTTAAATACAGCAGCCAGTAGAACTCACTGGGAGAAGAGAGAATGCCTGATGGCGGTAGACAGTTATTTATTTAGACCCTTCCCCGATAAGCCTTTAAAGATAAGTGAAGATAAGTGAAATCTGTCTGCATCTTATTCTAGTCATAAATTATTCAAGCATGTCATTACAATGATGAAGATAAGGACAACAAAACATGTTTAATTTAACTGTTGAAAGCGAGGAAGGAATGAAGCAACAATAGAGAAAGAAAGAGCAAGTAGGCTAATTTGCATGTTGCACAACATTAGGGGAAATATTATGAAAGGTAGCCAACAAATGCATCAGCCTACTAATTATAAAAATGTAAAATAGGCCCGATTTATATTTCCAAACTAAACCAGATTTGCTAGTCTATAAATGTAACTTTGTAGGCCACATGTCCTGCACTATCTTTGCATGTTCTCTCCCAGATTGATGGTTTGAACGAGGTGCGTAATTTTGGTAATATACTAGCCTATACTGTATGTTATAGGACATGTAAGCATTTTGGATAACAACACAATCATTTGTGAGTTTTTGGGGCTTGGGCTCATAAAATGTCTTTAATGAAGGGCTCATAGAAAGCATTTAATGAATGGCTTATCAGGCTCAGGTAGCATCAGGTTTGAATCTTCAAGCCGATAAAAGCTCTAATTAAATCCAGACATTTTTATATGCTTCTATGCTTTAGAATGACACTTCCAGGTTTCGCGGGAAATACCATGTTACCCGGGTGAAAAGTGATTTATTCTCGGTATGGAACATTTGTAAAATACCGGGAAAATATTCAACCCTAGCATGTGTGTGTGCTTGTGAGCCTGCTTTGTGTGTAAGTGCATCTGTGTGTGTGTCAGTGTTAGTGTAGGGGTGTTAGAGTTGGGCTGAGTGCCAGCCAGCCTTCTGCCTGGAGAGATAAACCTTCCTGCTGCTGGTCGCTCCACTTACACATCAAACAGCCATAACGATCCCACTGCGGACCAGAAAGAGAGGGTGGAAGGCAGGGGGGGCGAAGAGGGAGAGGGGGGACAGGTATAGATAGAGAGATGGGTGAGAGAATGGGACTGGGGAGTGAGAGAGAGAGGCGGCAGGAGTGGGGGGTGAGAAGAGGAAGTGAGAGAGGGTGGACAGGGAGAAAAAAATAAGAATTGTTAGAGAGTGGGACTGGGGAGAGAGAGGTGAGAGAGAGAGAGAGGATAAGGGGGGAGAGAAGAGGAAGAGAAAGAGGGGGACAGGGAGCGAGGGTGACAGGTGAGAGAGAATGGGACTAGAGAGAGAGAGAGAGCGAGTGTGTGTGAGATAGAGAAAGCGAGAGAGTGAGAGACTTACAATAATTGAAGTCTTATGCTTTTGGGCTAAAGAGCAGAAACATAGACTTCCTGAAATAAATTGAAAATGTTGATATTGTAATTTCCATTGGCTGTCCACTAGGTTATAGGAAGATAATCGTACATACCTGAATTTGTCCAATAGCAGCTGTCGTTTGCAACTGTTTGGAATAATGATTACACCCTAGATCAGCTAGATGCAGGCAAGTGTGTGTAAGACAGTTTTGAATGTATGTCTGTCACCTTGATTACTGCAATTTTTCTCTCGACCTGTGCACCTACGTTGTAAACTTTTATTCGTAGGCTATGTTGTAGCAACCTCATGATGGGTATAGGGAAAATGTGAGTATCATGTAGTAGCCTGAACCTATCGCTGTTACATTGTGCTGGATGAATGGAATATGAATGACAGTCATCCAATATGCAGTAATAAAAATAAGGCCATGCTCATTAAAACCTTTTGTGACGAGGGGCAGTATTTTCATTTTTGGAAAAATAACGTTCCCGTAGTAAACGGGATATTTTGTCAGGACAAGATGCTAGAATATGCATATAATTGACAGCTTAGGATAGAAAACACTCTAAAGTTTCCAAAACTGTAAAAATATTGTCTGCGAGTATAACAGAACTGATATTGCAGGCGAAAGCCTGAGAAAAATCCAATCCGGAAGTGACTCATCTATTGAAAGCTCTGCATTCCAATGCGTCCCTATTGAGCAGTGAATGGGCTATCAACCAGATGACTTTTTCTCCGTATTCCCCAAGGTGTCTACAGCATTGTGACGTAGTTTTACGGATTTATGTTGAAGAATACCTGTAAGCGGCTACATTGCGCAAGTGGTCATCTGATGGCTCTCAGAGTGATTCTCGCATAAAATACAGAGGTAGCCATTATGCTAATTAGTGTCAGTCGATGATTACGCTCCAGGACCCGGGATGGGGAGTTACTAGAGGTTAAAAAATAAATAATCCTCACTAATCTGAAAAGGCACCGACTAGCACTGGTCTAATGTCATAACACACTATGACACGGTCATAACCATGTCATAATATTTTTTAATTTTACCTTTATTTAACCAGGTAAGTCAGTTAAGAACACATTCTTATTTTCAATGACGGCCTGGGAACAGTGGGTTAACTGCCTGTTCAGGGGCAGAACGACAGATTTGGACCTTGTCAGCTCGGGGGTTTGAACTCGCAACCTTCCGGTTACTAGTCCAACGCTTAAACTACCCTGCCGCCCCAAATATGTAATAACAGCTGACATAATGTGTCATAACACTTTCATGACCCATATACTCTATTTACACCTGTTGTGACATATATTACCTTATTTTATGGCTGGTTATGACACATTAGAGAAGGCCTGGGCAATTATTTTCCATGGAAGGCCACATTAGAATATATTTTGGCCTTCGCGGGCCAGAATCGTATTACAGGATTACACATCATGTGTATGACTGTGTTGACAGATATATCTACTGTAAATCATGTCCAGATATGATACTTATTTTACTTTTTTAGCTTCATCAGGCTAGGCCCTTTTTTTCTCCCCTCCCTGCTGAATGACGTGCCCAAAGTAAACTGCCTGTTACTCAGGCCCTGAAGCCAGGATATGCATATAATTGGTACCATTGGAAAGAAAACATTTTGAAGTTTAGAAATGTTAAAATAATGTAGGATAGTATAACACAATAGATATGGTAGGAGAAGATCCAAAGAAAAACCAACCGGAATGTTTTGTTGTTGAGAGAGACCATGCTCTTCCAATGGCCAGTTTAAGGGCATACTCAATTATACCTCCCAGGATGCAATGCCTATGGCTTCCACTGGGGTGTCAGCAGTCTATGTTCAAGGCTTGAAGGCTTGTAACTTGAATAATGAATAAGAAATAACAGTTTAGTGCAAGGACCCGGCATGGAAATCCGTGTTAGCGCAAGCCAGTCAGTCAGCCGGGATCCGCCAGAGCCGCCATTCAGCCAGGATCCGCCAGAGCCGCCATTCAGCCAGGATCCGCCAGAGCCTCCATTCAGCCAGAAGCTGCCAGAGCTGTCAACCAGCCTGAGCTACCTCTCAGTCCTGAGATACCCCTCAGTCCTGAGCTACCCCTCAGTCCTGAGCTACCCCTCAGTCCTGAGCTACCCCTCAGTCCTGAGCTACCCCTCAGTCCTGAGCTACCCCTCAGTCCTGAGCTACCCCTCAGTCCTGAGCTACCCCTCAGTCCTGTGCTACCCCTCAGTCCTGAGCTACCCCTCAGCCCTGTGCTACCCCTCAGTCCTGAGCTACCTCAGTCCGGAGCTGCCCCTCAGTCCAGTGGGGCCATTTAGCAGGGTTGCCAATCCTAGGTCGTCGGCGAGGGTCGCCGTTCCTAGGATGCTACAAAAACGGACTAAGACTATGGTGGAGTGGGGTCCACGTCCCGCTCCAGAGCCGCCACCGTGGACAGACGCCCACCCAGACCCTCCCCTATAGGTTTAGGTGTGCGGCCGGGAGTCCTCACCTTTCAGCACGCTAATAGGGAAGTACATTCAACAAGCACAGCAACTACGCAAATGACAAATGATTGGCTGAGAGAAATTTATGAAAAAAAGATTGTGGGGGCTGTTTTGTTAGACTTCAGTTGTCTAACAGAATACAGAGGGTGTTCTTGAACCTTTTCATGTGTGAGCTCCAAATGTCTCTAACGGTCGACCCAGCGTGAGTTTTTTTTATGTACGTGATGTTAGAACGTTCTCTCCATTCCAGAATGTGATTGTCATGCAACAGTACATTTAATCCACGCTGCCCTCAAACCAAGGTAGCAGTCTGATTTTATTTTGAGGCTGTTTTCAACTTTTCAATTTCAAATGAGTTTCTAACAAGTTTTTATTTTCTAAGAACAGTTTGAATTGAGGTGTGTTCTGCCTCTTCATTCATTCACATAAAAGTAGTCCTTTTTACTTTTGGGGACAATTTTTTGTTGACATTTCTGACCCGGACAAAATTCCCCATGCACTTCCCAATTGTTTGTGCAGTTCAAGTGTGCAGACATTTGCGCATCTCCCGTCAGAACAGGATCTGCTCACAAGTGTACACATTTTCCATCTGTTGCCCGCATTGCAGTCATTGCTGTTTTCGTTACCAATAATACATTTGGAAATGTTTGTTTCTATCAAAGTAAGTGCCTTATTACGCTATAATAGTTTCTCTATGTCGTGTTATGCCGTTTCTACCGCAGCTCACTATGTATGGAGCATAATATATTTGTATTAACGTTACTCATTTCATAACCTTTATGGTGTTATATTAAATCGTGCTTATGTAGCTAGCTACATTCTTCTATTAGCTCTGTAAAAAAAATGCTGATTGTGTCAGAGAAGTATTAGCTTGTGTTTTATTTTGAAGCCACCCTGGCCTTACGACTATCAAGTGGCGCAGCGGTCTAAGGCACAGCATCTCAGTGCTAGAGGCGTCACTACAGACACCCTGGTTCAAATCCAGGCTGCGTTTCTATCAAAGTAAGTGCCTTATTACGTTAAAATAGTTTCTGTATGTGAACTATATGTCAAATTACAAAAAATACCTTGTTCAGTAATCATCTCACCTGTTAGTTGACGGTGAACTATGTGGCCATTGAGGGCAGCGTCGATCAGATGGAAAAGTATTTTCCTATACCACTTGGTCGTTTTCTGAGTGCATTCCACAAAGCTGTTTATCATGTCTGCCTTATCCACTGGCCCCATTTTGAGGTTATAGTCAAGCCCACTGTCTGGTTTGATTTCTCTCTCTCCCGTCAGGTGGACCACCTTCCATGTGGCCGACATGGTTGCTGTATGGACAGCGGAGAGGACATAGACGTCTCGTTTGTCATGCCACTTTACTGCAAGTTGTTAACTCCACCTCCTCTCTCTGCATCTTCCTGCATCCGAATGCCGGCATCCCCTTCCTGTTCGACCTGCCTGTGCCACAGGCCCCTGTGCTGGAAGAGTGTGGGACTGCTGTAACAATCGTCCACATACAAAGTGTGTCACTTGCTGAGATGAGCCATCATGGTCATCACCATGGACCCGGACACCCCAAGCCCCTCATAATGTTGGATGTCAGTGGTGGACCCTGTGTAAACTATAATGTTCTGGACATATCCTGTCTTCATGTCGCACATGACAAAGAACCCCAAGTCTGTGCCTTTTGGAGGGAATATATTGATGGAACTGCAGCCTACCTTTCCATAACATCAGGGACTCATCAATGCATAGGTCCTTTTATGGCACAAAGACCTGACCAAATGCTGATATCAGGCTGGTAAGAACATTTATTATGTTGTTTAATGGGTCATTTAGGATGGCTGTAGCATTGTTGACGAAATGCAGGCATCGCAGCAGAGCTAGGATGCGGTATTGGGAAAAGTGGGTGGCAAAGAAGGGAGTTGCAAAAACAGGATCTGTGCTCCAGTATTCTCTTAGGGAGTTCTTCTTTACTATCCCCATGAGAAGGACTGTCACAAGGAAGGTATATATTTCACTAATTGTGGATGTCACCAATTTAGTGAGTTTCCCCCTCACTCCTGGCTCTCTCTTCTCCTGTAGCTCCAAGGCATAGCGATTGGTCTCTTCTACTATGTCTCCCACCAGCTCCTCCGTCAAACAACTTGAAGCACTCTGCCTCAGATGGAAATGGCAAGGGGCGTTGCACTCCAGACTGGGACTCATCAAAGCAAACAGCAGGGCCAGGAGGGGTGAAATGACTGGCGGCCTTCCAGCTTCCACAGAACTCCTGTACTTCATCCACTGTCGGTCTGCCTCCATCACCACCAGCATCTTCAAAGGGACCTGGGACTTCGTCAGTGGACAAGGAGCCCTCAGATTCAGGGTTCTAAATGGTTACAAGGTTGGGGGGCAGCTCCTCATTGTCAGAATTTCAAAAATCTCCAGAATTTGGGGCGGTGTGTCACAGCATCATTGGACTGAGCTTGTTGTAAATTGCAGGCAATCTCAACGCTGTGTGTCCAAAGTCCATGAAGAATAAGAGCACCTCCTCCCAGCTGCCCACTGCACTGAGGCTAGGAAACTGTCCCCACCAATAAATCTACGATAATCTAATCAAATCGGAGGGCCTGTTGTCCGGACTTCTGGCAGTCTCTGTGCGGGTGACCAAGGATTCAATTCTCGGGCCGACTCTTTTCTCTGTATACATCAATGATGTCGCTCCTGCTGCTGGTGATTCTTTGATCCACCTCATCGCAGACAACACCATTCTGTATACTTCTGGCCCTTCTTTGGACACTGTGTTCACAAACCTCCAAACGAGCTTCATTGCCATACAACACTCCTCTGTGGCCTCCAACTGCTCTTAAATGCAAGTAAAACTAAATGCATGCTCTTCAACCGATCGCTGCATGCACCTGCACCAAAGCCCCATCTACTACCCACCACTGCGACCTGTATGCTCTCGTTGGCTGGCTCTCGCTTCATATTCATCGCCAAACCCACTGGTTACAGGTCATCTATAAGTATTTGCTAGGTAAAGCCCCACCTTATCTCAGTTCACTGGTCACCATAGCAGCACCCACCCATAGCACATGCTCCAGCAGGTATAGTTCACTGGTCACCCCCAAAGCCAACTCCTCCTTTGGCCGCCTTTCCTTCCAGTTCTCTGCTGCCAATGACTGGAACGAATTGCAAAAATCACTGAAGCTGGAGATTTACATCTCCCTCACTAACTTTAAGCATCAGCTGTCAGAGCAGCTTACCAATCACTGCACCCGTACATAGCCCATCTGTAAATAGCCCACCCAACTACCTCATCCCCATATTGTTATATATTTTTTGCTCCTTTGCACCCCAGTATCTCTACTTGCACATTCATCTTCTGCACATCTATCATTCTTGTGTTTAAGTGCTATATATTTATTTTTTCACCACTATGGTCTATTTAATTGCCTTACCTCCCAAATCTTACTAAATCAAATCAAATCAAATGTATTTATATAGCGCTTCGTACATCAGCTGATATCTCAAAGTGCTGTACAGAAACCCAGCCTAAAACCCCAAACAGCAAGCAATGCAGGTGTAGAAGCACCTGTATATAGACTTTTCTATTGTGTTATTGACTGTATGTTTGTTTATCCCATGTGTAACTCTGTTGTTTGTATCGCACTGCTTTGCTCTATCTTGGCCAGGTCGCAGTTGTTAATGAGAACCTTTTCTCAACTGGCCTCCCTGGTTAAATAAAGATGAAATGATTATTATTTATTTTAATACAGCATCTGTAAAACCATTTTGGTTGTATTTCTGGCAACATTCTTATGAGCCTCCTTATGAAACTCCTTTTACTAAATGAGTTAAAAAGGAGACCAGCATATGCATCCTAGGGTTAATGAAACATAAACATACTGTTGACACGGTGTGATGGAATGGTGTAATGGAATGGTGTGATGGAATGGTGTGATGGAATGGTGTAATGGCATGGTGTGATGGAATGGTGTGATGGAATGGTGTGATGGAATGGTGTGATGGAATGGTGTGATGGAATGGTGTGATGGAATGGTGTAATGGAATGGTGTAATGGAATGGTGTAATGGAATGTTTTGCCTTGTGTGGTAGGTTTTGTGGGTTCTGACACTCTTATGTAGGTGTCATAACCAGCTATAAAATAATGTAATATATGTCAAAACAGGTGTAAATATGTGCCTTGGCAGTGTTATGACCATATTCTAACAGGTTATGACAAGTTATGTCACCTGTTATGACATATTATGACATGGTTATTACCGTGCCATAGCGTGTTATGATGCTGGTTGTCAAGTAAAGTGTTACCCAGAAATCTACCAAAAAGCCATTAGTAGACAAAAAATACTATCACTCCTGGACATCACTCCTAACATTTTAGCCTTAACATTCTCCAACAGCAAATGAGGTTGAAATTTGTCCGTTTGGAACATAAACTTCATTTTTTACAAATTAGCCTCCTTGGTGAATCTAAAGAAAAATAACAGCAAACCAAAAGGAATAGATCATGATGTTTTTAAATTATAATTGCAAACATCTAAGGAAGTTATCGATAAATATGTCTAATCAAAAACACAGAGCTCCAGACCACAAAAATATATACACCTTCACTATGGGGAAACACTGAAGCAATACAAACACACTCAGAACAAAAAAGTAACAGCACATTAGAAACCAGCTGGATGTAACTGAGGAATTCATAGAATCAAACCACTTCTTGGCGAAATAGAATAAATCAAACAAACCACATCATGACGAATTGGCTATCCAAAATGACAAGACAAATTACAAATCCTTGAAACAGCGGTCAAAGTCTATCAGAATCCTGTGGATGCCCCAATTACAGAAGAACAATTATTGGAAAAACTGCACTCTACAACCCAAAAAAGCCTGTGGTGCTGATAGTATTTTAAATTAAAAGATCAAATATACAGACCACAAATTCAAATGGGCTGTACTCAAACATTTGCTGTTTTGTATTAATTTAAGGTTTAGGGTTAGGCATTAGGGTTAGCAGTGTGATTAGGATTAAGGTTAGGGTTAACTGATTTTATGACTTTGTAGCTGTACCAGCTAGTGACCATTCTGCAGAGCTGCCTAAAAGAACAAGATTAATGGCGAAAAACGCTAACCTGCTTATGGAGTAGGAAGAAAGTTTCTCAGGATGTCTAAAAATAGGCCATGCTCTGTTGTGTGATCTACTCTACTCTGTTACATAAAGAACCCCTGGCTTTGCACAAAACTTCACTCACTCACTCACTCACACACACACACACACACACACACACGCACACACACACACACACACACACACACACACACACACACACACACACGTCCATTCTTAAATAAGTCACAGCTGTGTGTTTGTGTGGCGATAACGACAGATGTAACGCAGCACCCAAAAGGGAGAGAACGGTTGTTCACATGGCTTTTCCTTTTGTAATGCTAGTGTAACAAATGACTCGAAAAAACGTGGGGTGGTCAGGATGTGTGGTTTGAAAGCCATGCCCGATGGCGTGGGTTATTGAAATGCACTATCCGTTTGTGAGAAGAGTTATGCATAAAATTTTCCATTTGAGTTAACGGAATAATATCAAAGATGGAGTGTTAGTATGTGTGCGAGTGTGTCTGTGTGTCTGTGTTTGTGTCTATGTGTGTTTGTGTCTGTGTGTGTCTGTGTGTTTGTGTCTGTGTGCGTGTGTGTGTCTGTGTGTTTGTGTCTGTGTGCGTGTGTGTGTCTGTGTCTGTGTGCGTGTGTGTGTGCCAGGATCCCCTCTGAGGTGTTGTTATGGATTTACTACAGAAACTGTTCTCTCATACCAGCACTCTCTATGTTAGTTTCCCTTCATATCTCTTTCTCGCGCTCTGTCACGAACCTCAAAATGAGCGGACCAAGGCGCAGAGGGAGGCTCCTGCCATGGAGCGGGACTAGACGCTGTGCCTGGACTGGCCACCGGCGCAGAGGAAGGCTCCTGCCCTGGAGCAGGACTAGACGCCGTGCCTGGACTGGCCACCGGCGCAGAGGAAGGCTCCTGCCCTGGAGCAGGACTAGACGCCGTGCCTGGACTGGCCACCGGCGCAGAGGAAGGCTCCTGCCCTGGAGCAGGACTAGACGCCGTGCCTGGACTGGCTACCGGCGCAGAGGAAGGCTCCTGCCCTGGAGCAGGACTAGACGCAGTGCCTGGACTGGCCACCGGCGCAGAGGAAGGCTCCTGCCCTGGAGCAGGACCAGACGCCGTGCCTGACTGGCTACCGGCGCAGATGAAGGCTCCTGCCCTGGAGCAGGACTGGACGCTGTGCCTGGACTGGCCACTGGCGCAGAGGTAGGCTCCTACACTGGAGCAGGACTGGACGCCTTGCCTGGAAGCTCCGGACCGTTGACCGTCGCTGGAGGTTCCGGACCATTGACCGTCGCTGGATGTTCCGGACCGTTGACCGTCGCTGGAGGTTCCGGACCGTTGACCGTCACTGGAGGTTCCGGACCGTTGACCGTCGCTGGAGGTTCCGGACCCGTTGACCGTCGCTTGAGGTTCCGGACCGTTGACCGTCGCTGGAGGTTCCGGACCCGTTGACCGTCGCTGGAGGTTCCGGACCGTTGACCGTCGCTGGAGGTTCCGGGCCGTTGACCGTCTCTGGAGGTTCCGGGCCGTTGACCGTCTCTGGAGGTTCCGGACCGTTGACCGTCGCTGGAGGTCCGGACCGTTGACCGTCTCTGGAGGTTCCGGGCCGTTGACCATCTTTGAGGTGCTGGACCGTTGATCGTCGTTGGAGGTTCTGGACTGTGGACCGTTGCAGGAGGTTCAGGACTGGGAAACGTTGCCAGAAGCTCTGGACTGTGGACTGTCGCGAGAGGTTCCGGACTGGGAACCGTCGCCGGAAGCTCTTGACTGGGAACCATCGCCGGAAGCTCTGAACTGGGAACCGTCCCCGGAGGCTCTGGACTGGGACCCGTTGCCGGAAGCTCTGGACTGTGAATGCGCACTGGAGGCCTAGTGCGTGGAGCCGGTACAGATGGCACCGGACTGGTGACATGCACTTCAGGGCGAGTGCGTGGAGGAGGCACAGGACGCACCGGACTGGGGAGGCACACTGGAGTACTCCACTGTGTGGAGCCGGCACAGGTTTCACCAGACTGCAAATCGGATCCTCTGGTCGAATGTTGAGCAGAACACATTTGCACAACATCTCTCTCTCATCTCTCTCTCCCAACTTCTCCATTGCCTCCCTGATGGACTCTGGCTCTTGCCTCGGCTCGGCCGGCCACCCCTTGTGCTCCCCCCTTGTGCTCCTTGGTCTTTCTGTGGCTGCGAACCCTGGCGTCGTCACTGTCTTCCATTATTACCTTCCGTCTGCCGCCAAGGAAGGGTTTCGCATCCACCCATCACTTCTTCCCACGTACAAAACTCCTTTCCCTTTTGGGCACGCTGCTTGGTCCTGGTTTGGTGGGATATTGTTGCACTATGTGTTCACATTCTTTGTAAGTTTTGTGGTTTTGTTTCTAGTTTCACTTTGTATTAAAAAGATGTGGAACTCAATGCTCATTTTGAAGGACGTGACACTCTCTTTTTCACTCTCTCCATCTCTCTCTCTCTCCCCCTGTCTCAATTACCCATGATTTTTATATTTCATTGTCTCCGTCAATCCCAGAATAGAACATTTCAAATGACCCATTCCAAGACATTATCAATAGTAAAGTTATTAATTCTAGTCATCTAAATGAATGAATGAAGAGCCCCAGGACAGTAAGCCATGCCATCCAAAGCCTTTCAAGTGCATTTATTCACCAGAAACATGAGATCTATTGATTATTACCTAATCTCATACACAAACACAGTGTGATGCCCTGGCTGTAGAATATGAAAAAGAATGTGATTTCATTTCTTTACAATTTAACTGTGTCGAGCAGTTTACAATTCAATTAGGCTCTTAAATAAATCCATCAAACACCTCATATGAGCTGAGGGTAAAATTTCTGTTGCAGTTATTTGACTATCAACTGCATGACTGCAATAGCATTTCACAGGATCTAAGAGATGAGTCTTCTTTCTAAGTGATGGATGCTTTCGTAGTTTAGTGGGCAGATTAATGGCACTTCAACAATTTCTTTAATATCTTAGTTCAACCTACTCTTCTTAACCCACTCACATAGAACATATGAAGAATATCTAAAAAACAAACAAATGAATAACATAAGAATCCAGGGACTTAAGTCAAATGTACCTTAATAAGCCTATTTTATTTGAACTATTTTATTTTTCACTCCCTCAATTTCTTAATTTCCAAGAACACTTGTGTGATGTTTAATTTAATAAATGTTAGAATAATGCTGTAACATAACAAAATGTGGATTAAGTGAAGAGATCTGAAAACTTTCTGAATTTGGAAAGTATTCAGACCCCTTGACTTTTTCCACATTTTGTTACTTCACAGCTTTATTCTAAAAGGGATTATATACAAACAATTCCTCATCAATCTACACACACAACCCCATAATGATCAAGTGAAAACTGTTTTTATACTTTTTTTGCAAATGCATTAAAAAATAAAAACAGAAATACATTATTTACATAACTATTTAGACCCTTTGTTATGAGACTCGAAAATTGAGCTCAGGTACATCCTGTTTCCCTTGGTCATCCTTGAAATAATTCTACAACTTGATTGGAGTCCACCTGTGGTAAATTTAATTGATTGGACATGATATGGAAAGGCACACACCTGTCTATATAAGGTCCCACAGTTGACAGTGCATGTCAGAGCAAGAACAAAGGCGTGAGGTCGAAGGAATTGTCTATAGAGCTCCGAGTCAGGATTGTGTCAAGGCACAGATGTGGGGAAGGGTACCAAAACATTTCTGCAGCATTGAAGTTCCCCAGGAACACAGTGGCCTCCATAATTCTTAAATGGAAGAAGTTTGGAACCACCAAGATTCTTCCTAGAGTTGGCCATCCAGCCAAACTGAGCAATCGGGAGAGAAGGGCCAGGGAGGTGACCAAGAACTCGATGGTCTCTCTGACAGAGCTCCAGAGTTCCTCTGTGGAGATGGGAGAACCTTCCAGAAGGACAACCATTTCTGCAGCACTCCACCAATCAGGCCTTTATGGTATAGTGACAGCCCACTTGGAGTTTGCCAAAAGGAACCTAAAGGACTCTCAGGCCAGATAAACAAGATTCTCTGGATTCTCATTCAGGCCAAAGATTAAACTCTTTGGCCTGAATGCCAAGCATCACATCTGGAGGAAACCTGGCACCATCCCTATGGTGAAGCATGGTGGTGGCAGCATCATGCTGTGGAGATGTTTTTCAGCGGCAGCGACTGGGAGACTAGTCAGGATCGAGGGAAAGATGAACCAAGCAAAGAACAGAGACATCCTTGATGAAAACCTGCTCAAGAGCACTCAGGACCTCAGACTGGGGGTGAAGGTTCACCTTCCAACAGGACAATGACCCTAAACACACAGCCAAGACAACGCAGGAGTGGCTATGAATGTCCTTGAGTGGCCCAGACTTGAACCAACGCTCCCCATCCAACCTGACGGAGCTTGAGAGGATCTGCAGAGAAGCATGGGAGACACTCCAGAAAATATAGGTGTGCCAAGCTTGTAGAGTCATACCCAAGAAGACTCATGCTGTAATCACTGCCAAACTTGCTTCAACAAATAGTAAGTAAAGGGTCTGTATACTTATGCAAATATGATATCAGTTTTTTATTCTTAATAAATTAGAAAACATTTCTGAAAAACTGTTTTTGGTTTGTTATTTTGGGGTATTATATGTAGGTTGATGAGGGGGAAAAACGATTTGGTCAATTTTAGAATAAGGCTGTAACGTAAGAACATGTGTCAAGGTGTCTGAATACTTTCCGAAGACACTGTATATACATTAAAATACCACAACACAGTCATGTGAAGCACAAGTAAAACATCACAAATCACCAAGAAAAAGTTACATTCCTCAACAAATAAATCTCCAATCAATACTCTAACCTGCCCGGATGACACCAGAAAAGTACGATTTTGTTCCAGCAATACGGCGCTATAAAACTAAAAGCACATTTATCTATCTCGGTGGAGACCCTAGGAACCTCAAGAGACCAATCCTGTGAACGGGTTAGCCAACTCAGGTGTCTATACTTCAACAGCAAGGTTATTTGAGATGGAAGTGTATGAAGTTGGCCTTGTAAAGAAAATGGAGTAGATCTATGGGACTTTAGCAAAGTCCAGCTAACCCTTTGATACAGGATGCAGTGATGAGTATCAAAACTGTCACCTGTAACAAAACGATGGGCACCATGGTAGACGGCATCTAAAGGTTTAAGAGTAGTAGCTGCTGCACTTTGATTAATAATATCACCACCTTAATCAAGACTGAATAATCTGCTTCTTATTTCTTAGAGAAAGGCACAATCTGTTACTGTAGAAAAAGCCAACTTTAAATCTTAGCTTCTTAACCAGCTCATCTATATGTTTTTTTGAAGAGAACAGGTCCCAAAATTGACCCCTGAAGTAGACCTTTATGCACTTCAAGAAATACACACTTAATCCCATTATTCGCGATGGGCTGCATTCTGTCACTAAGATAATCATGAAACCATGAACAGGCGTCAGAGATCAGGCCTATCGAGGACAACATATAAAATGAAATTGCATGATAAACAGTATCAATATATTCTCTGTTCCCAACGCACTAGACGACCAGTTCTTATAGCCTTTAGCTGTACCCTCATCCTACTCCTCCTCTGTTCCTCTGGTGATGTAGAGGTTAACCCAGGCACTGTGTCCCCAGGCGCTCTTTTGTAACCGTAAAAGCCTTGGGTTCATGCATGTTAACATCAGAATCCTCCGCCATGACTTTGCTTTATTCACTGCTTTAGGCCACCAAAAATTCTGAAATTTCCATCACCAATTACAACATTTTCTGTAAATATAAAACTGCTAAAGGGGGCGGAGTTGCAATCTACTGTAGAGATAGCCTGCAGAGTTCTGTCATACTATCCAGGTCTATGCCCAAACAGTTCGAGCTTCTACTTTTAAAAATCCATCTCTCCAGAAATGAGTCCCTCACTGTTGCCGCATGTTATAGACCCCCCTCAGCTCCCACCTGTGCCCTGGACACCATATGTGAATTGATTGCCTCCCATCTATCTTCAGAGTTTGTACTGTTAGGTGACATAAACTGGGATATGCTTAACACCCTGGCCGTCCTACAACCATGATCTCAGCAATCACTGTGTAATTGCCTGCGTCCGTTATGGGTCCGCGGTCAAACGGCCACCTCTCATTACTGTCAAACCATCCTTAAAACACATCTGCGAGCAAGCATTTCTAATCTACCTGGCTCGGGAATCCTGGAAGGACCTCATCCTGTCAGTAGAGGATGCCTAATTGTTCTTTAAAAGTGCTTTCCTCACCATCTTAAATAAGCATGCCCCTTTCAAAAGAATGTAGAACTAAGAACAGATACAGCCCTTGGTTCACTCCAGACTTGACCAGCACACCTCAGCCATGCTCAAGGACCTAAACGAAATCATAACAACCATTGATAAAAGACAGTACTGTGCAGCCGTCTTCATCGACCTGGCCAAGGCTTTCGACTCTGTCAATCACCACATTCTTATCGGCAGACTCAACAGCCTTGGTTTCTCTAATTACTGCCTCGCCAGGTTCACTAACTACTTCTCAGATCGAGTTCAGTGTGTCAAATCGGAGGGCCTGTTGTCCGGACCTCTGGCAGTCTCTATGGGGGTGCCACAGGGTTCAATTCTCGGGCCGACTCTTTTCTCTGCATACATCAATGATGTCGCTCTTGCTGCGGGTGATTCTTTGATCTACCTCTACGCAGACGACACAATTCTGTATACATCTGGCCCTTCTTTGGACAGTGTTAACAAACCTCCAAACGAGCTTCAATGCCATATAACACTCCTTCCATGGCCACCAACTGCTCTTAAATGCAAGTAAAACTAAATGCATGCTCTTCAACTGATCGCTCCCCGCACCCGCCCGCCCGTCTAGCATCACTTATCTGGACGGTTCTGACTTATATGTGGACAACTATATATACCTAGATGTCTGGTTAGACTGTAACCTCTCCTTCCAGACTCATATTAAGTATCACCTGTCCAAAATTCAATCTAGAATAGGCTTCCTATTTCACAACAAAGTCTCCTTCACTCATGCTGCCAAGCATACCCCCATAAAACGGACTATCCTACCAATCCTTGACTTCGGCAATGTCATTTACAAAATATCCTCCAACACTCTACTCAGTAAATTGGATGTATTTTATCACAGTGCCATCCGTTTTGTCACCAAAGCCCCATATACTACCCACCACTGCAACCTGTATGCTCTCGATGGCTGGTCCTCGCTACATATTTGTCGCCAAACCCACTGGCTCCAGGTCATCTACAAGTCTTTTCTAGGTAAAGCTCCACCTTATCTCAGCTCACTGGTCACCATAACAAAACTCAATAATAAAAAATACATAGCAAAGGATTCAAGAATCTTAGCTAGACTAGGTGGCCATGAAATGGGGAGATAATGATTCAGATCACTACTATCCCTTCCTTATGGAGTGGTAGCACACGAGCTAATTTCCATACTTTTGGAATATTTCCTGAAAACAATGTTATATTACAAATGTGGGTTATTGAGCCAACAATGATGGGTTCGCCTCACTTAATCACACCGGGACCCAATTGGTCGGCCCCTGTGGATTTCTTGTTGTCAATTGCTAGCAAAACATCCATAACTTCTGTTTTTGTAAACAGCCAAATAAAGCTTTTACTAGCATTTGTCTGATCATTCACCATGTTCCCCCAATCAGCATCCAGTCCAGTATCATTGTGAGTAGGCTTAGAAGTTCTTTCACTGCAATAAAATGCATCAGATGGCATTTTTCCCCGTGATGAGGCAAGTGTCTGAATTAATTTGTTGTGGCAGAGATGAGGAAGTAGAACCCTTCAGGGATTTGATAGTTTTCCAGATTTTGTCTGGGCTCCCATTTCAATCTGAATGTGCAGTTACATAATAATCCGATTTAGCTTTTCTGATTTGTCTTACACTAGGATCCCTCAGTTGCTTAAAAGCTTGCCAGTCCGGGCCTAAGCCTGTGTTCCTGGCCTTGACTCAAGGATCATCTCTTTTATGAATGACTTCTGATAATTCCGAGGTGTACCAGGCATTCATTCTATCTTGAACCCTTAGTTTGTTGAAGAGAGCATGATTATCCAAAAATAGTATTAAATGCATCTGCAAAAAGGCTGAAAGCTTTAAAGTTCCTCTTTGTGATGACACGAGGCTTAGATTTTTGTATTCTCACATCTCTAACACAAACAACTGGGCAATGGTCACTAATATCTTGGCAAAGACACCTGTAGAAACATATTTATCTTGTGTATTCATTAGAATAAGATCAATCAGAGGTGATGTTGAAAAATGTTTAGAGTTGGGCCCTCTGGGTTTGGTTGAGATCACTACACATGTCTTTTAGATTATCGAAAGCCCTCATTTCCGAATCATAATTTAGGTCACCCAGGATAATAGCTTCTGATTTAGTAAAATAAGACAACAAACTAGTTAACTCATTGAGTGCACAAAGGTTAGCTGAGGGAGGATGGTAGACCCCTATTACATTTATGGATAACTCTTTCCACAGACAGTTTTAAAGATAGTAGCTACAAAAATCAATGATAGGAAATGGATCTAAACTCAGCAAAAAAATAAACGTCCTCTCACTGTCAACTGTTTGCGTAAACGTGTAAAAAATTGTATGAAGATAACGATATTCAACAAATGAGACATAAACTGAACAAGTTCCACAGAAATGGAATAATGTGTCCCTGAAAAGGGGGGGGGGGTTCAAAAGTAACAGTCAGTATCTGGTGTGGCCACCAGCTGCATTAAGTACTGCAGTGCATTTCCTCCTCATGGACTGCACCAGATTTGCCAGTTCTTGCTGTGATGGTCTGGTCTTCAACCAAGGCAACTGCAAGTTCCCAGACGTTCCCAACAGGTCCCAGACGTGCTCAATGGGATTGAGATCTGAGCAGTATGGCTGGTGGCATTGTCATGCCGGAGGGTCATGTCAGGATGAGCCTCCACATGAGGGAGGAGGATGTCTTCCCTGTAACACACAGCGTTGAGATTGCCTGCAATGGCAACAAGCTCAGTCCGATGATGCTGTGACACACCGCCCCAGACCATTACGGACCCTCCACCTCCAAATCAATCCCACTCCAGAGTACAGGCCTCGGTGTAACGCTCATTCCTTCGATGATAAATGCGAATCCGACCATCACCACTGGTGAGACAAAACTTTTCTTGGTGAGAGCACTTTTCTTGTCTGGTTCAGCGACGGTGGGTTTGTGCCCATAGGCGACGTTGTTGCCGGTGATGTCTGGTGTGGACCTGCATTACAACAGGCCTACAAGCCCTGAGTCCAGCCTCTCTCAGCCTATTGCGGACAGTCTGAGCACTGGTGGAGGGATTGTGCGTTCCAGATGTAACTCGGGCAGTTGTTGTTGCCGTCCTGTACCTGTCCCGCAGGTGTAATGTTTGGATGTACCGATCCTGTGCAGGTGTTGTTACACATGGTCTGCCACTGTGAGGACGATCAGCTGTCCATCCTGTCTCCATGTAGCGCTGTCTTAGGCATCTCACAGTACGGACATTGCAATTTACTGCCCTGATCACATGCCTCCTTGCAGCATGCCTAAGGCACGTTCACACAGATGAGCAGGGACCCTGGGCATCTTTCTTTTAGTGTATTTCAGATTCAGTGTCCTAAGTTTTCATAACTTTCACCTTAATTGCCTACCGTCTATATGCTGTTAGTG
Source organism: Oncorhynchus kisutch (assembly GCF_002021735.2). NCBI lineage: Eukaryota > Metazoa > Chordata > Actinopteri > Salmoniformes > Salmonidae > Oncorhynchus > Oncorhynchus kisutch. Next base: position 22,189,878 of record NC_034199.2, read on the forward strand.
TCTTAATGACCGTTTCACATGTGCATGTTCATTAATTGTTTATGGTTCATTGAACAAGCATGGGAAACAGTGTTTAAACAGTGTTTATGAATTATCTTTGAAAGACAGTGTCCTGAAAATGGACATTTCTTTTTTTGCTGAGTTTACTTGAAAATCTATGGCAAGACCTGAAAATGGTTGTCTAGCAATGATCAACAACCAATTTTACATAGCTTGAAGTATTTTGAAAAGAAAGGAATCTGCAGGAAGCCTGACAGATTTTACAATGCCTGCATAGGTATTTTATGTATCAGCTAACCACTTCATATGTTATAGCAATCTGTCAGTCGATGACACAGTCAATGATGTGGCACGCATCTATTGGTTGATACATGCCATGTCTGAGTAAGGGAGCGCGACCAAATTAATAACTTAATTCACAAAGATAATGTTAGAGATGGTGGTAGTGGTTAGGAGAATAAATAATAATGTTGGCAAAATAGGCAAAAATCTATTCACAACAACAAACAAACAGTGAACATAAATTAATTTCTCCAGAAAAAGTAAAATATAAATTATCTCAATCCTAAGGAAACGAGACCAATAATACAGCTACTTTCCCCTTTTGCAGGTTGCCTAGTGATTAAGACTGTTGGGCCAGTAACCATAAGGTTGCTGGTTCAAATCTTTGAGTCGACACGGTAGAAAAATCTGCTGTTCTGCAAGGCAGTTAACAACTGGGCGTCGATCAAGGCACCTCTTTCATTCGGAGTGGATGCGTTAAATGCAGAAGACACATTTTGGTCGAATGCATTCAGTTGTACAACTGACTAGGTTATCCCCCTTTTCCTTCAGAGTTTAAAGAAGATCCAGGGTTGCCAGGTTTAGCAAAATGACCACTCAAATCCCACCCACAAGGCTTGAAAAAAAATTGTAGCAAGAGTGGAGTTGCCACATGAGGGAGAAGTATGTAGCTAGCTCGTGCTGTTAGTTTGTTATTCTCACATCACTTTTCATTGAGTGAGCGCATGCTGGCCCTGCCCTCCTCTCACTCACTCAGCTGCCTGCAGAGGTCCTTCAACACAAACACACCCATCAGAAGTTTACATACACTCAATTAGAATTTGGTAACATTGCCTTTAAATAGTTTAATTAACATGTTAAAAGGACAACAAAGTCAAGGAATTGGAGTGGCCATCACATCCTTGACCTCAATCCTATAGATTTTTTTGGGGGCAGAACTGAAATAGCTTAAGCGAGCAAGGAGGCCTGCAATCCAGACTCAGTTACACCAGCTCTGTCAGGAGGAATGGCCAAAATTCACCCAACTTATTGTGAGAAGCTTGTAGAAGGCTACCCGAAACGTTTGGCCCAAGTCAAACAACTTTTAAGCCATTTTGCCCCAACTTTGGAAGTATGCTTGGGGTCATTGTCCCAATTGTGACCAACCTTTAACTTCCTAACTGATGTCTTGAGATGTTGCTTCAATATATCCACATAATTTTCCTACCTTATGATGTCATCTATTTTGTGAAGTGTACCAGTCCCTGCTGCAGCAAAGCACCCCACAACATGATGCTGCCACCTCTGTGCATCATGGTTGGAATGGTGTTCTTCAGCTTGCAAGCTTCCCCCTTTTTCCTCCAAACATGATGATGGTCATTATGGCCAAACAGTTCAATGTTTGTTTCATCAGACCAGAGGACATTTCTCCAAAAAAGACCATATTTGTCCCCATGTGCAGTTGAAAACCGTAGTCTGGGTTTTTCATGGAGCAGTGGCTTCTTCCATGCTGACCGGCCTTTCAGGTTATGTCGATATAGGACTTGTTTTACTGTTGATATAGATACATTTGTACCTGTTTCCTCCAACATGTTCACAAGGTCATTTGCTGTTGTTCTGGCATTGATATGCCGTTTTCGCACCGAAGTACGTTCATCTCTAGGAGACAGAACGCGTCTCCTTCCTGAGCGGTAAGACGGCTGCGTGGACCCATGGTATTTATACTTGCGTACTATTGTTTGTACAGATGAACGTGGTACCTTCAGGCGTTACACATCATTGTAATCCCTTATGGATCAACAGTATTTGAGTCATTATTGTCATCCATGGGAGCAATTTGGAAAATGCTCCCATGGATGAACCAGACTTGTGGAGGCCTACAATTTCTTTCTGAGGTCTTGGCTGATTGATTTAGATTTTCCCATGATGTCAAGCAAAGAGGCACTGAGTTTGAAGGTAGGCATTGAAATACATCCACAGGTACACCTCCAATTGACTCAAATTATGTCAAATAGCCTATCAGAAGCTTCTAAAGCCATGACATAATTTTCTGGAATTTTCCAAGCTGTTTAAAGGCACAGTCAACTTAGTATATCTACATTTCTGACCCACTGGAATTGTGACACAGTGAATTATAAGTGAAGTAATCTGTCTGCAAACAATTGATGGAAAAATGACTTGTGTCATGTACAAAGTAGATGTCCTAACCGACTTTCCAAAACTATAGTTTGTTAACAAGACATTTGTGGAGTGGTTAATGACTCCAACTTAAGTGTATGTAAACTTCCGACTGTATATCTATGTTTTTCCATGTACTTTGAGAGATTGATTGATTCGTCTTATGCCACACAAAAATAAATAACATACATTTTTCTAAACAAATCCAACCATTTAGTTAGACTTTTTTGCACCCATTACTGAAATGTTTTTTTTCCCTATTTAAATGGTTTAGGGGTTCTCTTTACACTGTTTCTACCTATGGCAGTCATAGTGGGAGTTCCAGTCATTTCTCACAAGCCCGCATTATGTGACAAATGCAAAATGCTGGTTAATTTTCCAGAAATCCTGGTTGGAAGATGCCTGGAACTCCCTCAATCAGGATTTGTTGACAATCTGGGGATGTTGGCAATGTTACTGGAATTTGGTAACACCTTACTTGCATGCCTGATGTGGCATATAAACCAGGAGATGCAGCCCACTGTATTAGGGTAAAGCTAGACCTCAACATAAGGCCTACCAAGAAAGGTATTGTGTTATAGAATTTCACTATAATGACATTCTTCTAAAAACTTAATGGGTGAAGACCATGATACTGATATTGAACAAATTCAATAAGGATATCTGTCACTAACAAATACAGTCATGGGTGGTAACTCTACAAATCACTTGACAAGGCAAGGCACACTGGGAAATTATTTTGTAGGCATGACTTAGTAAGGACATTACTCAAAATGTTAAAGATGATACTCCAATCTGCACCCCCTAGAGCACATCATTCTCATTCTACGGCGGGCCGAGTGGCTGCAGGTTTTCTCTCCTCCCTTGTAGTTGATTGATGAAATAAGGTGACTAATTAGTAAGTAACTCCCCTCACCTGGTTGTCTGTCTTTATTGAAATTGAAAAACTAAAACCCACAGCCACAAGGCCCTTCATGGATGAGTTTGACACCCCTGCCCTACAGGGTCACAGTGACTCTTTTGGTTTGAATAATTACTACTAAATCATTTTAAGTAACTATACTCAGGTATATTAAGCCCTAAACAGTTTGGAGTAATGACAGTAAATCAGGGTTTACTGTGTACTTTGAACAACTACCCGGACCAAACCACTGCCTCAACATGGAGGGGTGTACAGCGGAAAATGGACGCTCACATCTCAAGCATCTGCAGGTGTATACGCAAATGTCAATGGGTGCCACATAGTAGAGCGCAGACATGCACAAGCGGCGCTCCGAGAAGTGGCGCCAAAGTCAAGACAAACAGAAACACTCCAAATTAATACACAAATTGAGGGTAAATAATTCACTGGAGTCAAAACATTAATGGGGGAACTGGCTAGCAATAATGTGAGTGTTTAGCTGTTGTAACTACAAACACATTAAGAACAGACCAAGAACAAGTAAAGCTAAAGCTTCTTAGGGCTAGGGTTCTTTTTTCCAGAATTTCCGCCTGACTGACATTCCCAAAGTAAACTGCCTGTTACTCAGGCCCAGAAGCCAGGATATGCATATCATCTGTGTCATTGGATAGAAAACACTTTGAAGAAAGGTTAAAATAATATATGAGACTATAACACAATTGATATGGTAGCTGAAACTCAGAAGAAACACCAACCATAATCTTTTAAATTTGTGATCCCATGCTCTTTCAATGGAAAGCTATGGGTCCTATGCAATTCCAGCTCCCAGATTGCAATTCCTATGGCTTCCACTAGATGTCAACAGTCTTTGTTCAAGGTTTCAGGCTTGTTTCTTCCAAAACGAGGAAGAATTTCCAGTTTTGGTACCTTGGAGTCACAGTTGGAAATCAGTCTGTGGGCGAGAGGCGAAGAGGACGCGCACTTGCTAATTTTGCATTTCTATTGAACATACTTCTTTCCATATTAAATATTATAATTTATTTACATTTTAGGGTACCTGAGGATTGGATTGAAACGTAGTTTGACTTGTTTTAACAAAGTTTAGCAGCAGCTTTTTGGATTCCTTTGTCTGCATATTGAACCAGTGGATTACTCAAATCGATGGAGCCAACTAAACAGCCTTTTTGGGATATAAGGAAGGATTTTATCTAACAAAACGACCATGCATGTTGTAGCTGGAACTCTTGGGAATGCAAACAGAGGAAGAATTTTAAAAAGTAAGTGATTATTTAATCGCTATTTGTGATTTTATGAAGCCTGTGCTGGTTGAAAAATATGCTGATATGGGACGCTGTCCTCAAACAATCGCATGGTATGCTTTCGCTGTAAAGCCTATTGTAAATCGGACAGTTCAGTTAGTTTAACGAGAATTTATGTCCCACTGACGGGACACCTAGCCCTAAGTTATTTTAAACAAATCAAAATAATGATGTAAATCCACAGGGATGATCACAGAGTTACAGTCCATAATCAGGCCAGAGTAATCAAGCACAGTCTCTGAAATGTATAGTGCATTCGGGAAAGTTTTCAGACCCTTTTACTTTTTCCACATTTTGTTGGTTTACAGCCTTGGATTAAATAAATGGATTAAATAAATATTTTTCCTCCTCAATCTACACACAATAGCCCACAATGACAAAGCAAAACAGGTTTTTAGACATTTTTGCAAATGTATTACACATGTGTTTTTAAGTCATTCTTACCATTTGTTATGAGACTCAAATTTGACCTCAGATACATCCTGTTTCCATTGATGTTTTCACAACTTGATTGGAGTCCACCTATGGTAAATACAATTTATTGGACATGATTTGGAAAGGCACATACCTGTCTATATAAGGTCCAACAGTTGACATGTCAGAGCAAAATCTAAGCAATGAGATCGAAGGAATTGTCCGTAGAGCTCTAAGACAGGATTGTGTCGAGGCACAGACCTGGGAAAGGACACCAAATTATTTCTGCAGCTTTGAAGGTCCCCAAAAACAAAGTGAATGGAATAATTTTGGAACCACCAAGACTCTTCCTAGAGCTGTCCGCCTGGCCAAACTGAGCAATCGGCAGAGAAGGGCCTTGGTCAGGGAGGTGACCAATAACTCGATGGTCACTCTGAAGTAGCTGCAGAGTTCCTCTGTGGAGATGGGAGAATATTCCAGAAGGACAACCATCTCTGCAGCACTCCACCAATCAGACAGAAGCCACTTCTCAGTTAAAGGCACATGACATCCGCTTGGAGTTTGCCAAAACCCAGATAAAGACTCTCAGACCATGAGAAACAAGATTCTCTGGTCTGATGAAACCAAGATTCAACTCTTTGGCCTGAATGCCAAGCGTCATGTATGGAGGAAACCTGGCACCATCCCTACGGTGAAGCATGGTGGTGGCAGCTTCATGCTGTGGGGATGTTTTTCAGCGGCAGGGACTGGGAGAGTAGTCAGGATCAAGGGAAAGATGAACGAAGCAAAGTACAGAAAGATCCTTGATGAAAACACGCTCCAGAGCACTCAGGACCTCAGACTGGGGCGAAGGTTCACCTTCCAACATGACAACGACCTTAAGCTCACAGCCAAGACAGTCAAGGGGTCTGAATACTTTCCGAATGTACTGTATGTAAATTATCTTAGATTAAGGTCCCTTCTTGCGCTTATGCTGTAGGAGATGTCTATTTGTAAGTAATTTAATATCTACACTACGGAGTCACCTCATGAGTCGTTAGATTCATTCAATTTGTATAATGTGGTATATCTAATGAGCTACGTCTGTGTGAATGTGGAGGCAGTAGGGACTGCTGAGTTTGTATACAAGGTACTCCCTACGTCCTAATGTAAAGCCATAACGCCGGTCAGATTAACAATATCCCTAAAGAATACTGAACAGTTGAGAGTAAATACAGTCATTATGTATCACAATTAGGTCATGATGATGCAGAAGGACCAAAGATTGTAAGAGAGTAAAGCGGTGAAAGGTTAAATCATCTCAGACTTCGAGTTTGTTTAGTTTACCACAAACATCCAGAGGGATAGTTAATATCTTTAATTGACACACATAGACACATAGCCTACACATGGGCACACACACACACACACACAGTCTTGTACAGCTAACACAATTAAATCCCTTTCAAAATCCTATTTTCCCTAACCCCTAACCCTAAACCTAACCCGTTCTCTTACCCTAACCTTAACCCAGAAACCTAACCTTAACCCTTACCCTAAACCTAACCCTAGCTCCTAACCCTGAACCTAATTCTAACCCTAAACCTAATTCCAACCTTAAACCCACTAGAAATAGCATTTGACCTTGTTGGGACCAATGAAATGTCTCCAGTTGGTTAGATTTGTGTTAGTTTACTTATTAAACACGTCCAACACACACACACACACACACACACACACACACACACACACACACACACACACACACACACACACACACACACACACACACACACACACACACACACACACAACCACTGATTATTTAAAATAAGATGGAGTCACGTTTCTATTCATCCCATAGGGAGAGGTTGTTTGGTATGTATCTCCAGTCTCTACCCTGATATCATGGTGACCTACCAGCAGCCAGTGCCAACGGCATGTTTTAACTGCTGAATGACACCTTTCCTCCCCCTACCTTCCACCCTCCTCATCCCCCACCATAAATTACAATATCTTACAGTGGGGGGTAGAATAGCCCCCCTGGGAATGGCACATTTTTGTGTGTGTGTGTTTGTGTGTGTGTCTCTGTGTGTGTGTACATGTACAATCAATCCCAATGAAGGTGAGAGCAGGAGGTGTCTGAAAGCAGATAAACAGAGGAACGCCATGGGAGAATAGAAATGGACGTTGTTTGACTTGTTTTACTGCAAGTGGTAGAGGGAGAGGATAGAATAAGCTAGATTATTAGGACTACACGGTTGGAGGAGGTTACCTTTTATTGTAATGTTCACAATATGTTATCGAAGTGTTTAAATCACAAACAGCTAATATACAAAAGCATAGCTATAGTGGCCATATCATTTCTGAGGCATGACCCAGTGTTTCTGTAGCTATAGGAAAGATTATTCAATCTGCATTACATGATCTCATTTCTGTTTTTTGTGTTTATAATCTATACATTACATAATTTATGTTGCATACCATAGTGTGTGGGTTGTGTTTGTGTATCTGCGTGTGTGTACCTGGGTGTGTGTACCTGTATGTGTATGTGCGTATGCATACATGCTGATGCTAGCTGATATAATAGGCTGTAATGGTCTGTTGATTACAACAGACTTTAACCTCTTAGACGTAAAGTCCCCCATTTAGAGGACCTGCATGGTTCTAGCACTGGTTCCAACCAACATCTTTGCTTATATATCAATCTGTTGACACCGTAGATCTAAATGGTTTGCATTGAGTGGTAGCCCTGGTCCAACTGTCCATCAACTCCTGGCTGAAGCCTAAGTCACAGCCACTGACAAAGCACATGCCTGGAATCCTTGGACTACATCGTAGCACAGCATCAGAAAGTGGTTTCGACGCTCTAGCACATTCAGAGATAGATTTATAACCAGTAATCTAAAATAATGAATAGATTTGAAATGAAAACCACATTCTGTTTGTCATAGACAGACAAGAAAGGTCAGTTCCTAACGAGTTCAGGAAGCCAAGCTAGAGCTCTGTGTGAAGTTCACAGTGGTGAACATTTATTAACACTAAACATACAAATATGTATTTTAAAGTTAGAAGGAAGGTGAAATCTTATAGTTTATAATTTGATTATACTATATTTGGAATGTGTATGTGAGGTGACCTACGAGAACCCGTCGGATGTCGCTCCGACTCATTGTTGGGAAAAAGCCAAAATGTGTTTATCTGTTTAGTGGAAATTGAGATTTTGTTTGTTTTTGTCATTTTGAACCTTTTACTTTATTGTAATGTATTACTTAAGAAAATGTCATGTCTGATTTCTTAAGGAAAATAACTATTTAAAAAAAATGTTATGTTAGCTAGCATGGCAAATGTGAAAACGCTAGCTCAAACCTCCCTGACCTGAGAGTGTCGCAGCTGACTTGGCCTATTCAAGATAACATGCTGCAAATCGATGATATCAGGCTGGTATAGACACAGAATAAGTAGCTAGATAGGTATTCATGCTATAGTATAAAGTTGTAATTTACAATCAACAATGTAGTTATGAATACACGTGGGTCGGATTTTCACTTAGTTTACAAGTAGCCGTACGCCAGAGTGCATAAGAAGTTCACACTTTCCTTCGATGTTGTTTAATCAGTCGGTAGGCCTATTAGCTGGCCAAAATGACTTGAAAAGTGATCAAAATATATTACCAGTATTGTAGTAATTTCAGCAATTCAGAAAAGCAATCGATATCCTATCCTACATTTGGAAGTGAGAGGCATCTTGCTGTCATTCATTAGCTGCAGTGCCTTCAGAAAGTAAGACTTATTCCACGTTTTGATGTGGTACAGCCTGAATTCAAAGTGGATTTAACTAAATCAATTCTCACCCGTCTACACGCAATACTACATAATGACAAAGTGAAAATATATATATTTTTTAAATGTGTGCACATTTATTGAAAATGAAATACAGAAATACATAATTTACATAAGTATTCACACCCCTGAGTCAATACATGTTAGAATCACCTTTAGCAGTGATTACAGCTGTGAGTCAATCTTGGTAAGTTTCTAAGAGCTTTGCACACATGGATTGTACAACATTTGCACATTATTATTTAAACAATTCTTTAAGCTCTGTCAAGTTAGTTGTTGATCATTGCTAGACAGCCATTTTCAAGTCTTGTCATAGATTTTCAAGCCGATCTAAGTGAAAACTGTAACTAGTCCACTCAAGAACATTCCATGTTGTCTTGGTAAGCAACTATATATTTGGCCTTGTGTTTTAAGTTATTGTCCTGCTGAAAGGTGAATTTGTCTCCCAGTGTCTGTTGGAAAGCAGACAGAACCAGGTTTTGCTCTAGAATTTTGCCTGTGCTTAGCTCTATTCTGTTATTATTATATATATTTTTAAACACCCTAGTCCTTGCCGATGACAAGCATACCCATAGCATGATGCAGCCACCACCATGCTTGAAAAGTGATACTCGGTGATGTGTTTTTTTGGATTTGTATTCAGGACGTAAAGTTAATTGTTGCCACGTTTTGCAGTTTTACTTTAGTGCCTTATTGCAAAACAGGATGCATGTTTTGGAATATTCTTTATTCTGTACAGGCTTCCTTCTTTTAACTTAGTCATTTAGGTTATTATTGTGTATTAACTATAATGTTGTTGATCCATCTTCAGGTCTCCTATCACAGCCATTAAACTCTGTGACTGTTTTAAAGTCACCATAAGTCCAGTCACCGTGGTGAAATCCTGGAGTGGTTACCTTCCTCTCCAGTAACTTCGTAGCGACTGGGTATATTGAAACACCATCCACCATTTAATTAATAACTTCGCCAGGCTCAAAGGGATATTCAACATCTGCATCTTTGTTTTACCCATCTACCAATAGGTTCCCTTCTTTTTGAGGCATTGGAAAACCTCCCTGGTATTTGTGATTGAGAAAGTTTGTGATCAGAAAGTTTTAAACTGTCAAGAGGAGTAAAACAACGTTGTCCATTATCGGCATATCTATTTATTGCCATCGAAATGTTGGCTGTTAAAATCAGATCCAACAATAATATTAGAAATCCAGGGTTTAAAACAAAGGTGTTATTGTACGTGATGATTACTGTTTTCTTTTAAATCCACAATTAGATTTCCTCCACAGCCTCAGAGGATCTAGATACTTTTTATAACCTCCCTGGATTAAAACCAAGTGTAATATATTACGTATTGGGTCACTAAAAAGGATTACTTACATTACTGTGTAGTTTACCAATGAAATGGGTTGACAGGGATGTGGACATACTCAGTGTGCATATCCCAAAATAAATACATGATCTCATTTTAATATAACGTTTGCAAAATAGATAAGATCTTGCTACCATGGAAAGGAAAATACCTGTCTATTTGTGGAACAATCACCCTTATTAACTCTTTAGTCATATCACAGTTTACCTATTTGTGTTATTGTTTATTAGATTACTCCAATTAGGGTAAAGGTGGTAGTGTTTGCGGGGAATAATAAAGGAAAATATTTTTTTTCAAGATATGTATATATATATATATGTGTGTGTATGTACAGTTGAAGTCAGAAGTTTACATACACTTAGGTCGGAGTCATTAAAACTCGTTTTTCAACCACTCCACACATTTCTTGTTAACAAACTATAGTTTTGGAAAGTCGGTTAGGATATCTACTTTGTGCATAACACAAGTAATTTTTCCAACAATTGTTTACAGACAGATTATTTCACTTGTAATTCACTGTATCATAATTCCAGTGGGTCAGAAGTTTAGATACACTAAGTTGACTGTGCCTTTAAATAGCTTGGAAAATTCCAGAAAATGATGTCATGGCTATAGAAGCATCTGATAGGCTAATTTACATAATTTGAGTCAATATGAGGTGTACTTGTGAAGGTATTTCAGGGCCTACCTTCAAACTCAGTGCCTCTTTGTTTGACATTATGGGAAAATCAAAAATAAATCAGCCTAGACCTCAGAGGCATAATGTACAGACAAAGGTATGGTAGGATGTGAATACAGTGGAGGTAAACCTATGCATTGAGTGACGATGAGAGAGATAGTGTCTCTAGAAACATAATTTAAACCAGGTGAAGTCTCTGCATGTGTCGGCGGTGGAACCTAAGGGTTAGCTAAGGCGTATTGAGCAGGGCTAGAGGCTATACAGTGAAATATGGCAATAATCACTAACCAAAACAGCAATAGTCAAGCCATATTGACATTAGGGAGAGGCATGCGTAGCCGAGTGATCATAGGGGTCCAGTGAGAAGCTCGGTGGGCTGGAGACACAGCGATTCAGGCAGCTAGCGGGCCGGGGCTAGCAAGCTAGCAGAAGGTCCTTGGAGGGACGTCGCGACGGGAGAAGTCTGTTGTCGCCCCCTCGTGCTGTTACTTCGGCAGACCAGTCATGATGAATCAGCAGGGCTCCGTGTGGTAAAAGGGTCCAGGCCAATTGGCAAAATAGGTATAGTGGCCAAAGAAATTGTCCTATGGGCCTATTCAGCTAACAGTCCGATATGCTCTAGACGCAGGCTAGCAGATGGGCATTCAGGGGACGTCTCGACGGAGGAACCAGTTGAAAATCCACCTCGGGCAGATTACATCGGTAGACCAGTGGTGATGTATCGGCGGGGCTCCGTGTCGGCAGTAAAGGGGTCCAGGCCAATTGCCAAAATAGGTATTGTAGCACAAGGAGTTTTTTTTAATATTTTTTTTTATTTCACCTTTATTTAACCAGGTAGGCTAGTTGAGAACAAGTTCTCATTTACAACTGCGACCTGGCCAAGATAAAGCAAAGCAGTGTGAGCAGACAACAAAGAGTTACACATGGAGTAAACAATTAACAAGTCAATAACACAGTAGAAACCAAAGGGGGAGTCTATATACAATGTGTGCAAAAGGCATGAGGAGGTAGGCAAATAATTACAATTTTGCAGATTAACACTGGAGTGATGAATGATCAGATGGTCATGTACAGGTAGAGATATTGGTGTGCAAAAGAGCAGAAAAGTAAATAAATAAAAACAGTATGGGGATGAGGTAGGTGAGAAAGGGTGGGCTATTTACCAATAGACTATGTACAGCTGCAGCGATCGGTTAGCCGCTCAGATAGCTGATGTTTGAAGTTGGTGAGGGAGATAAAAGTCTCCAACTTCAGCGATTTTTGCAATTCGTTCCAGTCACAGGCAGCAGAGTACTGGAACGAAAGGCGGCCAAATGAGGTGTTGGCTTTAGGGATGATCAGTGAGATACACCTGCTGGAGCGCGTGCTACGGATGGGTGTTGCCATCGTGACCAGTGAGCTGAGATAAGGCGGAGCTTTACCTAGCATGGACTTGTAGATGACCTGGAGCCAGTGGGTCTGGCGACGAATATGTAGCGAGGGCCAGCCGACTAGAGCATACAAGTCGCAGTGGTGGGTGGTATAAGGTGCTTTAGTGACGAAACGGATGGCACTGTGATAGACTGCATCCAGTTTGCTGAGTAGAGTGTTGGAAGCCATTTTGTAGATGACATCGCCGAAGTCGAGGATCGGTAGGATAGTCAGTTTTACTAGGGTAAGCTTGGCGGCGTGAGTGAAGGAGGCTTTGTTGCGGAATAGAAAGCCGACTCTTGATTTGATTTTCGATTGGAGATGTTTGATATGAGTCTGGAAGGAGAGTTTGCAGTCTAGCCAGACACCTAGGTACTTATAGACGTCCACATATTCTAGGTCGGAACCATCCAGGGTGGTGATGCTAGTCGGGCATGCGGGTGCAGGCAGCGACCGGTTGAAAAGCATGCATTTGGTTTTACTAGCGTTTAAGAGCAGTTGGAGGCCACGGAAGGAGTGTTGTATGGCATTGAAGCTTGTTTGGAGGTTAGATAGCACAGTGTCCAAAGACGGGCCGAAGGTATATAGAATGGTGTCGTCTGCGTAGAGGTGGATCAGGGAATCGCCCGCAGCAAGAGCAACATCATTGATATACACAGAGAAAAGAGTCGGCCCGAGAATTGAACCCTGTGGCACCCCCATAGAGACTGCCAGAGGACCAGACAGCATGCCCTCCGATTTGACGCACTGAACTCTGTCTGCAAAGTAATTGGTGAACCAGGCAAGGCAGTCATCCGAAAAACCGAGGCTCCTGAGTCTGCCGATAAGAATATGGTGATTGACAGAGTCGAAAGCCTTGGCAAGGTCGATGAAGACGGCTGCACAGTACTGTCTTTTATCGATGGCGGTTATGATATCGTTGAGTACCTTGAGTGTGGCTGAGGTGCACCCATGACCGGCTCGGAAACCAGATTGCACAGCGGAGAAGGTGCGGTGGGATTCGAGATGGTCAGTGACCTGTTTGTTGACTTGGCTTTCGAAGACTTTAGATAGGCAGGGCAGGATGGATATAGGTCTGTAACAGTTTGGGTCCAGGGTGTCTCCCCCTTTGAAGAGGGGGATGACTGCGGCAGCTTTCCAATCCTTGGGGATCTCAGACGATATGAAAGAGAGGTTGAACAGGCTGGTAATAGGGGTTGCGACAATGGTGGCAGATAGTTTCAGAAATAGAGGGTCCAGATTGTCAAGCCCAGCTGATTTGTACGGGTCCAGGTTTTGCAGCTCTTTCAGAACATCTGCTATCTGGATTTGGTTAAAGGAGAACCTGGAGAGGCTTGGGCGAGGAGCTGCGGGGGGGGCGGAGCTGTTGGCCGAGGTTGAAGTAGCCAGGCGGAAGGCATGGCCAGCCGTTGAGAAATGCTTATTGAAGTTTTCGATAATCATGGATTTATCAGTGGTGACCGTGTTACCTAGCCTCAGTGCAGTGGGCAGCTGGGAGGAGGTGCTCTTGTTCTCCATGGACTTCACGGTGTCCCAGAACTTTTTGGAGTTGGAGCTACAGGATGCAAACTTCTGCCTGAAGAAGCTGGCCTTAGCTTTCCTGACTGACTGCGTGTATTGGTTCCGGACTTCCCTGAACAGTTGCATATCACGGGGACTATTCGATGCTATTGCAGTCCGCCACAGGATGTTTTTGTGCTGGTCGAGGGCAGTCAGGTCTGGGGTGAACCAAGGGCTGTATCTGTTCTTAGTTCTGCATTTTTTGAACGGAGCATGCTTATCTAAAATGGTGAGGAAGTTACTTTTAAAGAATGACCAGGCATCCTCAACTGACGGGATGAGGTCGATGTCCTTCCAGGATACCCGGGCCAGGTCGATTAGAAAGGCCTGCTCACAGAAGTGTTTTAGGGAGCGTTTGACAGTGATGAGGAGTGGCTGATGGACCGCTTCGGCTAGCCGGGAGATGGGCCTAGCAAAGGCTAGCTCCAGCTTAATTGGTTCTTTCTTTGGGACAGAGATGTTAGCCAGGAGTGGCCACTCTAATAGCAGCTAGCTAGCTGCGAAGATCCAGGTAAAAAGGTTCAGAGCTTGCGGTAGGGATCTGGAGATATGGAGAAAAATAAGTCTGATATGCCCTGGTTTGAATAGCGCTGTGCAGACTGGCAAGAGTTGTCTGGGCTAAAGGTTAGCTGATGACCGCTAGCAGTCGATCTTTGCCAAAATGTCTATTTCAAATGTGGGACTTATTTAAAACTATATACTTGTTTTGAGTTTCTGCTTGAAAAAGTTTAAGTGCCATGTATAGTGGTGTGCTTATAGCAAACTTTAGGTATTGTTGATGCCTACATTGTTGGCTTTTTCTAATCAAGATCCAATCCTGACTGAATGTTTTGGGAGACATGTAAGACTTTGTTAATGTTTTTTTGATCGACACACACTTATTCTCAGTAGAGAGCCAATGTAATCTCTCCCTTCTCTCTCTCGCGCTTTTCTCTCTGCCTCTCTCAGTAATCATTCTCTCTTCTTCATTGTTCTTTTCTTTGAACTTTTTTCCCTCAGCCACCGTTTCCTGAAAAAGATGCACAGATAAAGCATATGCATGCACAGTCCAGTCAGCAATGAAAAAACACTGTGTGTGTGCGTGTTTGTGTGTGTGTGTGTGTGTGTGTGTGTGTGTGTGTGTGTGTGTGTGTATGTTTGTATTTTTACATACAGGAGCAGAGATATCTTCTTCACAAGTTTGTCCTTCAAAAATATGTATTTTCATTATTTTATACTTTCCCCCGGAGTTGTTATCATCTTATTTATCACTCTGTCTCCCCATGTGGCGAGGCCAGGGCCTTTCGGATGGTCTGACAGTAGGATAAAAAAGTGCAACGCACACAGTGCACACACACAAACACACAGTTAAAAAAAAATCCTTGTCCCTAAGACAAGTGATGCCCAATTTCTATCAACATGTGTAATATGAAAAATGGCAGGCGTCCAAAAACTTTTGGTCACGTAGTGTATGTAGACATACGGACATTAATATTCTGTTAGATATCTAAGTACTACTACCCATGTGTCTGAAGCTCCCAGAAAGCTAGTCTTCAAATGAAATCCAATTTTATTTGTCACATGTGCCGAATACATGTGTAGACCTTGAAATTATTACTTATGGTAAGGTGAACACCCGTTGTATTTGGTGCATGTGACAAATAACATTTGTTTTGAAGACTAGCTTTCTGGGAGGTTCAGAGACATGGGTAGTAGTACTTAGATCTCTAACAGAATAATAATGTCTGTATGTCTACATACACTATATAACCAAAAGTATGTGGACACCTGCCATTTTGCCTATTACACAGTAATCTAATCTGATGGATTGAAACGCAGTAGATTGTATGTAGTGATTAGATTAACTGTAGTGGTTAGTGGATGTGATTCTCTGTGTCTTTGTCCCCTCTGGCTAGGATAGGGGTGGTAGGAGGGGGTGATGTGCCTTACATCATCTGTGAAAAGTCTGTAATGATGTTACATACATAAACACACACACACACCTCATTTTAATTGAATCCATCATAGTAGTGGCGTTTATCATTATCACAGCCTGGTGATTGATAACCTCTGTCCAGGGGTGCAGCCACTCCATGTTCCCCAACCAGAATGAGATGTCCAGTCACTCACACACCCATTTGTCAGGCTAAATCATATTACTGGGCTGTTTTACCTCTGATTACCCAGAGGAAAGTAGACCCGGGGACAGACTCAAGCTATTTGCATAAGGACTAACCCAACCATGGAGCCAGACTGTGTGTGTGTGTGTGTGTGTGTGTGTGTGTGTGTGTGTGTGTGTGTGTGTGTGTGTGTGTGTGTGTGTGTGTGTGTGTGTGTGTGTGTGTGTGTGTGTGTGTGTGTGTGTGTGTGTGTGTGTGTGTTTCGCAATAACAATACCACCGTTCTTGTGTGTCTGGGGTTACTCACAATCTCTTGGAGAGAGACCATATCTGACAAAGTCCAAATCCTAATGAAATTATGCTAACCAGTAAAATACCTGCCTTACAACAACAACAAAAAGGTAAAAATCAGATGTTATATTTTTATGTCAGACACGTGGTTTTCAGACGTGACATTTCACAAGGTTTTTTCACATGTGAACAGATCACGGAAAGTACAAACATCTTAACTTTCAACCAAGAGGGCCAAAACAAATTTTTAAGTCTCAACGTGGGGCTACCTCATTACTTGACCATGAGCAAACATGACCGACTCATGTCCGCTATACTTACACATGTGCATTTTCACATTTGAATGTAAACTACAGCTTTCAAACTATAAAAAAAAAAATTATAGTGTTCATTGCAGAATTTGCTGTGATTAATCAAGAATGATCACAAATTCATAATTTGCTCAAATTGAACTTTGATTGAATACAAAAAGCAATTCCACATGTGAAAGTTAACTTTTTACTTACATGTGAAAACGCTAATTACATTTTCACGTGACTGGTTTTCAGGTGAACTTGCAATTCCACATCTGAAAGTTTCTTGCTTGTGAAACTGCAAATTATACTTCAAATTTATGGACAATTCACGATATATGCATAATGAACATTCCCCAATAATGACTAACTTCTGGTAGCAGGCATTATAGAAAAGAACACAGGACTCATAAACAATCTCTCCAGCAGAAGCCCACATGCTAGTGAGTAGCCAGCTAATCTTTATATTTCAAGTTCATCTAACTTTGATATATTTGCTAGCTGACAAGGCAGAACAGTTGAATTGTTATAAACACACCCTTCTGTCCGTCTCCAACTGTTTGAATACCATGTCCACTTTGTTCAGATGTTGAAATCAAGGGGCCTACATTATTTCTCAAAATGAGAACGACTTTCTAATTCCTTATATAATTGTGCTTTATGCTAATTGCACATTCACAAAACACAGACTAGACAGCTAGTATAATAGTCTGGCTAAAATGCTGCTAGCGGTGTGTACACATTGTATGAGGTGGTAAGAGACACTTTTAAATGTGCCTTTTGAGGCCATGCAATTCTATACTAATCTTTAAAACAAAAGCACTTTAGGTCAAAAGAGTTCATATGAATAAAATAAATAGAGGAACTATCAGTACAGATAGAAGCAATAACAGCTGTACCAGAGAGGCACATCAACTCCCGTCTCCTGCATTTAATGTTGCAGGTTTACTAGCCACCGGTCCTGGCAAACAGCTCCTCATGATGAGCCACACCTGGACTCCATTTCCTCACTCATTACCTCCCCTATATCTGGCACTGACTTAGGGTCGTTCCCCAGGGAGTATTGGTGTTGTTACATGTCTGTATGCTATGCTTGTATTGGTCCATTTAGTTTAATCTCATCACCTGCACTTGCTTCCTGACTCCCAGCGTCTACGTTACACTTATTCAAGAAAGATCAAATGTAATATAATATAAAAAATAAAGTGAACTGGATGGAATATGGGAAAAACTTTTTACACATGACAGAGTCACCCATGATTCACTAAATTATATTTTGAAAGAGGAAGCATTTCATTTCAGTCACCTCCATCTCCACTAACAGAAGTTAATTGCTAGGATGTTTTTCTATTAATAATGTCAAATGAACACCTGTACAGAAAGACTTATGTGGAGATCAAATTACAGCGAAGTAACTTCTTGATGCAATTATAGACTTTAAGTAAGGGAACTCCAGGGCTGGATGGCATACCAGTTGAGGTATATCACACTTTTATTATGTACTCAGAGGACCGTAATTAGGATGTTGTATCCACTCCTATTAAAAATGGGAGACTAGCACATACTCAACAAGAAGGTCAGATTTCACTATTACTGAAACAGGGCCAAGGTGTTAAATATAAAGATCCAGTCCATTTAAAACAATGGAGGCCCTTTACACTTGAGTGTTGTGATGCAAAAATTCTAGCAACAGTCATAACGCACAGAATTAAGGTGTGCCCTTAATTCTAATCAGACAGATTTTTTTACATGGAAAATACAATGGCGATACAGTGCCTTGCAAAAGTATTCAGTGTGTTCAGGGTGGTGAACTGTGTTGCTTTTACGCCAAAAATAACGTTTTGCATTGTTGCCAAAAAGTTCAATTTTGGTTTCATCTGACCAGAGCACCTTCTTCCACATGTTTGGTGTGTCTCCCAGGTGGTTTGTGGCAAACTTTAAACAACACTTTTTATGGATATCTTTAAGAAATGGCTTTCTTCTTGCCACTCTTCCATAAAGGCCAGATTTGTGCAATATACGACTGATTGTTGTCCTATGGACAGAGTCTCCCACCTCAGCTGTAGATCTCTGCAGTTCATCCAGAGTGATCATGGGCCTCTTGGCTCCTTGTATGAGCTGAAAGTTTAGAGGGACGGCCAGGTCTTGGTAGATTTGCATTGGTCTGATACTCCTTCCATTTCAATATTATCGCTTGCACAGTGCTCCTTGGGATGTTTAAAGCTTGGGAAATCTTTTTGTATCCAAATCCGGCTTTAAACTTCTTCACAACAGTATCTCGGACCTGCCTGGTGTGTTCCTTGTTCTTCATGATGCTCTCTGCGCTTTTAACGGACCTCTGAGACTATCACAGTGCAGGTACATTTATACGGAGACTTGATTACACACAGGTCGATTGTATTTATCATCATTAGTCATTTAGGTCAACATTGGATCATTCAGAGATCCTCACTGAACTTCTGGAGAGAGTTTGCTGCACTGAAAGTAAAGGGGCTGAATAATTTTGCACGCCCAATTTTTCAGTTTTTGATTTGTTAAAAAAGTTTGAAATATCCAATAAATGTCGTTCCACTTCATGATTGTGTCCCACTTGTTGTTGATTCTTCACAAAAAAACACAGTTTGTGTTGTCTAGAAAAGTTGTCTAGAAAAGTCTATGGTTGCCTGAGGTGGTTCTCAATCAGAGGCAGGTGATTATCGTTGTCTCTGATTGGGAACCATATTTAGGCAGCCATATTCTTTGAGTGTTTCGTGGGTGATTGTTCCTGTCTCTGTGTTTGTTTGCACCAGATAGGCTCAGTCACTTTGGTTTTTATTTTTTCATTGTTTTGGAAGAGAAGAGAACGTGAGCCGGGTGTGTCATTCTCCTTGCGGAGATGGTGCTAAATCCATCAACACGGTCGGTCCCTGGGATTGGGCTGGCCAACACGATTCGGTTTGCTTGGAAGGAAAAGGAGTTGGAGCCTTTAGGACGGGAAACTTTTGGAAGGATAATATTGATGGGGATTCTAAAGCTGACGGTGAAGGACGTGTTTTGTTTCCAAGGCAACTCGTTGGAGGGAGCATACGACGTGGCACTATATACAGAGGAGAAACACGATGATATCCTGAGAAGGGCAAGAGCAGTGGGAGGTGAGAGGCAGATGAGCCACTATGAAATAACAAGCCTGGCGAAGAACAACTTTAGGGTTGTAAACTGTCAACATTTACAACCCATACGTTAAGGACGAAGAGGTGAGGGCCTTTCTGGGGAGATACATGGATAACGTCTCCTCAGCAAGGCACCTCAAATACTCCCTTGGGTTTTGGAATGGGAGGAGAGGCTTCCAGGCCCTCCTCAGGGAGGACCCAAAGGGACATGGTGGCTACCTCCATCCTCCTGCTATGTTCTCCCTAGGGGCTGACAGGGGGACGTTGTTTTATGCACGTCAGCCCCCATTTTGCAGGCGCTGTATGGCCTACGGCCACATATTCGCCTCGTGCAGCACAAGAAAATGCAGATTTTGTGGATCTGAGGAACACGAGGCGAGGGATTGTGACAAGCCTAAGGCGTGCCACGGGTGTGGCTCGTCAGCACACCTGTGGCGGGGGTGCCCGGCTCGTCAGAGGTCATATGCGTCTGCGGCTGGGGGGGAGCAGGAGCGGGGGATGAGGAGAGGAGTGGAAGGAAGCACGCCTCATGACCATAGTACAGGTCCAGAGGGGAAGGCCGCAAGGAAGGAGGAGGAGCAAGAAGCGGCGGATGGAAGAGAGAAGGAAACAGAAGGCACGGGAGTAGGAGAACCAGGAAAAGTGGCGGAAGAAGGCAACCGAGTGGAGGAGCATGAGAGAGAAGAAAGCGAGGGAGGAGTGTTGGAGAAGGAGACGGTGGAAGAGCAAGTGGAGTGGGGGGAAAGTGCCCTGGTGGAAGAGATGAGGGGTATGGTGGAGGAGCTGGCGGGGGGGGGGGGGGGGGGGGTGGTATCTCTCCACTGCCGCCATCACCAAAGAAGAGAATGAAGAGGAGGGTGCGATTGGCCGACAGTGAGAGGGAGGGGATGGTCAAGAGAGTGATGGGGGTGGGAGAAACCTCTGGGTTGCTGCTGGTTTCCCCAGGCCCTCAACTTCTGTTGGGTGGGGACACACCTAACAAGACTCAGGACTGGGTACAGGAGGAAGTGGGGAGTTTTTTGTTTGGGGACTCAGCCTCCCCGATTTTTTTTCCAAACCAGCTGCAGCACTGGGGAGGGGGAGGAGTGTGGGGGTAGACCCAGGGCACCCCGGAGCCAAACACAGGTTTAAGAGGGAGTGGGACAAGGGGGAGTCGGTTTGGGGTATTGGGGGGGTGTACTCATCGGGGGTAGGGATTTTGTGTGGGCACAGGGAGGTAAAAGTGGAGGATTCTTTTGTGGTAATGCAGGGGAGGGTTATAGGGGTGGATGTCATGATAAGGGATTGTAAATTTAGATTAGTGGTGGTGTATGGGCCACAGGTGGTGGCAGACAGGAGGGAGATGGTGGACTGTCTGACGCCCCTGTGTGTCACAAATAGGAAATTAGTGATAGGGGGGGATTTTAATACAGATTTAGGAATAGGGGGGATAGCAGTGCAGGCACCATTACCGGGCTAATGGCTTGCCATGGTCTGGTTGATGGTGGTCTGCACACTACTCCGAAAATGGCCGGGCCTACATGGCGCAACTCCAGGGGGGTTGAGCGGAGGCTCGACTATATTTTTGTACCCAGGTCTTTGGGTAAGTTGTCTGGGCGGCTGTTGCCTGTTTTCTTTTCGGATCACGACGGGGTGCTCCTGCAGGTGGGGTCGCCAGTCTGCCTCTTTGGTAGGGGGTACTGGAAGTTAGATCGGGATGTGCTGGAGGAGCAGGCTTTTGTTGACGGGTTTTATGGTTTCTTTTGGAGGCTTGAAGGCCTCCGGTCCATGTGCGAGGGGGTGTTAGAGTGGTGGGAATTAGTTAAGGTGAGGATTAGGGCTTTTATAATAGGGTATTGCAAGAGGAAAAAAAGGGAGGAGAGGAGGGAGGTGGATTGTATCCAAAGGTTAATTGAACTCGAGTACGAGTCAGGCAACCTCGGCGGGTTGTTTGACTGGGAGAGATCTGCAACGCTAAAGGCGCAGCTCAGGGAGTTGCAGGAGCGGAAGGCTCGAGCTTTCCTGGAGCGTGCGCATAGTGGCTTTCTAGAACACAATGAGACTTGTTCTGCTATGTTCTTTAAGTCGGTTAGGGCCAGACAGAGTAGGAAGGTAATGCATGGCGTTAGGGAAGAACATGGTAGTATAGTTAGAGAACCAGAGGATATGGTCAGGGTGACAACTGATAATTTCCAAGGTTTATTTAAGGAAAGGGAAATAGATGTAGAGCAGGGAAATGTGTTTTTAGAACACTTGTCCAGGCGGTTGCCGGAGGACATTAGAGAAGTGATGGAGGCCCAGATTTCACTAGAAGAGGTTGAGAGCGCTCTTAGGAGGATGGGAAAAGGGAATGTGCCTGGGATGGATGGGCTGCCGGCTGAGTTTTATCTCAAGTTTTGGGGTATACTTGGACCAGTGGTCCTCGAAGTCTTGAAGGCTTTCCTTGAGACGGGGGTCCCGGGGGGGATCAATGGCTGTTGGTGTGCTGTCACTTTTATATAAGAAGGGGGAAGTAACAGACCTTGGCAACTGGCGGCTGTTGACCATGCTGTGTGTAGATTACAAGCTACTTTTAGCAGACCGGTTGCGCACAGCCCTTCCCTACGTCGTCCATAAGGATCAGACGTGCGGGGTAGAGGGCCGCTCTATTAGATGGAACCTACAGTTATTCAGGGACTCCATCGCTTGGGTTGAAGATAGAGGACTGCCTTTAATGGTAGCAGCGCTAGATCAGGCGAAAGCCTTTGATTGCGTGAATAGATCCTTTTTATTCAGAGTGTTAGGTCGATTAGGATCTGGGGAGAAGTTCATAGGATGGATTCGTACATTGTATGTCGGAGCGGGGTGCCGAGTTAGTGTAAATAGTCACTTGGGTGACGTTTTTGACCTCTCGTCTGGGGTCAGGCAGGGGTGCCCACTCTCGGCTCTCCTCTTCGTTCTGTACATGCCTCTGGGGGCTGCCATTAGGGCAGACACAGGGGTGGAAGGCTTGTTGATCCCTGTATGTGGTGGGCTGCGTGTTAAGATGACGCAGTACGCCGACGACACTTCCTTGCTGCTGTGCAAGGACTCGTGCCTGACAAGGTCCCTTGCCATCTTTGGGGATTTCACCCGAGCGTCGGGAGCGGTTCTGAACCATGCAAAGTCTTCCGTCAAGTTTTTCGGAAGATGGCGCGGTAGAACGGATGTGCCTGGGGGGTTATCTCTATGTGAGGGGGCCCTGAGGATTCTCGGGGTCCATTTTGAGACCTCCGGCTCAGCGACGCTAAACTGGAACATGCGTATCGCAGTGGTACAGAGGAGGCTAGCAATGTGGAAGGCTAGGTATTTGTCTTTTTTGGGCAACATCCTGGTCCTAAAGGTGGATGTGTTGCCGTCTCTTTTGTATTTGGTGTACATCTACCGATCGCCGGCTTGTCTGAGGAGGCCTCTAGTGAGGCTTGTGTTTCAGTTCATATGGAGTGGCAGGTGCTAGTGGGTCGCCAGGGCACGCATGCTCTGTCCCATCGGGGAGGGAGGTAGGGGGGTACCACATTTCCCCCTCAAGCTGGACACAACTTTTGTTTCTTTCTTGTTAACGGAGCTTGCTCATCCAGTGATACACCCGTCCGGTTACCTCCTGCAGGTGTTCTTCTCGTATCAGGCGAGAAGCGTAATGGTGTGGTCTAACACGGGTCCTCGGGCGGAACAGCTGCCGTGGCACTTTGGTCATGCGGCCAAGTGGCTGCGTGCGCACCCTGAGGTTGAAGTTGCCCGAGTAGGTTTAGATCACAGGCACCTGTACTGGGAGGTCAGTGAGGCAGGGGGTCCGGCGCCTATAGTGGGCATCTCGGAAGTGGTCTGGGAGGGAGTGCAGGCGCGGGGTCTGGACAACAGGCTCAAAGACCTGAATTGGTTGAGCCTCCATAAGTGCTTGCCGGTACGTTCCATCATGTACCGGTATAGTTTGGTGCAATCCCCCACCTGTCCAAGATCCTCTTGTGGCAGGGAGGAGACTGTGCGCCATGTCTTTTTGGACTGTGCCTTTGCCGGAGTAGTTTAAGCTAGGGCACGGGTGTTGTTAGGTTTGGTAAGGGGGGATTTTGTATTGACGTGGGCCAGGTTAGAGAGAGGTGTAGGGAGAGCGAGAGGGACGGATAGGGACAGGTTTCTGCTCTGGCTTCTCATGAGTCTCTTTAAACGGGGGCTGTGGGAAGCCAGGCAGAACATGGTGAAGACAGGGAGAGATTGGGGGGTGGAAGGGATAGTGAGGAGGGTGGAAGGAGATTTGAGGGGGAGGATGAAGAGGGAGGAGAGGAAGTGGGGGCAGCATGCTGCTCGGGAGAGGTGGAAGGGGGGTTTAGGGCTGGGTGTCATTTAGATTTGTAAGGGGATAGATTAGGGACGGGGAGATAGGGAAAGGTAGTTAGATGGTAGATGTAGATGCTCCCCTGAGGTTTTGTTTGGGGTTGTTGTTTAGTTAAATTAGTTAAATTAAAATACCATTATTTGAGTATGTATGAAAATTTAAATGAATGGTGAATGGTTATTTATTTAGGCTGTTTCGGTTTTCACGGTACGTTTATTGTTTTTGTATTGTTCGTGTTTCATCTTCATTAAAGATGTATCGAATTAACCACGCTGCATTTTGGTCCGACTCTCTTTCACCGCAAGAAAAACGTAACAGTATGTATGTGTATGACCCATAGCCTATATTTGTGTGTGTATATATATACATATTGTGGATTAGAGGGAGCATGGCCGAGATGCGTGTGTCTGCCGCTCCACCCCACCCCACCCCCACATGAAATAGCCTATTTGAGGCTGTTCAGGGGAGGGCAGGCTCACAACAATGGCCAAAGTGAAATGGAGACAGTTTATACAGCTGGTCTGTTGCAATATAATAAAGACATAATAAAGACAGTAGATCTAGCTGGTCTGTCATAATATAATAGAGACAGTAAATCTAGCTGAAATGTCATAATATAAAATAGACAGTAGATCTAGCTGGTATGTCATAATATAAATGAGACAGTAGACACTGAGACAATGAGACACCTTATGTTCCCTGTACTCTATATATACAGTATCTGCTTATTATACCTGTTGATACAGGGCTCATATGTGAAACTATTCTAACTGAACATTTTCTTTCACAGTGACACAGTGACTCCGAATGGGAGCCCCCAGTGCCAAGATGTCCATCCCCCACTGAAGCTGGTTCATCCAGCCGGACACCTGTTGTCTCAGCGCTACTGGGGCATGGACCGCAAAAAATGTCCCCATTCCAACTGCAATAAAGGACTACAACAAGAGCATGGGAGGTTTGGACCTGTTAGATGCGCTGATAGGCTATTACAATGTTCTCCATAAGACAATGAAAAGGTACAAGACTTTCTTCTATAATTTCATCGACATTGCTGTGGTGAATGCATTCATCCTATACAAGGAAATGGCTAAGAGCTGTGGAAAGCCCCCCATCTCACAGATAGCCTTCAGAGAGCTGCTCATCAAGGAGCTTGCTGGCTACAGGCTACAGCACCACAGCACCACTGCATCACGTTCTGGCCCCTCTACCTCTGTCCCTTCTGCTCCTGCCACAAGTGGTGTTCATCTGCCCAAATGTATTTCTGCAGGCACGGATGTGCCTCAGGGCCAAAAGGGCACAGCATGGAGGCGTCGCTGTGTTCTTTGCAAAATGAAGTCCCCCATCACCTGCACCATTTGCTTGGTGACCTCTGCTTTACAGAAGAAAGAGACTGCTATGGCACCTGGCATCAGCAGCACAATATTGTGTAGAGGACTGAGGGTCTTCCAAATATTGAAAGTGTTATTTTGTAAATGTCTATATTTTTTTTATTTTATGTTTTTTCTCCATTGTTTGGGGGGGTGTTTTAGAATCCCATTTTGGTATTTTGTATATAGTTATTCTATTCAAAATGTATAACTTCACCAATTTGGCCACTTGGGTACATTTGGGCTACTTGTGTGGGACACCTGGGTGACTTCATGATAAATGTCATGTAGCACACTCATTTTGGAAGTTATCATTCTGAAACTCTTATGTGCCCTCTTATGTTTTTCACTGAAATTGTCCCCATCATCCTATCTGAATGTTTGTTTTGTCTTGTTCATTTTAAATATGATGATACAAAAATAAAAATAAAGAATGTATGGTTTTTTCATTGTATTATCTAAACCAGATCTGTTGTGTTATATTTTCCTACATTCAATTCACATTTACACAAACTTCAGAGTGTTTTCTTTCAAATGAAACCAAGAATATGAATATCCTTGGTTCTGGGCCTGAGCTACAGGCAGTTAGATTTGGGTATGTCTTCAGGCGGAAATTGAAAAAAGAAGGGGGGTAGCTGTAAGAGGTTTTAATAGTTAACAATTATATGCTGTACAATAGTAGGGAATGGTTCCACTCTAGCTCACTGCAGCTGGTTTAGACGTATAGTCAAGGACATGGGATAGAGGGATAGAGATACACTTGAGGAACATGTTAGACCTGCATTTTTACAAAATCATCTTGTCTCTGAGTAACTTGGTCCCACGGCACATAAGACAAAGAGCCTCTGAGAGTGAGAGTGACCACAATTCTTCGGTCCATCCTGTTCTTTTCATAATCTTTCAAGAGCACAGCAATGGAGATATGAGGTGAAGAGATGCTGGCTTGAACACTGTTAACAATTCTATCAGCAGAAAGGAACTAACGTTATCACTTGTTTGTGCGCTATGACCCAATACACATAGCCACAATCTGTGCACTGAGCTGTGGAACTAGCCATGACTAAGCATTTTAGGTCTACTATAGAACACCTCAGGATTTTCTGTATCATTGGGCTCTCAACGAATCACCTACGGGTGGTTCTTTGCCCGATCCATTATTGTAATTCTTAGTCGATAATAAAGACTGATTGTTTGAAGAAATTACAAAGTCTCTCTCACTTGATTAGAATTTTCCACAACAATATGAACAAAGACTAGACATATTCGTAGATCTTAAGCCCTTTAAAATCTGCACTAACATTGTCATTGGGAGCAGTTTCATATTGCTCAGGATACACAATCATACCCTACACACAACTCACAAAGATACACACCACACAACCCAAAGTACAACAATACACTACACATCTACACACACTTATGCTAAGTGTGGTTTTTATGTAACCTACTGTACCACACGGCCTACGTTTGGATAGGCTGATTCATCCACCTCATTTAAATATTACCCAGCTGACCTTGCATGGTTTTTGTCTTCCTACGCATCCTAAATACAGAGAACTGAGCACTGTGGCCTCATGCACACACACACACACACACACACACACACACACACACACACACACACACACACACACACACACACACACACACACACACACACACACACACACACACACACACACACACACACACACGTAAGCAAGGAACAGGCACACACATTATGTGTGTGTGTTAGAGTGTGTGTGTAATCTGTGTGCGTTGTCATTGCATGGCCAGCCTTGCAGAGCCCAGTCAGAGGCTAACAGTGTGTGAGGAATACTCTGAGTAATCCCAGATTGTGTAGGTGAGGATAAGTGAAGTTCTGGAAAGTGGTTTTCCTTTCAGCTCAGTGGTGGGAAATGAGACTGATAAGCCCCTTTGGTGATGCGTTCTCTCTCTTTATCACTCTCTCTCTCTCTCTCTCGCTCACTCTCTGACACACAACAACACACAAACCTTTTGTTGCTTCTCTTGTTTCTCTTGCATGTCATTGATCTCTTTCGCTCTCTCCCACCCTCATACAAGCTCCCCCTTTGCTTTTCTAATTTCTTCCAGCTCATTCTCACATTCTTGCACTCCCATCCTTTGTTGTTGTTGTTTGTAAACCCACTCGTCAATCCTTTCCATTATAAAGGCTGAGAGTGGGAGATTAGTGTTGTGTTAGTGTGTTGTAGCTTTCTTTGTAACAGGAAAGATGGGGTAGGAGACAACTAGGAATATCACTATTATCTGTGGGGTGGGATGGAGTCAGAAAGGGAGAGAGTGAGAGTGAGAGTGAGAGAGAGAGAGAGATAGAGAGAGAGATAGGCTGTCAGCAATTAGACAGCCTGGTTGCTTGGAGACCAGGAGGTCACCCCAGCACCGGAAATCACCTAAACCAGGTGTGACACCTGCCGCAGAGAGGAGATGATGCTCTGGAATAGAACCCTGGAGCTGACTGCTGCTCTGGCCTCAACACAGCCTAGCAACCCACTCCTGTCCTGGCATGTAACGCTACACATCCCTAGAGAGAGATAAAGAGAGAGAATGAGAGAGGTGGGAGTGTGGGAAAGAGGTACTGTAGATGGGAAGAAGAGGGAAACATTGGACACTCCCCTCATGATCCACATCATGTGATGGCCACATTGTTTTACTGTTCATCTCCATTTATCTATTAAAGCAGCTAGCTTCTCTCATCGTTACCTGTGGAAAGAGGACAGAAAAAGAGGGAGAGAAAAGGAAAGGGAGGAGTGTGTATGTGTGTGTTTGTGTGCATGTGCGCTCACATTTGTGCACATGCATGCTTGTGTGTGAATGTGTGCAACCCGACTTTAAGCAAATATCAGTCCTCAATATCAATATTTCTAACTTCAGCATCTGTGGGAGTGTGTGTGTTTGTTGAAGCAGACTAGCTGTTGAGAGACATCCATCTGCAGTGCCAGTCCAGTGCAGCGGAGTGGCACGGCGGTGACAAACGCGCTGTCATTCCATCTCTCCATTACACACACATATGCACGCGCACACACACACACGCACACTTCAGCATTTCCCCTCCAGTAGTCACAGCAGGTTGACAACACTCAAAGAGAAGCAGTAACTAATTTCACCGTTGACACACACTTTACATCTTTACATATATCCTATTTGTTGTACAAATATCCTATTTGTTGTATTTATTTAATCAGACGAGATAGTAACCATTTAGACAGCCGGTTTAAAAAAAAAAAGATGACTAAGAAAGTTATTAGTGAAAAATAACCAAAACGTATAGCTGTTCTACGAGGGCTTGCAATGTAAAATTATTACAAATGTTGACTACATCTTTGAACAAGAAATACCCTGATATTACATTCTCATTCTTGGACAGCTATTTCCTTCTGGAAGTTGATGCACCGCCCAACATGTAATTTTGAGTCATAAGTTAATCTATGTATTTTTAGTGACCAGCATTGTTGAAGTAGTTGAGAGTTATGAGTCATTCAGTCAATAGAACCCCTCAGTGAACAGCTACAGTATATACCACCGGAATACTGACCAGTGTGGGTGATGTGTAGGTGCCTTTTCACCCCGGTTTCCGTTTATCTTTCTCTCTCTCTTTTCCTCCCTGCCCTTTCTCTCCTCTCCATATCCAGCCCTCTGACACCGCACCAGACTCCACCCTGTCCTCTCCTCTCCTCTCCTCTCCTCTCCTCTCCTCTCCTCTCCTCTCCTCTCCTCTCCTCTCCTCTCCTCTCCTCTCCTCTCCTCTCCTCTCCTCTCCTCTCCTCTCCTCTCCTCTCCTCTCCTCTCCTCTCCTCTCCTCTCCTCTCCTCTCCTCTCCTCTCCTCTCCATGTCCGGCCCCCTCTCTCTGACACTGGACCAGACTTCACCCCCCTTCCTCCACTCTCTCCTCCCTCCCCTCCTCTCCTCATTGGGTCCGGCTCCCTCTCTGACACCACACCAGGCCACCAGATGACCCTACCCAGATGGCTCTTTGACACACAGATGTGGAATCAGGTGGTGCCCTGTTCAAATCTGCATATTTAGTGTCACATTATACGCTATATTAACGCATTGTGTTTGTGACTCAAGGTAATGCCTAAGTCAACATAATCGAGGGAAGAGGAAAAAAGGAAACAACTTTCCCTCTTAGCTGCAACATTTATACTGTTGACTTTTCAAGGGTATGGCTAGGCATAAGTGTACAACAGGAACTCTTGCTGTTTCTAGAGGAGACTCTTGATGGATTTTTAATCTAGACAGGTGAGGTGTAATCCACTCAGACTGTGTAATTTATCATTAGCTGGGTGGATGTTGAGCTCTGCGAGGAGGGACCATATCAACACAAGAGAGGATTCCCATTTATGGGACAGTTGGCAATCAGGTAGTTGAAGGTAATTTCGTGAGCCTTTGCAATGACTACACGTCTTCTGTACTTACTTCAACACTTCAGTCCCCTTCAGTAACAGCCTCAACAATGGGCTGCACAAATCGTGATAGAGCAGCCATGCCTTGTAGCTATCTTTGGATCTTTATGTAAATGTGACTCACCACCTAGATTCGGACTTATGTAGCAAAATCAGAGCCACAAAATGGTATATCATATACTGCATTTGAGGAACAATGGGAAAGTAATTTGGCTTTGAAAGTTGATCAACTTGTAAAATCACTTTTGAGAAAATGGCCTGTCAATGTTTTGGTATTCAGTGAAGAGCTATTCACAGGTTTTTCTTTTTGCAGACGTTTACTGACACCGGCCATATTCAACAGTTGTTGTACACATGTCACGTAACGTTAGCTAACGAGCCAGCCAGAAAACGTTAGCTAATTAAACAACAATGAATACATTGCCAACAATGCCACAGTGCTGGGAGCTAACCATCCAGGTTCAATGTTAACTAGATAACATTAGGATCTAACTAAAAAAGCAAACGGCTCTGGGATATGAATAATGTCAGCTAGGGAACCAGCCAGCTAACGTTAGCTAGCAAGCTAACAGTACACTTTAGCTTAAGACGCGTAGCTAGCTAGCTAGTTAGGTAAACAATGACCTAGCTAGGTAAACAACGTTTAATTTCTTGGTGACGGGGCAGTATTTTCACGTCCAGATGAAATGCATGCCCAAATTCAACTGCCTGCAACTCATCCCTAGAAGATAAGATATGCATATTATTAGTAGCTTTGGATAGAAAACACTCTGAAGTTTCTAAAACTGCTTGAATCATGTCTGTGAGTATAACAGAACTTATTTAGCAGGCAAAACCCCGAGGACAAACCATTCAGATTTTTTTTTGGAGTCACTCTCTTTTCAATGGATTTTCATTGGGAATCCAGATTTCTAAGGATTTCCTTCTTGCAGTACCTATCACTTCCACTGGATGTCAACACTCTTTAGGAATTGGTTGAGGGTTTTCCTTTGTGTAATGAATAAGTACGTCCATCGTGAACGAGGGTCACTTGAAGTGTACTGTTAGATAGAGGCGCATGACCAGAAAGCTAGGTACGGTTTGTTTTCCTCCTGTATTGAACACAGATCATCCCGTCTTCAATTTTATTGATTATTTACGTAAAAAAATACCTAAAGGTGTATTACAAAAGTAGTTTGAAATGTTTTGGCAAAGTCTACAGGTTTTGAGATATTTTGTAGTCACGTTGCGCAAGTTGGAACCAGTGTTTTTCTGGATCAAACACTCCAAATTAATGGACATTTTGGATATATATCGACAGAATTAATCGAACAAAAGGACCATTTGTGATGTCTATGGGACATATTGGAGTGCCAACAAAAGAAGCTCGTCAAAGGTAAGGCATGATTTATATTTTATTTCTGCTTTTTGTGTCGCGCCTGCAGGGTTTGAAATATATCTTTCTTTGTTTACGGAGGTGCTATCCTCGGATAATAGCATTGTTTGCTTTCGCCAAAAAGCCTTTTTTAAATCGGACATGTTGGCTGGATTCACAACAACTGTAGCTTTAATTTGTTATCTTGCATGTGTGATTTAATGAAAGTTTGATTTTTATAGTAATTTATTTGAATTTGGCGCTCTGCATTTTCACTGGCTTATGGCCACATATCTCACACACACATCACATAACATTAGCTAATGTTAGCTAGTTAAACAACAATGAACACAGTGCCAAATCATGTTGTTACTACCTTGCATGAATACGGCTCTGGGATACGAATAATAACGTCAGCTAGGGAGCCAGCCAGCTAACGTTAGCTAACTAGCTAACAGTACATTTTAGCTTGAAATGAAGGGTTTAAACGCTGTTTCCCATGCATGTTCAATGAACCATAAACAATAAATGGACATGCACCTGTGGAACGGTCATTAAGACACTAACAGCTTACAGATGGTAGGCAATTAAGGTCACAGTTATGAAAACTTAGGACACTAAAGAGGCCTTTCTTCTGACTCTGAAAAACAAAAAAGGAAAGATGCCCAGGGTCCCTGCTCATCTGCGTGAATGTGCTTTAGGCATGCTGCAAGTAGGCATGAGGACTGCAGATGTGGCCAGGGCAATAAATTGCAATGTCCGTACAGTGAGACGCCTAAGACAGCACTACAGGGAGAAAGGATGGACAGCTGATCATCCTCACAGTGGCAGACCATGTGTAACAACACCTGCACAGGATCGGTACATCCGAATATCACACCTGCGGGACAGGTACAGGATGGCAACAACAACTGCCCGAGTTACACCAGGAACGCACAATCCCTCCATCAGTGCTCAGACTGTCCGCAATAGACTGAGAGAGGCTGGACTGAGGGCTTGTAGGCCTGTTGTAAGGCAGGTCCTCACCAGACATCACCTGCAACAACATCGCCTATGGGCACAAACCCACCATCACTGGACAAGACAGGACTGGCAAAAAGTGCTCTTCACTGACAAGTAGCGGTTTTGTCTCACCGGGGGAGATGGTAGGATTTGCGTTTATTGTCAAAGGAATGAGCATTACACCAAGGCCTGTACTCTGGAGCGGGATGGATTTGGAGGTGGAGGGTCCGTCATGGTCTGGGGCGGTGTGTCACAGCATCATTGGACTGAGCTTGTTCTCATTGCAGGAAATCGCAATGCTGTGCATTACAGGGAAGACATCCTCCTCCCTCATGTGGTACCCTTCCTGCAGACTCATCCTGACATGACCCTCCAGCATGACAATACCACCAGCCATACTTCTCATTCTGTGTGTGATTTCCTGCAAGACAGGAATGTCAGTGTTCTTCCATGGCCAGCAAATGGCCCAATTCACAATCCCATTGAGCACGTCTGGGACCTGTTGGATCAGAGGGTGAGGGCTAGGGCCATTCCCCCCCAGAAATGTCCGGGAACTTGCAGGTGCCTTGGTGGACGCTTATGCAGATCCACTACATTTAAAAAAAAGACGATTTCGGCAGGATTACCAACACAGACTGACGAGCTTAAATAGACAGAAGACCTCTATATGGCAGACCAATCTGAACTCATCTCTCGGCATGTCCAGACACAGGAGGTGTTGTGCACTGTCATGGTCTCCAAGGTAAGACACATTGATGTTCTTACTTTCCAAGTCTACTTCCTGAATGGTGTGTAGTTTGTTTGACACTCACTTAACAAAGGTCATATGTCAAACTCATGGATTTGTTCGAATATAAGCTTAGTAAAAAACTACAGTGGTCTTTGTCAGACCATGAGACATCCTAAAAATCGGTTCTCTCATTTTTAGGGCCCTTCCCTCCC
Source organism: Oncorhynchus kisutch (assembly GCF_002021735.2). Classification (NCBI taxonomy): domain Eukaryota; kingdom Metazoa; phylum Chordata; class Actinopteri; order Salmoniformes; family Salmonidae; genus Oncorhynchus; species Oncorhynchus kisutch. Next base: position 22,223,033 of record NC_034199.2, read on the forward strand.
TCTCTTTTTTCTGTCTCAACCTCTCCGGCATTGACACACTTGTCTCCAGTCTGGCAAGAGCAGGTGTTTTCTGTTTGTGTGCATCATATGTGTCTGTGTGCTCCAAACCCTCATTCAGAACTGAGCAGTACACTGACTTTAAAACCTCCCTGGGATAGGGGTACCGCTAGCGGGACAACTTCCGGTAACCTGGGGGGTCATAAAAATAATATCGGTTGAAAGCTTAAATTCTTGTTAATCTAACTGCACTGTCCGATTTACAGTAGGCTTTACAACAAAAGCATGCCATGCGATTGTTTGAGGACGGCGCCCCACATCAAAATATTTTTCCACTGACACAGGTTTCATAAATTCAAATAGAGATTAAATATTAACTTACTTTTTGAAAATCTTCCTCTGATTTGTCATCCAAAGGGTCCCAGCTATAACATTAGTGTCGTTTTGTGAGATAAAATCCTTCTTTATATCCCAATAAGTCAGTTTAGTTGGCGCCATCGATTTGAGTAATCCACTCGTTCAACATGTCAAGATAGGAATCCGAAAATCTAACCCTAAACTGTTTCAACAAGTCAAAATATGTTTCTATTTAATCCTCAGGTACCCTAAAATGTAATCAAACTATAATATTTAATACGGAAAGAAGTATGTTCAATAGGAAACCAATATTAGCAGGTGCGCATTGTCTTTATGGCGTGCGCACACACAAATTCCCAAGACTGTGTCCCTGTAAAAAAAACATTATTCTTACTCATTTTTGAAGAAATAAGCCTGAAACCTTGAACATTGAGTGCTGACACCCAGTGGAAGCCATAGGAATTGCATACTGGGAGCTAGATGTAATTTTTTCCCTATACTTTCCATTGTAAGAGCATAGGCTCTCAAAAAAATACAATAATTCCAGTTGGTTTACCTTTGGATTTTCTCCTACCATATCTATTGTGTTATAGTCTCCTACATTATATGAACATTTCCACAAACTGCAAAGTGTCTTCTTCCCAATGGTACCAATTGTATGCATATCCTGGCTTCAGGGCCTGAGCAACAGGCAGTTTACTTTGGGCACGTCAGTCAGGCAGAAATGGAGAAAAAAGGACCCTAGCCTGAAGATGTTTTAACAGGGATATAAATCTGAGCAGCACTTTTCCAGGCCTCAAGCTCACTATTCCCCTGTGACTCTTACCCCCAATGGGACCGACCAGCAAGACAGCCTCCAAACTGAAGACCTGTTAGCCTGCAGACATGCCACAACATAAAAATACACCGCACCAATAATCACATTTGAATCACTGTCCCATCGGATGGCAGAGCACACAGACATTAGTGAGGATATTACCTCTGCAGAGGGGAGAGGAGAGGTGAGGCCGGAGGGACATAATTGAAAGGATAACAGTTATTGTCATATTTATAGACTGCCGGGACATTGAGTCAATGGGATACTAACACACTCAGCACTCCACACACACACACACACACACACACACACACACACACACACACACACACACACACACACACACACACACCGACCGAGCAACATAGGGAGCAATTGATTAGTAGAGTAGGGATTGCGTGAAAATCCTATTTTCATGCAGACAACCTGTTGATTGGTTGAGTGTCCCAAAGAGACCGCCTGATAACCTCCTTCGATTCCATTTGGCTCACAGCCCAGAATCTCAAACTAAAGCCACATCAGATAGGATAGGTATAAGCAATATTGTAGTAGATAAATCTTACCTTCCAATAGGCTGTTGATTTATTTTTGCCATATTGTAATACCCATCCAATTATTTCAGATCTAAGTGGCTTTCGGGTTTGGGGCAAGGAGTTGGTTCTGGACGGGGTCATCCTAAAACAGAGTTTATGGCATCCAGGGAGGCTGTAGAGTAATCTCTGGGTGATGAACACTCTGTGGCCAGTTTACTAGGTCCACCTCAGCATTCACGAAAATGGTTCACTCCTTCAGACAGTGAGCCACATGGCCATGGCTTGCGATATAAAGCAGGCGGACAAGCATCGAGGCATTCAGTTACTCGAGACATTCAGTTAATTTTTTATTTAAATGTATGATGGGCAAAACAAGTGACCTAAGTGACTTTCCAGTATCTCAGAAATGTCCGGCCTCCTGGGCTTTTCACGCACAACATTGTCTAGGGTTTATCGAGAATGATGCGACAAACAAAACACTTCCAGTCAGCGACAGTCCTGTGGGCAAAAACAGCTCGTTGATGAGAGGTCGAAGGAGAACGGCAAGAATCGTGTAAGTTAACAGGAAGGAAAGGCGGCCAAATGACGTGTTGGCTATAGGGATGATCAGTGAGATACACCTGCTGGAGCGCGTGCTACGGGTGGGTGTTGCCATCGTGACCAGTGAACTGAGATAAGGCGGAGCTTTACCTAGCATGGACTTGTAGATGACCTGGAGCCAGTGGGTCTGGCGACGAATATGTAGCGAGGGCCAGCCGACTAGAGCATACAGGTCGCAGTGGTGGGTGGTATAAGGTGCTTTAGTAACAAAACGAATGCCATTGTGATAAACTGCATCCAGTTTGCTGAGTAGAGTATTGGAAGCTATTTTGTAGATGACATTGCCGAAGTCGAGGATCGGTAGGATATTCAGTTTTACTAGGGTAAGTTTGGCGGCGTGAGTGAAGGAGGCTTTGTTGCGGAATAGAAAGCCGACTCTAGATTTGATTTTAGATTGGAGATGTTTGATATGGAAGGAGAGTTTACAGTCTAGCCAGACACCTAGGTACTTATAGATGTCCATATATTCTAGGTCGGAACCATCCAGGGTGGTGATGCTAGTCGGGCGTGTGGGTGCAGGCAGCGAACGGTTGAAGAGCATGCATTTGGTTTTACTAGCGTTTGAGAGCAGTTGGAGGCCACGGAAGGAGTGATGTATGGCATTGAAGCTTGTTTGGAGGTTAGATAGCACAGTGTCCAAGGAAGGGCCGGAAGTATACAGAATGGTGTCGTCTGTGTAGAGGTGGATCAGGGAATCGCCCGCAGCAAGAGCAACATCATTGATATGTACAGAGAAAAGAGTCGGCCTGAGAATTGAACCCTGTGGCACCCCCATAGAGACTGCCAGAGGACCGGACAACATGCCCTCCGATTTGACACACTGAACTCTGTCTGCAAAGTAGTTGGTGAACCAGGCAAGGCAGTCATTAGAAAAACCGAGGCTACTGAGTCTGCCGATAAGAATATGGTGATTGACAGAGTCGAAAGCCTTGGCCAGGTCGATGAAGACGGTTGCACAGTACTGTCTTTTTTTTTACTAGATGGGTGTACCTAATAAACTGGTTGCTGAGTGTATACCAGACCAAATAGTCTTGGTCAGTCATGTTAATCATATGGCACAGAGAGAATAAGATTATCACTAATGGGTCTTCTGAATATTATACCCAGAAACAATGACTGGGGGAAGGATGTATGGATTGCGTGAGGGAGTGAGTGCAGGGTAAAAGAGAGAGCGGGATAGGAAAATAGAGAGTGACAGAGATTCAGGGAAAACACTGGCATCAGTCCAGGGGTGGGCATTAGTTTGTTTTCATGGCATTAGATGCAATATTTAAGTAGGCTTTAATGCGGGGGGAAAAACCTAAATGGTGAACATATTGTGATAGAATTAAGTCAAGCTGTGTTTCTGTTTTTGTTTATTTTTTTCTCCAAGAAATGTGAACCCCATGCTATTAACTTACTGCAAAAATACATACGCACACACACCCACAACCACACACGAGGCTGCTGCCTATATACATAGACTTGAAATCACTGTCCACTTTAATAAATGGAAAACTATCTTGCATTACTCATCTCATATGTATATACTGTATTCTATTCTACTGTATTTTAGTCTATGACATTGCTCGTCAATATTCTTAATTCCATTCCTTTCATTTTTGTGTGTATTTGTGTGTATTTGTGTGTATTGGGTAGATTTTGTGAAATTGTTAGATATTACTGCACTGTCGGAGCTAGAAACACAAGCATTTCGATACACTTGCAATAACATCTGCTAAAAACGTCTATGCGACCAATGCAATTTGATTTGACACATGCATTGTTAGTCTGGTCTCACGCTGTCTCTCCTCAGGAAAGCAGTGAAATTCTATGAAGGATGCAGCTTGGTACTTGGCCAGGTGGTGTACATAGTATATTATTGAGCTCCAATATAAAACAGGTTTCCTGAACAGGATAATAAAAAATATACCTGGTAGGAAAACACCACCTGATTTTGCAGAGGTATGCTATAGTCATTTATTTCAAAAGGTAAACACTATCTAGCTCTTTTATCGAGGCTCAGGGTAAGACCCAGATGCAGACAGAGATAGTCGGATAGTGCGATTCTGTTACGGCTTTCTTCTATATCTTCCTCTGACGAAGAGGTAGAACAAGGATCGGACCAAAATGCGGCGTGTTGATTGAGATTCATGTTTAATCAAAACAAAGAAACACGAACTTACAAAAACATTACAAAACAAGAAACGAAACCGAAACAGCCTATCTGGTGCAAAACTAACAGAGAGTACAATTCAGACACTAAGGACAATCACCCACGACAAACTCAAAGAATATGGCTGCCTAAATATGGTTCCCAATCAGAGACAACGATAAGCACCTGCCTCTTATTGAGAACCACTCCAGACAGCCATAGACTTTGCTAGATAACCCACTAAGCTACAATCCCAATACCACCACCAAAACCCCAAGACAAACACACCACAATTACAAAAAACCCATGCCACACCCTGGCCTGACCAAATACATAACGATAAACACAAAATACTTTGACCAGGGCGTGACAGATTCTCAGAGTTTACCGTAGTACATGGGTCAGGCAAACGTTAAGTCAAGGCAGGCAAAGAGTTGTAATCCAAATCAGAGTCAGGACATGCAGAAATGTCAGAACTGGGAAGACTAGGAAAAACAAAAACTAGAGCATAGGAAATACGAGAACACGCTGGTAGGACTTGACGGGACAAGACGAACTGGCAACAGACAAATAGAAAACGCAGGTATAAATACACAGGGGATAATGGGGGAAGATGGAAGACACCTGGTGGGGGGTGGAGACAAGCACAAAGACAGGTGAAACAGATCAGTGTGTGAAAAAATAGTGTAGTAAATGGATTTTAAGTGAAATTCAAATATGTATTTGTTATCTGAATTTGAGACATAGGCAGTCTCAAATGAAATTGCACCCTATCCCACATTGCATTATTCCATACAGGAGGGCTATTATCAAAAGTAGTGCACTATTTAGGGAATAGGGTGCCATTTGAGACCTTTTTTTTTTAACAGTACAGTGCCTCTACATCAAGTCCCCACTGCCACCTAGGAGAAGCCATCATCAGTCATGCAAGCCCAGGGAGAAAAGTTATAAATGTTAAATCTAGCCAGTCTCACAGTGACGTAAAACCTAATGCACTGAATGTGAACGGATCATTCTCACACCACACAGAAAGTCGATTTTTACAGTCACTAATCAGAACAGCGAGGTTGGGGATAGGGAACCATGGGGGACCAGCCCTGCCCCATAAACTCCCCCAGAAACGAGGCTGTCTGCTAGGCTGGCTGGGCTGATCGATGACCCCTCCAGACCCATGCCCTTGGTAACGGTGTTATAACTTGTCTTATGATCACATATTGAGTCCATAACTCCAGGACAGTGTCACACAAAGGGTCCATTTCCTGTATATTACAGAGCGGTTTTTAAATACACACACATACACACGCGAGGAGCACTCGCACGTCAGGAGACCTATCCTGTTTCACCTTCCCAATCTATAAACTATGAAGTCGAAGTGTCAAGACACAATACATCACCACAAATTATGCCACTACTGTATTCTAATGGCCAGACACTAATGACACTAGAGGCAAGACAATTCCACCCCCAGACACTACTGCTGTCTGTGTGTGTTTTTGTTTGTTTGTGTGTGTTTGTGTGTGCGCGTGTGTGTGTGCGCGTGCATCTTAACTTCAGAACATACATGCTTATTTGGAGTGTCTTTGTGTCCTTAATCAAATTCACTCAACGGCCAGAAAATAATGTGTGGACCTTGAGTGCTGGGACAGACGATTGGTGGAGGAAGCAGGAGAAAAATGCTCCCTGTCTCCTGGTACTTCATCGTGCCTGGTTCCCTGTTGATGTATCAGGCGTCAGACTGGAGGCTGGTTGTAAATACACTAGTCATGTCCTGACCCAGCACTGCAGGCTTTGACCGCTGACAACTAACTCGCCATAAGCAGGCATAGTTGTGTTTTGCCCTATTCTCACGGGACTAGAATTACTAAAGAACGTTGGTTATGTAGTTATTAGCCCAGCATATCCGTTTTTCCAGTGTATGATTCGGACGGGATTAGTTTTACCAAACTGACCCTGTAATACTTGTTTTTCCTCATTCAAAATTTACCTTTATGACGGAAGCCCGGAGGCTCTTCTACGTGTGAAGATATTTTAAATATTCCGTATTTATTAGCATTGGAGCTAATTTTAGTCATTTGACTGAGCGCCTTGCAGGTTGATACCATTCTCTTTTACGTTTAACTTTGTAAAATGAATCGGTTACAGGACTGTTCTATTTAGTGAAACCTTATTACTAATCAAATGTATTGTAAAGGAAACAAAAACATGCTATGTGTTGCAGTTGACCTTCAGAATGATGTAAAACATAGCCTTGACAATATCCAAGTTGATGAGCGGGGAAACAAACGATGCCAGTCAACCTGCACAGACGGCCCATCGAAACCACACCTAAACTATACCAAAACGAATTTCACACACAATTAATTAGCCTATAGGCAAGATTAAAATGACAATAACCTGATGAGTGACAATATTAGGCCTATTAGTTCTCAAATTGTACATGAAGAGATGGGCACATCTTGTAGATGACAGATGTAGGGAAAGGAGCATAGCTCTATCAAATCCTCATTCAGAGTCACATGCAGGCAAAACATTTCCATATAGTATCTAAAAGAGCATATTCTGCAGCTTTTATGACACTTTCCTTTGTCAAAAACCTTCAAAATTCAAGAGGTAGGTGCAGCTCTATTTCCAAATTGCACTTTTTCCAAGAATATCCGTACTGTCCATGCATTCATGACCACTCGGCAGCATTGCTCTGGCTACTATAAGCAAAATGGAGTAACATAATACATTTAAAATTTGTCAATGGATGAGTGGGTGCTAGAAATCAAATAGAAACTGATAATGGTGCATGTGACTTCAGTTAAGTTTTGGTTGGTGCCGATGTCAAAACCAAGTACTTGCTTAATGTCTTTCCATATCTGGGGATAGATGAAACCAGGCCAGCGGGTGAGCAACTGTTTGAGACTGTGGTTTTGAGACTCATGGAGCCTTACATAGGCAAAGGCAGAAATGTGACCGTGGACAACTTCTTCACATACATTTCCCTGTTAGACAAGTTGATTGCAAAGAAGACTAGCCTGCTCGGAACAGTGAACAAACAAAGGTGGGAGCTGCCTCCCTCTGTGCAAAACAACATACTAGCGGAGCGTTACTCAACATCAGTGATGGAAATTGGTAAAGCAACACTCACGGTGTACAGATGAAAAAGAAATAAGAGTGTTTGCATCCTTAGCAACATGCATCCCACTGGATCTGGTATGTGAGAACCATATGAACGCCAATAAAGAAGCTACATCCGCCAAGCCACAAGTCCTACTCTCCCTCTTCCCCAAGCATCATAGTTCCAACTCGGGAAAAATATGACAAAATGTCAATTCGGCAGGTGCACACGCAACAAGGTCCATGAAAATTGTGTGCAGTGCAACCAATTTGTTTGTGGGGCTTGGTCACACAAAGCCCTGAAGCTATATTGACTGTGGAGCCGAACCATAAAGGGAAGACACATGATGAATGTGTAAAGGCACGGGTAAAAGGGGACAATACATTGTTTGATACAATCAACAAATTACAATTTTGTTCATGCACTGGTGCTTTTGTTTAGGAATAAAGCAAATCATTTCACCTGCTCACCTGGCAGGTTATATTATTATTATCTGTCACGACTTCTGCCATAGTTGGCTCCTCTCCTTGTTCGGGCGACATTCAGCAATCGACGTCACCGGCTTTCTAGCCATCACCGCTCCATTTTTCATGTATCCATTTGTTTTGTCTTGTTCCCTGCACACCTGGTTTTCATTCCCCAATCAATCTACATGTATTTATTCCTCTGTTCCCCATCATGTCTTTGTGTAAGATTGTTTGTGTTACGTGTATTTTGTCTGTTGGTGTTTTGTTATGCGCCGTACATTTGTCTATGTGCCGTGTTTTGGGCACGCTGTTTGTGCTTTTGATATTTTACCGGAATAAAGTGTGTGCTTGTTCACTTCACTCCGCTCTCCTGCACCTGACTTCGCCTCCAGTACACATCCAGTGACAGAATCTTACCCATACCATGGAGTCAGCAGGAGCAGGTACCCCGGTCAGAGGAGTCCATAAATGCGTCCAGGAACACGCGGCTATGCGACATCATCTCATCTCAAATCAAATTGTATTTGTCACATACACATGGTTAGCAGATGTTAATGCGAGTGTAGCTAAAAGCTTGTGCTTCTAGTTACGACAATGTAATAATAACCAACGAGTAATCTAACCTAAAATAAAAATTCCAAACTACTACCTTATACACACAAGTGTAAAGGGATAAAGAATATGTACATAAAGATATATGAATGAGTGATGGTACAGAACGGCATAGGCAAGATGCAGTAGATGGTATCGAGTACAGTATATACATATGAGATGAGTAATGTAGGGTACATAAACATAATGTGGCATAGTTTAAAGTGGCTAGTGATACATGTATTACATAAAGATGCAGTAGATGATATAGAGTACATTATATACATATACATATGAGATGAGTAATATAGGGTATGTAAATATTATATTAAGTGGCATTGTTTAAAGCGGCTAGTGATTCATTTTTATACATCAATTTCCATTATTAAAGTGGCTGGAGTTGAGTCAGTATGTTGGCAGCAGCCACTCAATGTTGGTGGTGGCTGTTTAACAGTCTGATGGCCTGTTTTTCAGTCTCTCGGTCCCTGCTTTGATGCACGGTCCCTGCTTTGATGCCATGATGGATTGCGTTGTCCAGACTATGGACCATGGTGATGGCAGCATCATGCTGTGGGGATGTTGTTCATTGGCAGGGACTGGGTAACTGGTCAGAATTGAAGGAATGATGGATGGCGCTAAATACAGGGATATTCTTGAGGGAAACCTGCTTCAGTCTTCCGGAGATTTGAGATTGGGATAGAGGTTCACCTTCCAGCAAGACAATGACTCTAAGCATACTGCTAAAGCAACACTCGAGTGGTTTAAGGGGAAAGATTTAAAAGTCTTAGATTGGCCTAGTCAAAGCCCAAACCTCAATCCGATTGAGAATCTGTGGTATGACTTAAATATTGCTGTACACTAGCAGAACCCATCCAACTTGAAGGAGCTGGAGCAGTTTTGCCTTGAAGAATGGCAAGAATCCCAGTGGCTAGATGTGCCAAGCTTATAGAAACATACCCCAAGAGACTTGCAGCTGTAATAGCTGCAAAAGATGGCTCTACAAAGTATTGACTTGGGGGGTGGGCGGGTGAATAATTATGCACTCTCAAGTTTTCCATTTTCTTGTCTTATTTCTTGTTCATTAAATAATATCTTCAAAGTCGTAGGCATGTTGTGTAAATCAAATGATACAACCCCCCCCCCCCAAAAAATATATTTTAATTCCAGGTTGTAAGGCAACAAAATAGGAAAAATGCAAAAGGTAGTGAATACTTTCACAAGCCACTGTATACTGTATAGTACTATATTTCTTCATCAGCATCTTTATGCTTTCGTTAATAAAATAATGGTAAAAATACTTTTCAAAATGCTCATGTTTATTTAGTTATGGATCCATAACTAATTACTATGGGAATAAATATCAATGGATTACAGAAATATTGGAACAAAATTGTCTAATGAAGGTAAACAAATTGTTGCTTACTGATAAATACTATTTCAAACACATGGTCACATTGTACAGTGCCATTATGGCAATTAGCAGGGATATTTTTGTTGGCCTTTATAAATATTATTTGGGCCTTCTGTAACGGTTTTCTTCCGCTGAAGGAGAGGAGGACCAAAATGCAGCGTGGTTAATGTTCAACATCTTTAATATAGACGATTAACGAGAACACTTCAAAATACAAAACAACAAATGTGAAAACCGAAACAGTCCTATCTGATGCAATGACACAAAGACAGAAGACAACCACCCACAAAGTACCCACAGAATATGGCTGCCTAAATATGGTTCCCAATCAGAGACAACGATAGACAGCTGCCTCTAATTGAGTACCAATCTAGGCTACCGTAGACATACAAAAACTCCTAGACCAGACAAAACACATAAATCCCCCAGGTCACACCCTGACCTAACCAAAATAATAAAGAAAACAAAGATAACTAAGGTCAGGGTGTGACACCTTCATTCAGATTACAATCACTCATTGTCGTTTTTTTGAAAACCAAATCATCTCCAAAAAATGGTTATATATAGCCTTCCCGCTGTGGACATCTATTTCAGCACCGAAACGGCGCTGTTCTGAGACAAGCATGGAGAAACGAAAATGTTCAATTATATTCCATGATATTCTCAAGATATGTGTTGAGTGAATATAAGCAAGTGATGTCTGCTAAATTATCAAGTTAGTTTTCTCCAGAAGTAAATAATTCTATATATAATATATATAATAACAAACTGGCTTTATTTAGAAATTAGTGAGAATGTCTCACCCCATGTTCAAGAATGGCCTTTTTCTCGCTCACTCTAGATGAAATGAAAACGGAATCTCCAAAATATCGTTACTTTTTAAACAAAGCTATTAATGTTATTATGAATTAATTTAGAGTGATATAAAAGCCCCTTAGATATTCACACAGATCCTAACTGGAAAAGCCCCTTAGATATTCACACAGATCCTAACTGGAAAAGCCCCTTAGATATTCACACAGATCCTAACTGGAAAAGCCCCTTAGATATTCACACAGATCCTAACTGGAAAAGCCCCTTAGATATTCACACAGATCCTAACTGGAAAAGCCCCTTAGATATTCACACAGATCCTAACTGGAAAAGCCCCTTAGATATTCACACAGATCCTAACTGGAAAAGCCCCTTAGATATTCACACAGATCCTAACTGGAAAAGCCCCTTAGATATTCACACAGATCCTAACTGGAAATGCCCCTTAGATATTCATTTAGAATCCTCCAATCCTCTACATGTAATTATTGGCGGAGAGTCACGTCATTGAAAAAATGTGTAGATATACTGTATCCCTACCATAGGCGAACTGAGTCTCACTAGTGTTAAAGTGGTGTTGGTATTATTTATTTAAAGAGCATATTGAAGTTAGAAGCAAAAAGCCTACAACTATTTCAGCATCATTTTGTATTCTTTCAAAATGCAGATGTTGATTTAGTTATGGATCCACAACACATTTCTATGAGAATACATATCACTGATTTACAGAAATATTGGAACAAAGTTGTCTAATGAAGGCAAACAATTTAGAATCCTCCAATCGTCATTTGCTGTAGCCTACACCTGACTGTCACATTGTACCGTGTCCTTTTTTCCATTCCATCCTAACAGTAACCCTGAGGGTTTAGTTTTTCTCGGAATAGAAACAGCATAATATTAATCTAATTAAGCAATTTAAAAAAAAATCCATCCCATATATTATGTTATTACAAAAAAGGTTTTAAATACTCTGGTAATGCCAATATGGAAGACTATCAAATGCTTCTCAAAGATGCCCTCTTGTGGTCAAACTAGCACTAACCTGCATTAGCATAAAAAATGGCTGACAATTAGATAACATGCCACAGAATGTTGCAGCAGCCCAAAAATCAAATCAAATCAAATTTTATTTGTCACATACACATGGTTAGCAGATGTTAATGCGAGTGTAGCGAAATGCTTGTGCTTCTAGTTCCGACAATGCAGTAATAACCAACAAGTAATCTAGCTAACAATTCCAAAACTACTACCTTATAGACACAAGTGTAAGGGGATAAAGAATATGTACATAAAGATATATGAGTGAGTGATGGTACAGAGCGGCATAGGCAAGATACAGTAGATGGTATTGAGTGCAGTATATACATATGAGATGAGTATGTCAACAAAGTGGCATAGTTAAAGTGGCTAGTGATACATGTATTACATAAAGATGCAGTAGATGATATAGAGTACAGTATATACATATACATATGAGATGAATAATGTAGGGTATGTAAACATTATATTAGGTAGCATTGTTTAAAGTGGCTAGTGCAGCCCACAAGGTGTGCTGCAGTATGATGCAGCTTTTAAAGGTGCAACCACTGTATATGCCAATTATGTGATGGTCCAACTGCATTCTGTCCTCTATCAACACTTTTTAAACTTTTGGTGCCAGAGAGAAAGTAATAAAGATTGCTAGCTTGATTAAGCCTGTTTTGTTAGTCAGGTCTGTGCTGAGAAGACTGTTTGAGCATGATCTATATGCTAAACAAGAGAAGTGTTTGTTTTTCCAGCGGTCCGTGTCCTTTTTGGGCTACCTCATATCCACGGAGGGAGTGGAGATGGAGGAGCAACGCGTCAGTGCAGTCAGGTCATGGCCCATCCCCAACTCTGTGAAAGCAGACCAGCGATTCCTGGGGTTCGCAAACCTCTTTCCGGAGGTTTGTCTGGGGCTTCAGCAAGGTGGTCACGCATCTTACCTCCCTGATGAGAGAAGGTCCCAGGCGGGTTCGTTGGAAGGCGGAGGCGGAGAGAGCGTTCGAGACACTGAAGACACGCTTCCCCACTGTTCCCGTGGCACATCCCGACTCCTCACTCCCCTTCATCTTCGAAGTAGGAGTCGGGTCAGTGCTGTCCCAGTGCACCGGAACCCCTCCAAAGCCGGAACCCCACCCCCACCCAATCGTCACTCTGATAGAGCTCCAGAGTTCCTCTGTGGAGATGGAAGAACCTTCCAGAAGGATAACCATCTCCGCAGCACTACACCAATGGTAGAGTGGCCATACGGAAGCCCCTCCTATTTGAAAAATCGATTTGCAACAGAGCATGCTGGGAAATATTGACAATGAGGCCACCCCCACATATGCGGATCGTTCCATAGATATACAGTGCCTTGCGAAGGTATTCGGCCCCCTTGAACTTTGCAACCTTTTGCCACATTTCAAGCTTCAAACAGAAATATATAAACTGTATTTTTTTGTGAAGAATAAACAACAAGTAGGACACAATCATGAAGTGGAACGACATTTATTGGATATTTCAAACTTTAACAAATCAAAAACTGAAAAATTGGGTGTGCAAAATTATTCAGTCCCCTTAAGTTAATACTTTGTAGCGCCACCTTTTGCTGTGATTACAGCTGTAAGTCGCTTGGGGTATGTCTCTATCAGTTTTGCACATTGAGAGACTGACATTTTTTCCCATTCCTCCTTGCAAAACAGCTTGAGCTCAGTGAGGTTGGATGGAGAGCATTTGTGAACAGCAGTTTTCAGTTCTTTCCACAGATTCTCGATTGGATTCAGGTCTGGACTTTGACTTGGCCATTCTAACACCTGGATATGTTTATTTTTGAACCATTCCATTGTAGATTTTGCTTTATGTTTTGGATCATTGTCTTGTTGGAAGACAAATCTCCGTCCCAGTCTCAGGTCTTTTGCAGACTCCATTCTTCCAGAATGGTCCTGTATTTGGCTCCATCCATCTTCCCATCAATTTTAACCATCTTCCCTGTCCCTGCTGAAGAAAAGCAGGCCCAAACCATGATGCTGCCACCACCATGTTTGACAGTGGGGATGGTGTGGTCAGGGTGATGAGCTGTGTTGCTTTTACACCAAACATAATGTTTTGCATTGTTGCCAAAAAGTTCAATTTTGGTTTCATCTGACCAGAGCACCTTCTTCCACATGTTTGGTGTGTCTCCCAGGTGGCTTGTGGCAAACTTTAAACGACACTTTTTATGGATATCTTTAAGAAATGGCTTTCTTCTTGCCACTCTTCCATAAAGGCCAGATTTGTGCAATATGCGACTGATTGTTGTCCTATGGACAGAGTCTCCCACCTCAGCTGTAGATCTCTGCAGTTCATCCAGAGTGATCATGGGCCTCTTGGCTGCATCTCTGATCAGTCTTCTCCTTGTATGAGCTGAAAGTTTAGAGGAACGGCCAGGTCTTGGTAGATTTGCAGTGGTCTGATACTCCTTCCATTTCAATATTATCGCTTGCACAGTGCTCCTTGGGATGTTTAAAGCTTGGGAAATCTTTTTGTATCCAAATCCGGCTTTAAACTTCTTCACAACAGTATCTCGGACCTGCCTGGTGTGTTCCTTGTTCTTCATGATGCTCTCTGCGCTTTTAACGGACCTCTGAGACTATCACAGTGCAGGTGCATTTATATGGAGAGTTGATTGCACACAGGTGGATTGTATTTATCATCATTAGTCATTTAGGTCAACATTGGATCATTCAGAGATCCTCACTGAACTTCTGGAGAGAGTTTGCTGCACTGAAAGTAAAGGGGCTGAATAATTTTGCACACCCAATTTTTCCGTTTTTGATTTGTTCAAAAAGTTTGAAATATCCAATAAATGTCGTTCCACTTCATGATTGTGTCCCACTTGTTGTTGATTCTTCACAAAAAAATACAGTTTTTTATCTTTATGTTTGAAGCCTGAAATGTGACAAAAGGTCACAAAGTTCAAGGGGGCCGAATACTTTCGCAAGGCACTGTAACTCTTCGGTTACTCTTAATGGAGTTAAAAGTACTCCGTCCCAAAGAACTCCAGTTATCAACACTAACTCCCGGGAGTGTATCACACTCAAGGTTTAAGATAACTCCAGTAGAGTCAATTTAACTAAAAATAATGTAACACTGTGATTTCAACTATCCTTGATTTACTGTCTATTGATGTCTGTTGAAAAAGTAATTCATCTTTCTATTTTAGAATGCAGAAGAATTACAGTGAAGGATAAAGGAAGGAGAATTTGAGAGATGGGGAAAGAGAGGGAGAGAGAGAGGGAGAGAGATTGTGCAGTTTTAGAGAGGTTTTTCTCTAAAATGCCTCTGTAATTTATCCCTTCAATCAAATTCCTGTGACAGGCCTATCTCGCTCTTTTTGACAGCTTCAGGAGGGTGGATTTGACTTCCAAAACTCAAGTCCAACTATGTTTCTCAATCACTTCCCTGAACTGCATCATTTTTATTCCAACTCAGCACGAGCACACCTGATTCAACCAGATATGGTTGTTCAGATAAGTGTATTAATATATTTATCAGGGACAGGTAAAATTAATGGGATAGTTCAAGATTTTGGCAATTATGCCCTTTTTTTAGCTGCTCCTGTAGAGATACAGTCATTGCTCTAACAGTAGTTAGCAATGGTCCCAGAAACTACCTTAATCTGATTGCCAAAATCTCAAACTATCCATTTAAAAAAAAGAGATAACAAACTTTTGGAAAAAGTCTGAAATATTCTACTCAGGTAGAAGTACTGTTACTTTAATGCAATTTTACTCAATGTCACTTATGCTGCCTCTCCGGCTTCTAGGTCATCAGGCTGCTCATTATGGCGCATACCTGTCACATTCGTTACGTGCACCTGCACGTCATTAGACTCACCTGGACTCCATCACATCCCTGATTACCTTCCCTATATACAGTTGAAGTCGGAAGTTTACAAACACTTAGGTTGGAGTCATTAAAACTTGTTTTTCAACCACGCCATAAATTTCATGTTAACAAACTAGTTTTGGCAAGTCGGTTAGGACATCTACTTTGTGTATGACACAAGTCATTTTTCCAACAATCTGTTTACAGACAGATTATTTAACTTATAATTCACTGGATCACAATTCCAGTGGGTTAGAAGTTTACATACACTAAGTTGACTGTGCCTTTAAACAGCTTGTAAAATTCCAGAAAATGATGCCATGGCTTTAGAAGCTTCTGATAGGCTAATTTACATCATTTGAGTCAATTGGAGGTGTACCTGCCTTTGCTGGACGTCATGGGAAAATCTAAATAAATCAACCAAGACCTCAGAAAAAAATTGTAGACCTCCACAAGTCTGGTTAATCCTTGGGAGTAATTTCCAAATGCCTGAAGGTACCACATTCATCTGTACAAACAATAGTACGCAAGTATAAGCACCATGAAACCACGCATGTGGAAGGCTAATGTGGAAGGCTAACCGCAACGTTTGACCCAAGTTAAACTATTTAAAGGCAATGCTACCAAATACTAATTGAGTGTATGTACACTTCTGACTCACTGGGAATGTGATAAAATAAATAAAAGCTGAAATAAATCATTCTTTCTACTATTATTCTGACAATTCCCATTCTTAAAATAAAGTGGTGATCTTAACTGACCTAAGACAGGGAATTTTTACTAGGATTAAATGTCAGGAATTGTGAAAAACAGAGTTGAAATGTATTTTGCTAAGATGTATGTGAACTTCCGACTTCAACTGTATGTCACTCCCTTTGGTTCTTTCCCGAGGAGTTATTGTTATCAACGTCAACAGTGAAGAGGCGACTCTGGGATGCTGGGATTCTAGGGAGAGTTCCTCTGTCCAGTGTCTGTGTTCTTTTGCCCATCTTAAGCTTTTATTTTTATTTTCCAGTCTGAGATATGGCTTTTTCTTTGCAACTCTGCCTAGAAGGCCAGCATCCCAGAGTCGTGTCTTCCCTGTTGACGTTGAGACGTGTTTTGCGGGTACGATTTAATGAAGCTGCCAGTTGAGGACTTGTGAGGCATCTGTTTCTCAAACTAGACACTCTAATGTACTTTTCCTCTTGCTCAGTTGTGCACCGGGGCCTCCCACTCCTTTTTATATTCTGGTTAAGGCCAGTTTGTGCTGTTCTGTGAAGGGAGTAGTACACAGCGTTGTACAAGATTTTCAGTTTCTTGGCAATTTCTTGCATGGAATAGCCTTCATTTCTCAGAACAAGAAGAACAGAAGTTTCAGAAGAAAGTAATTTGTTTCGAGCTACAATAGTCATTTACAACATTAACAATGTCTACACTGTATTTCTGATCAATTTGATATTATTTTAATGGACCAAAATTGTGCTTTTCTTTCAAAAACAAGGACATTTCTACATGACTCCAAACTTTTGAATGGTAGTCTATGTAGGAGAAGCAATTATTTGACGACACAGTCAAATGGTCCTAAGCCACAACGGTTACAAATATCGATAGCAGGAACCATGTTAGAAGAAAATACGGTTGTGTCGTTTCAAAGAAACATTTGCCAAAATGAACAGTCAATCAAATAGTGGCGGAATAAATTCAACCACACAACTACTCACATTGTTTCAAGACCACGGACAGTATATTCTGTCAGAGAGAAAAAAATGGAGCTGTATTCAATGATCTCCAGCATGCAACAATACAAAAAAAATGTCATGTACCCAGTACTTCCAAATGCAACTTCATTACCTTTGTATTTACCACACAACCAGTGATCTAAAGTCAAAACTAGACAGGTAAGCAGATACAATTGGTGCATACTATCAATTAGTCTCTTCTGCTGGAGAAGGTGGAGCAGATCAGCTGGGCTCTCGAAGTCAGACATTGAGTACATACCGGTGAGTTCTGTTTTAAGCTGCGGCAAATCAAAATTAGGGCCATAGCTTTCCTCGAGACTTGAGAATGCAGGGTTGGAAAGTTTGGCGTTTCTCTATATATTGGGAACTCTCTGTGGTGTTGCAGAAGTCTTCCACGCTGGACAAGCAGAACTGCATGTCAAACTCTCTGTTCTGAAATATTCCAAACAGCACGTTGGAGTATGTAAATATGGAGTAGAATGCGGATGGCAGGAAGCAGAACTCGAAGCTTGTCAGGTGCTTCATGTATCCATCTGCTCTGTGAACGGTGTCTTCATCAGAGTCATCGTGATGGTCCACTATGTTTTCAAAGAGTCCAATGAGTTCCGCCTCTTTTTCATACACAGTGCAAACTAAGCGTGAGGAGAAGTTCCATTATGTTTGCGCCAATCTGGGTAGTCTTCGCTGTCATATTTCATCCTGTAGTCTTGTTCGTTTGACAGATCTTGAGAAAAATGCTGCTAGGCCACCAAGATGAGAGAAAAATTCTTGCATTCTTTTAGTTTACCAGCACCTCGTGACTTCACCAGATTAAGAGTGTGGGTATAGCAATGAATGAACAGAGCTTGCGGGATAGTTTCCTTCACTTTGGCTTGTACTCAGTTAATACCAGAGGCCATAACTGCGGTCCCATCATACCACCACCACAACTTTGGCCTTGCATTCACACTCTTCTAAAAAGCTGATAATTCGGGCAGAAACCGCTTCTGCCTGTTTATACTCAGTTACATCCTCAAATTTGAAAACCTTTTCTTCACACCACCATCGGTAGTGTAACGCAACACAAGACATTTGGGCTACATTGATGCTGTATGTCATCTCGTCAACCATGATGGTTACAAAGGGGGTTTTCTTCAATTCTTCCTTCATGACATCTGTCATTACATTTGCGACCACGTGTATCAGGTACTTTTGGATTTTGCTGGAAGTGCTTGTGAACATGATAGTTGTAGCCAAATGGAAGTTTAACGTGCTGTCATACTCAGCCAAGAATTCCAGTGTTTCCAAGTAGTTTCCCTTATTAGCTGATTCTTTACCCTCATCATAAACACAACCGTATGAATAAGGAGCTTTAGAATCTCCCTGTTGTGCCTGACTTTATCATTGTGAGCAAGTGTCTCATTGCGCTGGTGCTCGTTAAGGAGGTCTACACTTGTTTCCCCAAATGTTTTTAAACTCACTGTAGCTTGCAGGTGTGAAGTTGAGTTTTGGTGTCAAAGTGCTGACTATGTCAAACAGGCTAAATCTTTGAAACCAGTTGTCCAGGTTAGGCTATTGTCGGTGCTGAAGAGTAAACTATCCACGGATAGAGCTCATAATTATTAACTTGAAAATGCCTTTCAAAACTCTTTCCTTGTTGCACCAAATCGGGCAGTGCAGGAGTTGGTCTCCCGTTCTATACAATATTTAACTTTTCATTAAAAGTTAGTCTTGAAAAGGGTGATGCTAACAATTTAGCCACCACATCATCCTCGATTACTCTCTGCAGTTGCCATCACTGAGCAGGCCAGCTAGCTAGTCTCAAGCGTGAGAAAAAAAGATAAGGCTCGCTATTAGCTCTGAATTAGTGACGTATACTTAGGCATCATACAATTGTCCCACCTATTACAAGACAATTTGTGATTGGTTGAGTCTACTGTCATTCCAAAATGCTGCTCTAATTGAAGTCAATGTCAACGGCATTGGCTGGTGCCTTCTATTCAAAGCCTGAGGGCCTAGCCAATGAGCGTTGAGCCCAGATAGATTATTTCTACCGGGAGACTACCAGAGAATATTTCTGATTTTCTCTTGGATATTAACCCTTCTTTTTCCAACATGAACTGAAGAAATTCGATATGAAGATCATTACAATTAAGACAAAAAAATATTAAGTCAATGAAAACAAAATTACAAATATATTTATAAATATACATAGATTTGTATCTGTCCATAGGCCCTCTCTGAGGGTGTAGAGGGCCCTGATGGTTCCCCACTGCAAGGTACTCATCCAGCTCCCCTGTACCTTGTGACCTTTTGGGCATCAGTGATGAGAAGACATCCTAGACTAGCCAGGTAGCCTAGCGGTTAAGAGTGTTGGGCCACTATCCAAACAATTGCTGGTTTGAATCCCTTAGCCAGCTGGGTGAAAAATTGTTCAATGTGCCATTGAGCAAAGCACTTAATCCTAATTGGTACAATATACAGTGGGGAGAACAAGTATTTGATACACTGTGGATTTTGCAGGTTTTCCTACTTACAAAGCATATAGAGGTCTGTAATTTTTATCATAGGTACACTTCAACTGTGAGAGACGGAATCTAAAAAAAAATCCAGAAAATCACATTGTATGATTTTTAAGAAATTAATTAGCATTTTATTGCATGACATAAGTATTTGATACATCAGAAAAGCAGAACCTAATATTTGGTACAGAAACCTTTGTTTGCAATTACAGAGATCATACGTTTCCTGTAGTTCTTGACCAGGTTTGCACACACTGCAGCAGGGATTTTGGCCCACTCCTCCATACAGACCTTCTCCAGATCCTTCAGGTTTTGGGGCTGTCGCTGACTTTCAGCTCCCTCCAAAGATGTTCTATTGGGTTCAGGTCTGGAGACTGGCTAGGCCACTCCAGGACCTTGAGATGCTTCTTACGGAGCCACTCCTTAAATGCCCTGGCTGTGTGTTTCGGGTCGTTGTCATGCTGGAAGACCCAGCCACGACCCATCTTCAATGCTCTTACTGAGGGAAGGAGGTTGTTGGCCAAGATCTCGCAATACTTGGCCCCATCCATCCTCCCCTCAATACGGTGCAGTCGTCCTGTCCCCTTTGCAGAAAAGCATCCCCAAAGAATGATGTTTCCACCTCCATGCTTCACGGTTGGGATGGTATTCTTGGGGTTGTACTCATCCTTCTTCTTCCTCCAAACACGGCAAGTGGAGTTTAGACCAAAATGCTCTATTTTTGTCTCATCAGACCACATGACCTTCTCCCATTCCTCCTCTGGATCATCCAGATGGTCATTGGCAAACTTCAGACGGGCCTGGACATGCGCTGGCTTGAGCAGGGGGACCTTGCGTGCGCTGCAGGATTTTAATCCATGACGGCGTAGTGTGTTACTAATGGTTTTCTTTGAGACTGTGGTCCCAGCTCTCTTCAGGTCATTGACCAGGTCCTGCCGTGTAGTTCTGGGCTGATCCCTCACCTTCCTCATTATCATTGATGCCCCACGAGGTGATATCTTGCATGGAGCCCAAGACTGAGGGTGATTGACAGTCATCTTGAACTTCTTCCATTTTCTAATAATTGCGCCAACAGTTGTTGCCTTCTCAACAAGCTGCTTGCCTATTGTCCTGTAGCCCATCCCAGCCTTGTGCAGGTCTACAATTTAACCCTGATGTCCTTACACAGCTCTCTGGTCTTGGCCATTGTGGAGAGGTTGGAGTCTATTTGATTGAGTGTGTGGACAGGTGTCTTTTATACAGGTAACGAGCTATAACAGGTGCAGTTAATACAGGTAATGAGTGGAGAACAGGAGGGATTCTTAAAGAAAAATGAACAGGTCTGTGAGAGCCCGGAATTCTTACTGGTTGGTAGGTGATCAAATACTTATGTCATGCAATAAAATGCTAATTCATTACTTAAATATCATACAATGGGATTTTCTGGATTTTTGTTTTAGATTTCGTCTGTCACAGTTGAAGTGTACCTATGATAAAAATTACAGACCTCTACATGCTTTGTAAGTAGGAAAACCTGCAAAATCGGCAGTGTATCAAATACTTGTTCTCCCCACTGTATCATTCTACATAAGACTGTCTGATAAACAATTAAAATGTACAACAGGTTTACTGAGCGTGATAATAGAAATGTACTTGGTAGGAAAACACATAACCAATAGAAATAATTTTCTTGAAAGGTAAAGCTCTTTTTTATGAAGAACAAGCAGCATTGTAGTAATTGGATTTTACGTACAGGAAATTCAAAAATGTATTTTTAATCTGAATTTGAGACATAGGCTATGTCTCAAATGAAATGACACCCTATTCTATATTGCATTGTCTCATACAGTAAGGATCAAAAGCAGTGCACTATACAGGGAATAGGGTGACATTTGAGACCTCTTTTCATTTTGCATTGCAGTATCTCTACCTCAAGTCCCCACTGCCACCTAGGACAAGCTACCATCAGTCATGCAAGCCCAGGGAGAAGTTATAAATGCTAAATCTAGCCAGTCTCACGGTGATGTAAAACCCAATGCCCTGAATGTGAACGGATCATTTTGCCACCAGACAGAAAGTCGATTTTTACAGTCACTAATCAGAACAGCGAGGTTGGGGGTGGGGAACCACAGGGAAACAGCCCTCTCCCATACCCTCCTTTCTGGGGGAGTTTATCTGGTTGGTTGACTGGGCGGATCGATGACCCCCCCAGAACCATGCCCTTGGTAACAGTGTTGTAACTTGTCTTATGATCACATATTGAGTCCATAACTCCAGGACAGTGTCACACACAGGATCCATTTCCTATATAGAACAGAGCGGTTTTCAGCTAAGCACACACATAAAAACGTGAGGAGCAATCACATCCGTTTCACCTTCCCAGTCTGAAAACTATGAAGTCACAGTGTCAAGACACAATACATCATCATAAATGATGCCAATACTTTACTCTGATGGCACTAATCAAATCAAACACATTTTATTTGTCTCATGCTTCGCAAACAACAGGTGTGGAGTAACAGTGAAATTCTTAACCACAATGCAGAGAGAAAGAAAATAGAAAATAATAGAAAAGTAAAATAATAAAAGATACACTGTCATACCCTGATCTGTTTCACCTGTCTTTGTGATTGTCTCCACCCACCTCCAGGTGTCACCTGTTTTCCTCATGAGTCACTGGGCACTTATTCCTGTGTTCCCTGCTTGTCTGTTGCCAGTTTGTCTTGTTTGTCAAGTCAGCTAGTGTGGTTTTTCCAGTCTCCTGCTGTTTCCTTCTCTCTGTTTTGCTAGTCCTCCCGGTTGTGACCCTTGCCTGTCTGGACTCTGAACCCGCCTGCCTGACCATTTCTGCCTGCCCTGACCTCGAGCCTGCCTGCCACTCTGTACCTCCTGGACTCTGACCTGGTTTTGATCGTATGCTTGTCTACGACCCTTCTCTTGCCTACCCCTTGGATTATAATAAATATCAGAGACACAAACCATCTGCCTACCATGTCTGCATCTGGGTCTCGCCTTGTGCCCTTATATACACAATGAGTAACGATATCTTGGCAATATACAAGAGGTACTAGTATTGAGTAGATGTATAGGGGCACAAGGTAATTGAGGTACATATACATTGAGGTAAATAACATCAAATTGATCAGAAATACAGTGTAGACATTGTTAATGTTGTAAGTAACTATTGTAGCTGGAAATGGCTGACTTTAAATAGAATATCTACATGGGCGTACAGAGGCCCATTATAGCAACCATCACTCCTGTGTTCCTATGGCACATTGTGTTAGCTAATCCAAGTTTAGCATCAAGGCTAATTGATCATTAGAAAACCCCTTTGCAATTATGTTAGCACAGCTAAAAACTGTTGTGCTAATTAAATAACCAATAACACTGGCTGTTGTTAGAGTAGTTGAGTATCTGGAGCATCCGTATTTGTGGGTTCGTGTACAGGCTGAAAATGTCCAGAACCAAATAACTTTCTTCGGAAACTCGTCAGTCTATTCTTGTTCTGAGAAACAAAGGCTGTTCCATGTGAGAAATTGCCAAGAAACTGAAAATCTTGTACAACGCTGTGTACTACTCCCTTCACAGAACAGCACAAGCCGGCTCTAACCAGAATAGAAAGAGGAGTGGGAGGCCCCGGTGCACAACTGAGCAAGAGGACAAGTACATCAAAGTGTCTAGTTTGAGAAACAGACTCCTCACAAGTCCTCAACTGGCAGCTTCATTAAATAGTACCCGCAAAACACCCGTCTCAACGTCAACAGTTCTTTTCCACCTTTATTTAGCCAGGTAGGCTAGTTGAGAACAAGTTCCCACTTACAACTGCGACCTGGCCAAGATAAAGCAACGCAGTGTGACACAAACAACACAGTTACACATAGAATAAACAAACACACAGTCAATAACACAGTAGAAAAAGTTTATATACAGTGTGTGCAAATTAGATGAAAAAGCGACTCCGGGATGCTGGCCTTCTAGACTTTAATTAGCCTTTAAAAAAAACACAACGTAACATTGGAACACAGGAGTGATGATTGCTGATAATGGGCCTCTGTACGCTTCTGTAGATATTCCATTAAAAATCAGCTGTTTCCAGCTACAATAGTCATTTCAAATCAAGTCAAATGTTATTAGTCAAATACGCCGAATACAACAGGTGTAGACCTTACAATGAAATGCTTACTTACGAGCCCCTAACTAACAGTGCAGTTTAAAAAATATATGCATAGGGATAAGATATAAAAGTAACAAGTAATTAAAGAGCAGCAGTAAAAAAGAAAAATATGTACAGAGTCAATGTGAGGGAGCACTGGTTAGTTTAGGTAGTATGTACATAGTGTTATTAAAGTGACTATGCATAGATGACAACAAATTGTGGCATTGGTGTGGTGAGGGGAAGGGCCAATGCAAATGTCTGAGTGGCCATTTGAATAGATGTCCAGGAGCCTTATGGCTTGTGGCTAGTAGCTGTTTAAAAGCCTCTTGGACCTAGACTTGGCACTCTGGTACTGCTTGCCGTGCGGTAGCAGAGAGAACAGTCTATGACGAGGGTGGCTGGAGTCGTTGACAATTTTTAGGGCCTTCCTCTGACACCACCTGGTATAGAGGTCCTGGATAGCAGGAAGCTTGGCCCCAGTGATGTACTAAGCCATTTGCACTACCCTCTGTAGTGCCTTGCGGTCGGAGACCGGACAGTTGCCATACCAGGCAGTGATGCAACCAGTCAGGATGCTCTCGATGGTGCAGCTGTATATACTTTTGAGGATCTGAGGACCCATGCCAAATCTTTTCAGTCTCCTGTGGGGGAATAGGTTTTGTCGTGCCCGCTTCACAACAGTCTTGGTGTGCTTGGACCATGTTAGTTTGTTGGTGATGTGGACACCAAGGAACTTGAAGCTCTCAATCTGCTCCACTGCAGCCCCGTCGATGAGAATGGGGATGTGCTCAGTCCTCTTTTTCATGCAGTCCACAATCATCATCTTTGTCTTGATCACATTGAGAGAGAGGTTGTTGTCCTGGCCCGACATGACCAGGTCTCTGACTTCCTACCACTGTTGTGTCATCTGCAAATTGAATGATGGTGTTGGAGTCGTGCCTGGCCATGCAGTCATGAGTGAACAGGGAGTACAGGATGGGGCTGGGCACGCACCCCTGAGAGGCCCCTGTGTTGAGGATCAGCATGGCGGATGTGTTGTTACCTTTTTTTCACCTTCATTTAACCAGGTAGGCTAGTTGAGAACAAGTTCTCATTTACAACTGCGACCTGGCCAAGATCAAGCAAAGCAATGCGACACAAACAACAAAGAGTTACACATGGAATAAACAAACGCACAGTCAAAAACACAATAGAAAAAGTCAATATACAGTGTGTGCAAATGAGGTAGGATAAGGGAGGTAAGGCAATAAATAGGCCATAGTGGAGAAATAATTACAATATAGCAATTAAACACTGGAGTGATAGATGTGCAGAAGATGAATGTGCAAGTAGAGATACTGGGGTGCAAAGGAGCAAAATAAATAAATAACAGTATGGGGATGAGGTAGTTGGATGGGCTATTTACAAATGGGCTATGTACAGGTGCAGTGTTCTGTGAGCTGCTCTGACAGCTGGTGCTTAAAGTTAGTGAGGGAGATATAAGTCTCCAGCTTCAGTGATTTCTGCAGTTCGTTCCAGTCTTTGGCAGCAGAGAACTGGAAAGAAAGGTGGCCAAAGGAGGAATTGCCTTTGGGGGTGACCAGTGAAATATACTTGCTGGAGCTTGTGCTATGGTGACCAGTGAGCTGAGACATGGCGGAGCTTTACCTAGCAAAGACTTATAGATGACCTGGATCCAGTGTGTTTGGCGACAAATATGATGCAAGGGCCTGCCAACGAGAGCATACAGGTCGCTGTGGTGGGTAGTATATGGGGCTTTGGTGACAAAACAGATGGCACTGTGACAGACTGCATCCAATTTGTTGAGTAGAGTGTTGGAGGCTATTTTGTAAATGACATCGCCAAAGTCAAGGATCGGTAGGTGAGTCATTTTTACGAGGGTATGTTTGGATACATGAGTGAAGGAGGCTTTGTTGTGAAATAGGAAGCTGATTCTAGATTTAATTTTGGATTGGAGATGCTTAATGTGAGTCTGGAAGGAGAGTTTACAGTCTAACCAGACACCTAGGTATTTGTAGTTGTCCACACAGTCTAAGTCAGAACCGTCCAGAGTAGTGATGCTGGACGGGCCGGCAGGTGCGGGCAGCGATCGTTTGAAGAGCATGCATTTAGTTTTACTTGCATTTAAGAGCAGTTGGAGGCCACAGAAGGAGAGTTGTATGGCAATGAAGCTCATCTGGAGGTTAGTTAACAGAGTGTCCAAAGAAGGGCCAGACGTATACCGAGTGGTGTTATCTGCATAGAGGTGGATCAGAGACTCACCAGCAAAAAGAGCAACATCATTGATGTATATAGAGAAAAGAGTCGGCCCGAGAATTGAATGCTGTGGCTCCCCCATAGAGACTGCCAGAGGTCCGGACAACAGGCCCTCCGATTTGACACACTGAACTCTGTCTGAGAAGCAATTGGTGAACCAGGCGAGGCAGTCATTTGAGAAACCAAGGCTGTTGAGTCTGCCGATAAGAATGTGGTGATTGACAGAGTTGAAAGCCTTGGCCAGGTCGATGAATACAGCTGCACAGTATTGTCTCTTATCGATGGCGGTTATGATATCGTTTAGGACCTTGAGCGTGGCTGAGGTGCACCTTTGATATCAGATTGCACAGCAATTCGAAATGGTCTGTGATCTGTTTGTTAACTTGGCTTTCGAAGACCTTAGAAAGGCAGGGTAGGATAGATAAAGATCTGTATCAGTTTGGGTCTAGAGTGTCTACCCCTTTGAAGAGGCGGATGACTGCGGCAGCTTTCCAGTCTTTGGGGATCTCAGACGATACGAAAGAGGGGTTGAACAGGCTAGTAATAGGGGTTGCAACAATTTCAGCTGATAATTTTAGAAAGACAGGGTCCAGATTGTCTAGCCCGGCTGATTTGTAGGGGTACAGATTTTGCAGCTTTCAGAACATCAGCTATCTGGAATTGGGTGAAGGAGAAATGGGGGAGGCTTGGGCAAGTTGCTGTGGGGGGTGCAGGGCTGTTGACCTGGGTAGGGATAGCCAGATGGAAAGTGTGGCCAGCTGTAGAAAAATGCTTCTTGAAATTCTCAATTATCGTGGATTTATCGGTGGTGACAGTGTTTCCTAGCCTCAGTGCAGTGGGCAGCTGGGAGGAGGTGCTCTTATTCTCCATGGACTTTTCAGTGTCCCAGAACTTTGAGTTTGTGCTACAGGATTCAAATTTCTGTTTGAAAAAGCAAGCCTTTGCTTTCCTATCTGCCTGCGCAGTACGTCACAGGATGTTTTTGTGCTGGTCAAGGGCAGTCAGGTTTGGAGTGAACCAAGGGCTATATCTGTTCTTAGTTCTACATTTTTTTGAACGGGGCATGCTTATTTAGGATGGTGAGGGAAGCACTTTTAAAGAATAACCACGCATCCTCTACTGACAGAATGAGGTCAATATCCTTCCAGGATACCCTAGCCATGTCGATTATAAAGGCCTGCTCGCTGAAGTGCTTTAGGGAGCGTTTGACAGTGATGAGGGGTGGTCGTTTGACCAAGGACCCATAACGGACGCAGGCAATGAGCCAGTGATCGCTGACATCCTGGTTGAAGACAGCAGAGGTGTATTTAGAGGGCAGGTTGGTCAGGATGATATCTATGAGGGTGCCAGTGTTTACGGATTTAGGGATGTACCTGGTAGGTTCCTTGATAATTTGTGTGAGATTGAGGGCATCTATCTTAGATGTATTACAGACTCGGACAAGGAGAGGTTGAAAATATCAGTGAAGACACTTGATATTTGGTAAGGGATTACCCCCCTGAAATGGACAAAAAATGAATGGGAACATATTGCCATTAGACAAAATATTTACACTATCGCAAATACCACTCAGTTGGACAGCAGTTCATACAAACCATATTGCAAATGGCATATGGCAATTGTTTGTCAATTATACATGTAAAAGACCTGTATGAACATACCTTTGTCATATTTTATTGTCATATTTTTTTTACTTGTCCATAAGGCATTTGTTCTGTCCATTTGCAATATAATATCATAGGAAGTCAAAGGTCAAAGTCAAAAGTCAGTGAACCATTGGCAAATGCCATAAGAAATGTCCAAATTCATTATGAAAGTATTGAAAGTGCCAAATCAGGATGTTATGTCCATTTGCAATATGATATCATAGGAAGTCAAAAGTTGAAGTCAAAAGTCAGTGAACCATTGCCAAATGCCATAAGAAATGTCCAAATTCAATATGAAAGTATTGAAAGTGCCATATCAGGATGTTATGTCCATTTGCCATATATGATCATAGGAAGTCAGCTTCCGACCGGAAAGTCAGTAAACCATGTCCAAATGGCATTTATACTGCCCAAATGATATATCTCACTATGTTAAGCCCCGAATCAAGGTCTATTTGTCATGTATGATGAGAGATAAGTGGGACAATTTGTTGATAAACGTCCAAAATGACCAGGGGTGCCCGCTATTGAATGGGCACAGATGGGGGTGCTCCCTACCCAACCGTGGATCGCTTTCACCCCCTAAAGGCATTAAAAAACATTTTAAATGTGCTCCTGGTAACCCGTTCCAATCACCAGGCGCACGGCTGTCCATTTGCAATATGTTTCAATGGGCATTTACCATCACGAATTTGACATGCTGCAAAATTGACTGGCCCGATGAACTTGGGATGGCCGAGCAGTGATAGTGGTTCCTCTCCATCACTCATTGTTTTGATTTCATCATGTCCGTTTGGTGATGTTTTTTCACTGTTTAAACTTATTGCAAATGTACAAAAGTCAGCCAGCAAGTCAGCATCCATCTGTCAATAAGATATCATTCTGACACCAAACTGATACAAACTGACACCAAACCCACTTTGTCCAACTCGGTTAGAAGCCAAATATCACATACAGTGCCTTGCGAAAGTATTCGGCCCCCTTGAACTTTGCGACCTTTTGCCACATTTCAGGCTTCAAACATAAAGATATAAAACTGTATATTTGGTGAAGAATCAACAACAAGTGGGACACAATCATGAAGTGGAACGACATTTATTGGATATTTCAAACTTTTTTAAAAAATCAAAAACTGAAAAATTGGGCGTGCAAAATTATTCAGCCCCCTTATGTTAATACTTTGTAGCGCCACCTTTTGCTGCGATTACAGCTGTAAGTCGCTTGGGGTATGTCTCTATCAGTTTTGCACATCGAGAGACTGACATTTTTTCCCATTCCTCCTTGCAAAACAGCTCGAGCTCAGTGAGGTTGGATGGAGAGCATTTGTGAACAGCAGTTTTCAGTTCTTTACACAGATTCTCGATTGGATTCAGGTCTGGACTTTGACTTGGCCATTCTAACACCTGGATATGTTTATTTTTGAACCATTCCATTGTAGATTTTGCTTTATGTTTTGGATCATTGTCTTGTTGGAAGACAAATCTCCGTCCCAGTCTCAGGTCTTTTGCAGACTCCATCAGGTTTTCTTCCAGAATGGTCCTGTATTTGGCTCCATCCATCTTCCCATCAATTTTAACCATCTTCCCTGTCCCTGCTGAAGAAAAGCAGGTTCAAACCATGATGCTGCCACCACCATGTTTGACAGTGGGGATGGTGTGGTCAGGGTGATGAGCTGTGTTGCTTTTACGCCAAACATAACGTTTTGCATTGTTGCCAAAAAGTTCAATTTTGGTTTAATCTGACCAGAGCACCTTCTTCCACATGTTTGGTGTGTCTCCCAGGTGGCTTGTGGCAAACTTTAAACAACACTTTTTATGGATATCTTTAAGAAATGGCTTTCTTCTTGCCACTCTTCCAAAAAGGCCAGATTTGTGCAATATACGACTGATTGTTGTCTTATGGACAGAGTCTCCCACCTCAGCTGTAGATCTCTGCAGTTCATCCAGAGTGATCATGGGCCTCTTGGCTGCATCTCTGATCAGTCTTTTCCTTGTATGAGCTGAAAGTTTAGAGGGACGGCCAGGTCTTGGTAGATTTGCAGTGGTCTGATACTCCTTCCATTTCAATATTATCGCTTGCACAGTGCTCCTTGGGATGTTTAAAGCTTGGGAAATCTTTTTGTATCCAAATCCGGCTTTAAACTTCTTCACAACAGTATCTCGGACCTGCCTGGTGTGTTCCTTGTTCTTCATGATGCTCTCTGCGCTTTTAACGGACCTCTGAGACTATCACAGTGCAGGTGCATTTATACGGAGACTTGATTACACACAGGTGGATTGTATTTATCATCATTAGTCATTTAGGTCAACATTGGATCATTCAGAGATCCTCACTGAACTTCTGGAGAGAGTTTTCTGCACTGAAAGTAAAGGGGCTGAATAATTTTGCACGCCCAATTTTTCAGTTTTTGATTTGTTAAAAAAGTTTGAAATATCCAATAAATGTCGTTCCACTTCATGATTGTGTCCCACTTGTTGTTGATTCTTCACAAAAAAATACAGTTTTATATCTTTATGTTTGAAGCCTGAAATGTGGCAAAAGGTCGCAAAGTTCAAGGGGGCCGAATACTTTCGCAAGGCACTGTATTTCAGAGCATGCCCAAAATTCACAGCGCCTTCTGTTTAAACCATAATAAAAACGTAAAACGCGTAGTTACAGTCTAGCTGCAGGTCCAGTTCTGACAATATGCGCAGGCCTAGCTGAGGCGATCCCGAATCCCGAGTTTCGGCTCGATAAGTCATTCGGTGCCTGAGCAGCGACCTTAATTGGTGCTGAAAATCCACTTTCTCCGGGCTTTGCTGCGTGGTCCTTGAATGAGCTATCGGACAGAAACATTAGGGTCCGTCTCAATGGGCCGAGCCAGTTTCAATGCACCCAGTCTTGTGACTCTCGGACTTTTCAAAATGTCGTTATTTTTGCGATGGTCAAAATGAATTGAATTTATTGGAAATGTACAAGGCTGTTTCTCAGTCTGAGAACCTTCTAGAGCCTCATAACTCCCCGTGCACTATCATCTTGGAAATCTGATGGGAGAAATGACTGATTTACAGTTCATGAGGGTTGCCTCACATATGAAGTTCGAAACAGCCCCAATGCCCCCAATTTAACTTCTTATGGCTGCAATCTCGTTAACGGGAGCGATATGACAACAGCCAGTGAAAGTGCAGGGCGCCAATTTCAAAACATCAAAAATCTCATAATTCCTCAAACATTCCTCAAACATACATCTATCTCATACCATTTTAAAGCTAATCTTGTTGTTAATCCCACCACAAGGTCCGTTTTCAAATATTCTTTACAGCAAAAGCACCACAAACGATTGTTAGGTCACCACATAGCCACAGAAAAACACAGCCATTTTTCCAGCCAAAGATTTTCCAGCCAGAGTCACAAAAACCACAAATAGAGGTAAAATTTTGACTTTGATCGTCTTCATCAGATGACACTCATAGGACTTCATGTTACACAATACATGTATGTTTTGTTTGATAAAGTTCATATTTGGTTTACACAGAGTTTACATTGGCGGTTTACATTCACTAGTTTCAAAATTATCCAGTGATTTTGCATAGCCACATCATTCAACAGAAATACTCATCATAAATGTAATGTGTATACACATGGAATTATGGATATACCTCTCCATAATGCAACCGCTGTGTCAGATTTCAAAAAAACTTTACGGAAAAAGAAACCCATGCAATAATCTGAGACGGCGCTCAGAGGTAAAAGTCACAATAGCCTCAACGATGGCGTCAACAAAAACAAAAAAATACATGATAAATATTCCCAGGTCCACAATAAATGTTTGTTTTGTTCGATAATGTCCATTATTTATGTCCAAATACCTTCTTTGTTAGCGCGTTTGGTATACATATCCATATCCATATCCAAACGCCCATTCTGGTCAGCGTTACATCGGACAAAAACAGGTTGGGAATGGCAAAACACCTTTAGGGTGAATTTAACCACTTCCGGTTGCTCCAGGAAGCTTAGAATCAACACAGGTAGACCTCATTGCGGCCTGATGGATTGTCATCGAAGACAGGTTCATAAGGCATTCATAACCCACATAGGCTTCAGGTTGAATATAGGGGAGCAGGCAATGTATTCCATTGCAAACTGTTTGATGTAAACACCTTCTTTTCACTGTTAAGGGTTAATATCACACGGTCAAGGTTAGGCTTGCACTGATCGGGAGGACCTGAGGAACGTTCCTGAGGTTGAATTGTGCTTCTAACCCTAACGGTTCCCCCACTGTCACCCAAAAGCATCAGAGAATTAGGGCCAGGCTTCATTTTGGGCCTACTTTTTTTCACGGTCGCTGCGCTCAGAGCTAGCATCTCATTGAACTCGGACTAGACATTATGGTAATGCGATTGCAGGCTCTGTGTGTCGTTAAGCCCGTGTCACTCCATCCTTGCTGTGTATGTGTATGTGTATGTGTATGTGTATGTGTATGTGTATGTGTATGTGTATGTGTATGTGTATGTGTATGTGTGTGTGTGTGTGTGTGTGTGTGTGTGTGTGTGTGTGTGTGTGAGTGTGAGAGTTTTTTCTTTGACATCTGTTGGGAGAAATTACAGATTTTACAGTTCATGAGGGTTGCCTAATCACACATGAAGTTTTGGAATGATCTGACCTTTTTAACCCTTCGAAACAGCCCAAAGGGGGGGTCAAAAGTAACAGTCAGTATCTGGTGTGGCCACCAGCTGCATTAAGTACTGCAGTGCATCTCCTCCTCATGGACTGCACCAGATTTACCAGTTCTTGCTGTGAGATGTTACCCCACTCTTCCACCAAGGCACCTGCAAGTTCCCAGACATTTCTGGGGGGAATGGCCCTAGCCCTCACCCTCTGATCCAACAGGTCCCAGATGTGCTCAATGGGATTGAGATCCGGGCTCTTCACTGGCTATGGCAGAACACTGACTGTTTTGCAGGAAATCACACACAGAACGAGCATTATGGCTGGAGGCATTGTCATGCTGGCGGGTCATGTCAGGATGAGCCTGCAAGAAGGGAACCACATGAGGGAGGAGGATGTCTTCCCTGTAACGCACAGCGTTGAGATTTGCCTGCAATGACAACAAGCTCAGTCCGATGATGCTGTGACACACCGCCCCAGACCATGACGGACCCTCCACCTCCAAATCGATCCCGCTCCAGAGTACAGGCCTCGGTGTAACGCTCATTCCTTTGACGATAAACGAGAATCCGACCATCACCCCCAGTGAGGCAAAACCGCGACTCGTCAGCGAAGAGCACTTTTTGACAGTCCTGTCTGGTCCAACGATGTTGGGTTTGTGCCCATAGGCAACGTTGTTGCCAGTGATGTCTGGTGAGAACCTGCCTTACAACAGGCCTACAAGCCCTCAGTCCAGCCTCTCTCAGCCTATCGCAGACAGTCTGAGCACTGATGGAGGGATTGTGCATTCCTGGTGTAACCTGGGCAGTTGTTGTTGCCATCCTGTACCTATCCCGCAAGTGTGATGTTCGGATGTACCGATCCTGTGCAGGTGTAATTACACGTGGTCTGCCACTGCGAGGATGATCAGCTGTCCGTCCTGTCTCCCTGTAGCGCTGTCTTAGTCTCACAGTACAGACATTGCAATTTATTGCCCTGGCCACATCTGCAGTCCTCATGCCTCCTTGCAGCATGCCTAAGGCACGTTCACACAGATGAGCAGGGACCCTGGGCATCTTTCTTTTGGTGTTTTTCAGAGTCAGTAGAAAGGCCTGTTTTTGATCCTTTATCTTAAAAAGATAGGGCTGATTGCTGCCCCCTTTGGGGTGATTGCGTGCCCATAGTCAAAAATTGCTAATATATGCATATAAAAATTATTATTGAATAGAAAACACTCTAAAGCTTCTAAAACCATTTAAATTATGTCTGTATGTAAAGCAGAACTCTCAGGGCACTCATTCTCCCAAACTCTCTCTTGTCATCATAAAGGTTGGCCCAACTTTGACGTCATCGCCCCCACCCTTCCCAAGCACCTACAGTCCTGGGAACAGTTTCTATGTCTTCAGCGCGATGTCTGCTTTCAATGGGGCTTCTCATTGTGAGAATCGCGCGCTCACGAGAGTTTTGGCGGGCCGAAACCTTTCGGTCACGTGAGAAAACAGGTTACTCTCATGCGCGTTCTGCTCCGGTGATGTCTTTCTTCCAAGATTGATTAAACGATGCGTGTGTTTCTGTTCGTCCTCAGAATTGCTGTGAAGCTATATAACATGCTAACGCTGTGTTCTGAACATAGTTTGACAAGTTTAGTCGACATATAATATGTAATTTCGACGTTTTGGTGCGCACCCACTTGACTTTTTGGCTGCATTTCAACCGAAATATGTCGTGTTTGATAACCGAAAGACACAGACTTCAAAACTAAAGCTGTTTTTGGTAAAGTATAAACCCTTCCAGGTCTTCTGATGGAAGAACATCAAAGGTAAGGGAATATTTATGTGTTAAATTTGGGTTTCTGTGGACTCCAAGATAGAGGAGCCAAAATGCTAATTCCTGAGCACCGACTCATATTATAGCCTAGTGAACGAAATCTGTAACGTAAAATATAAATGTAACACAGCGATTGCATTTAGAAGAAGTGTATCTTTTTATATATATGTAGAACATGCATATTTAGTCTAAGTTTATGTTGTGTATTCCATGTTAGCTGACGGCATCTGCCGGACCTATCGTCATTTCTCCGGACATTTGAGTAGCATTTTATGAACATGGCGCCATTGTAAACAGAGGTTTATGGATATATATAGCATATTATTGAAAAAAACATAAATGTACTGTGTAACATGTTATATTTACTGTCATCTGATGAAGATTTCAAAAGGTTAGTGAAATTATTTTTCTTTTAATCCTGCGTTTGGTGATTGCATATTTTGTTCAATTTGGCTATGGAAATTAGCTGTGTCTTCGGTGTGTCTTCGGTGGTGGTTTGACATAAATATGTGCTATGTTTTCGCCGTAAAACATTTTAGAAATCTGACTTGCTGGCTAGATAAACAAGTTGTTTATCTTTCATTTGAGCTATTGGACTTGTTAATGTGTGGAGGTAAATATTTGTAAGAATATTTTTTGCGTTCCATGCGCCACATTCCAGCTGACGGTGGAAGGGCTGATCCCCAATTGGGAACCAAGATCTTTAAGACGATAACGTCTTAAACTGTGACCTTAATTACCAACTTTCTGTGAGGTGTTCGTGTCTTAACGACCGTTCTACAGGTGCATGTTCACTAATTGTGTATGGTTCATTGAACAGGCATGGGAAACAGTGTTTAAAGCCTTTGCAATGAAGATCTGTGTAGTTATTTGGATTTTTATGAATGTTCTTCGAAAGACAGTGTCCTGAAAAAGGGACTTTTCTTTTTTTGCTGAGTTTCTTAGCTACATGATGACATTCAACCATACATGTTTCAACCGGAAAATATAGTGAAGAGTATTCGACACAAAGAGTTGGATTTAGCTAACGTTAGAAACTCAGTTACAGCCGAAACTAGCACCAAGAGGGCAGATCACATATACAGTGCCTAGCTAAGTAAGTCATTTTTCCTATAAGATGTCGGCAAATATCGTTGGATAAATCACATTATCAGGTGTAACAATCTGTAACTACTAATCTCTGCACTTGTGTGTCTCTACACCTGAGACACACTCGGACACACTGAACTGTACTACACTGTTCATATCATTTTTGTTTGTTTGTTACTTTTACCATACAACGCTGTTATTGAATACACAGTTCTCCTGAGTTAGCATTAAATAATGTACAATCTCCTGTATTTTAGATTTTGACAAATCAACAACCATTATAAGGGCAACACACTTTTGTTGGTATCAACCGAATGGGATTGGCTAGCGTATTGCTTGGGACAGTGTAGGAGCTGCTTTTGAGAGGAAAGTTCAGTCAACAAAGTGAATGGGCTGGGGGTTAAAGAAGGTGTGAAACGTTTTAGGAAGGCAGTTCTTACACAGTATGAATTGTTGTGTATGGGAGATTGAGGAGAAATGGCACCTCAATTGCTCTCATACAGCAATGAAATGTACTGTCTAAGCACAACCCTGCACAACCAACACCCTTTCCTCATCTCAAAGTACTGTCTAAACCTCCCCCAGCTCACTGATTTTGACAGTGTCTCTTGCTGGTTTCTGTTCCACAATTATGGTGTGCTCCATAACCGCAAGGTGTGTCCGCTCCCTCATGCTTGTGTACCCAAAATGCCCCCACTTTGGCGAATTTCTCATCAGGGCACTGTGGAATGACTCCAGATAACCTGAGGTCTACAAAAGGAAAAGGTAAAAGAGAAGAGGGGTAGAACATGATTACATGGTCTGGAAGGTATTTTGTGGTCCTCAGGCTACGTCTAACCACCTGTAACCCCATACTACAAATGCAAACCATACAAACACTACCCAATTAATGATTATACCATGCTTACTGTAAATGTAGCTACAGTAATCTTAGTCATCAGCCTGTAAATATTTTAATCTTGTGCAGAGCTAGGGGTTGGAAGTGCATGTTGGTGGAATCAAATACAACAAAATATACAACAATACACAATTCAACTCATTTTATTGATCTCTATTAGACTGGCTAGCTAAGCATATCTAACATGGACATTTCAATATCGTTAGTTTGCTGTTAGCTAACTAGCATCACTAAATTGGCAGCAAGATTGCTAGCCAGCTGAGGACCAACCACAGACAATTTATACAGGGCGGCAGGTAGCATAGTGATTAGAGTGTTGGGTCAGTAACCAAAAGGTTGTTAGATCAAATCCCCAAGCTGGCAAAGATCTGTCGTTCTGCCCCTGAACAAGGCAGTTAATCCACTGCTCCTAGTTACAAAGGTAAAGTAATACACATAACTGACTTCCCTTTACAAAATAATTAAAGTACTTCCAGATTGGATTCATTTATAAAACTGTATGTTTCTCATTTTTGTGTAGCATAAGATCAAAAACGGTCGATGTACCTACGAAAACAGAGATTTGAAAGAAACAATTTGAGATATCAACCTACAACAGAGCATGCTGGGAAAAATTGAAAATGAGGCCCCTCCCACATCGGTGGATAACTCCATGAATGTATTTCCCCATCTCTTGTTACTCTTTATGGAGATAAAAGTACACTATCCCAATGATCTCCATTTATCAACACTAACTCCAGGGAGCGTATTACTCTCCTGAGGGTTAAGCTAACTCCCAATCTAGTCAATATAACCCTAATATTTTTAACACTGTGATTTCAACTCTCCGTGATTTACTGTGTATGAATTACTTTGAGAAAGTAATTCAGAATGCAGAAGAAATACAGTGAAGAATAAATGGAGGAGAATATGAGAGATGGAGAGAGCGCTGGAGAGATTGGCCAGTTTCAGAGAGGGTTTTCTCTACATTGTCTATGTAATTCATCCCTTCAATCAAATGGCTGTGACAGGCCTGTCTCACTCTTTGACAGCTTTAGGAGGGTGGATTTGACTTCCAAAACTCAAGTCTAACAAGGTTTCTCAATCACTTCCCTGAACTGCATCATTTTGGTTCCAACTCAGCACAAGAACACCTGATTCAACCAGATATGCTTGTTTAGTTTAGTTTATTTGTATATTCAATCTGGTATAAGCACAGTTAAAGGGATAGATCGAAATCTTGGCATTTAAAACCCTTTTTTCTAGTTGCTCCTGTAGAGACCCAGTGATAGCACTAACGCTAGTTAGCAATAGCTCCAGAAACTACCTTCAACTTCCTTCGTACTGCACACAGAGACATAAAAATGCTATACATGATTTCATCTGCGTAAGTAGAAAAAGGGCATGATTGTCAAAATTGCAAAAAATCTCTTTAATAAATCAGATGTGATCGTGTTGGACTAGAGAAAATATGTGCAATGTGTGTGTCCTCGAGTCATGGACTGGGGGGGAGAAGAAACTACTATTTTGAACACAGAAGAGACCAAAATGTTACCAGAAAAGAAGCATGCAACAATGTGCATGCACACAGGGGTGGAAAGCATACTGAAATATCCTAGTACTGTTACTTTAATGAAGTTTTACTCAAGTACAAATAAAACTGTTGGTGTAAAAAATGACTCATGTAAAACTAAAAAGGTAGGTTCATTTAAAAAGTACTCAGAGTAAAAGTAATGTCATATTTTGCTAAGGTTACCTGGAAGTTGTTACTCAATTACCTTGTACCCCTGCATATCGACTTGGTACAAGTACCCTGCGTGTAATTATTCTTTGTGTTATTATATTATGATTTTTAAAATTCTCTCTGCATTGTTGGAAATGGCCCGTAAGTACGTTTTTCACTGTTCGTCTACACCTGTTGTTTATGAAGCATGTGACATATACAATGGGATTTTATTTGAAAAAGGAACAGAGGAAATTAATGTACAGAAGGGGTCTCCAACCTTTTCTAGCATGAGAGCTAGTTGTAAAAAATGTAACACGTCGCGAGCTACACATTTTTGTCTAGCTTTGAAATGGGCACATTCTCCTCTCCCCTGCAACTCTTCCCGGGTCCTTAGTGTTCAAGAGAAAGTAATGCACTATGTGTTCTATCAATATACTGTACTTGATAAAATAATGGTTCATAAACAACTCTAAAGGGGGCCCTATAAAATCTGGGATTTTTTCCCCTGAATGATGTTTTATATTTTTATGTTTTCTTAGTTTACATTTTTCCTGGTTTCAGATATTTTGATTGGATGTTCTGAGTCCCATGTTAATGTTAATCAAATCATAAGGCAGACTTTTTTTTCATTTATTGAAGAAAACTAACAATTTAGATTGAGTGTAATTCCCCTTTAACTGAGCATCTGGCCATTTAATTGTGCATCTAACAAGTGACGCATGTGCCATCTAATGTGCCATCTAATGAGCCGGTCTAGTGATTGGTGTACTGCTGCTGCTCATTTTATGGCAAAGTTTGCAAATAACAAATAATAGACACAAATAATATACTGGACTTACTCGCGATATAATGTACTTCTGCAGTAAACATTTAATTGAAAAGGTTATGGGGGAAAGTATTTCTGTCAACCCAAGACTGTTATCACATCAACTGGCTTTCCCTAGCCCTCCTGGTTTTGACCCTTGCCTGTCCTGATGCCACATTTGCCTG
This sequence comes from Oncorhynchus kisutch, assembly GCF_002021735.2. Lineage (NCBI taxonomy): Eukaryota > Metazoa > Chordata > Actinopteri > Salmoniformes > Salmonidae > Oncorhynchus > Oncorhynchus kisutch. Next base: position 22,262,122 of record NC_034199.2, read on the forward strand.
CCTCACCACTATGCCTGTTCTGACCTCAAGCCTGTCTTTCCCATTGTTTTGCTTGGACTTGGACCTGGTTTATGAACTCTCGCCTGTCCCCGACCTGCCTTTCGCCTACCCCTTTTGTTATTATAAATATCGGCGCTCAACCATCTGCCTCCTGTGTCTGCATTTGGGTCTCAACTTGTGTCGATATGAATGTTGCATTGTTCAGATTATAGCCGGGAGCTTGCGGTGTCGTACTTGTGAAATTTGTTCAATTTGTTTGCAGTGGAACACATGAAAATTGCATGTACTTTCAGTTGTTTGTCATGTTACTGATAGGTGGGCAGCCAGCTACTGGTAGCTCGCGATCGACCTGTTAGAGACCCCTGATGTACAGTATGAACTACGTTAATTTACTGTTTAAGTTGCAGCAAAGCACTTCTGTAAATAAAAACACGAAGAATTTCTCAATACTATTAATATTTGAAAAACAATTCAACATTCGAAGCTATTAAAATATATTGAATTATAACCTAATTTTGTATTTCTTAAGTAGTGTTCCTTGAGCAACAGTAGTTATCTTCTAATGCTTTCACTTCTCTCTGAATTTGCTGTTCAGTTTCAGCAGGTGCTGATTTTCAAAGTGAATCTAGTCTATCCTGGCTCACTTTGCAGTGAAGAGCAGTCCAACACAGCTAAACAGACGCTCACAGGTGGCAGAGGCAGATAGGTCTGTGTTGATTTTGAGGGACAGCTCATTTATGTATGGCAAAGAAATAAAGCAAGTGGATCTTGTTTGACTCACAGGCAAGGTACCCAACCAGCTCCCCTGTATCTTATGGCCTTTTGGGCATCAGTGATGAGAAGAAATCCTCTTCATCAGATGAATGCTGCCTCTGTTGCTTTGTCTCGTCACCTGTTATTGTGTCAAGATGAGGCTTGACACAATAACAGCTTGTATAGTGGCAAATACACAACATACACATATTGAATATTTCTGCTAATTATGCTATCTGTGGCAACTTAGTTCATCATATCACTGAAATTACAATATCCCGAACACAGACCTAGAGCACCATTAAATCCATTATTAAAAATGGAAAGAATATGGCACCACAACTAACCTGCCAAGAGAGGGCAGCCCACCAACAACTCACAGACCATGCAAGGTGGGCATTAATCAGAGAGACAACAAAGAGACTGTAGATAACCCTGAAGGAGCTGCAAAGCTCCACAGCAGAGATTGGAGTATCTCTCCATAGGACAGCTTTATGCCGTACACTCCACAGAGCTGGGCTTTACGGAAGAGTGGCCAGAAAAAAGCCATAAACAAACACAAAGAAATGTGGGAGACTCCCCAAACATATGGTAGAATGGGTATTCTGGTCACGAGACTAAAATGGAGCATTTTGGCCATCAAAGAAAACTCTATGTCTGGGGAAAACCCAACAACTCCCATCACCCCGAGAATCACATCCAATTTTTCATCATCAGGGACTGGGAAACTCGTCAGAATTGAAGGAATGATGAATGGTGCTAAATACAGGGAAATTCTTGAGGGAAACCTGTTTCAGTCTTCCAGAAATTTGAGACGGGGACGAAGGTTCACCTTCCTGCAGGACAATGACCCTAAGCATAGTGCTAAAGCAAAACTTGAGTGGTTTAAGGGGAAATATTTAAATATCTTGGAATGGCCTAGTCAAAGCCCAGACCTCAATTCAATTGAGAATCTGTGGTATGACTTAAATATTACAGTACACCAGCAGAACCCATCCAACTTGAAGGAGCTAGAGCAGTTTTGCCTTGAAGAATGGGCAAAAATCCTAGTGGCTAGATGTGCCAAGCTTATAGAGACGTACCCCAAGAGACTTGCAGCTGTAATTGCTGCAAAAGGTGGCTCTATAAATTATTGACAGTTATGCACACTCAAGTTTTCAGTTTTTTTGTCTTATTTCTTGTTTTTTTTCCACAAGAAAACATATTTTGTATGCACAGCTTGATTTGATTGGAATGTATTTGGAAAATACGTGAAATTTGATTTGATTGGTCACTGACTAAACAGTGATGACAATTTTTTTATGGTTCCGAGGGGCTCTCGCAAACATTCTGTGCTCTTAGATTTACTATTATGGATAGCCTACAAAATTGTAATGCATGGTTTAAAAATGTAGCGCAATACTTCATTCCAAACAAACTTAAGTAGAAGTAATAATACTAGGCAAAAGTACAAGTACTCAAAGCTATTCAACTACAGTAAGAAGAGTATTTGTAATTGGGTTATTTCCACCCCTGCATACACAACAGACCAGTAAACTCATAAGGGTGCAAACTGATCCTGGAAGAGAAATTAGCAACTATGTAAACTATAGCTTGCATTTTCCATAGCTGCAAAACAATATTATAGACATTGGATTTCATGATTTCTATTCATATTTAATTCTATCTACAGTATATTAAAAAAATATAACATTTGGTGGACTCTGTTGACCTGTATAGCACATTAGGTCAAGTGGTAGGTTACGCACAGATGCCTTCAGAAAGTATTCACACCCCTTGCCTTTTACAAATTCTGCTGTGTTACAAAGTGGGATTCAAATTGATTCAAATGAGGGAAAAAAATTGTCAACGATCTACACAAAATACTCTGTATGTGAAAGTGGAGGAAAAAAATGTATTTGTTGAAAAATTATGGAAAATAAAGCACTAATATATACATGTTAGAATCGCAGTGATTACAGCTATCTGAGTCTTTCTGAGTAAGTCTCTAAGAGCTTTGCACACCTGTATTGTACAATATTTGCCCATTGTTCTTTAAAACATTTTCAAGCTCTGTCAAGTTGGTTGTTGTGCATTGGTGGACAGCCATTTTCTAGTCTTGCCATAGATTTTCAAGCTGATTTAAGTCACAACTTTAAATAGGCCCCCTAGGAACATTCAATGTCATCTTGGCCTTGTGTTTTGGGTATTTGTCCTGTTGGAAGGTGTTTTTGTACCCCAGTGTCTGTTGGAATTTAGTTTAGCTCTATTTTTATCCTAAAAAACTACCTTGCCAATGACAAGCATGCCCATAACATGATGTGGCCACCACCATGCTTGAAAATATGAAGTGTGGTACTCAGTGATATGTTTGGGGCCAATTCAACACAACACTTTGTATTTAGGACAAAACGAGAATTTCTTTGCCACATGTTTTGCCGTATTACTTTAGTGCCTTATTGCAAACTGGATGCATGTTTTGGAATATTTTATTCTGTAAAGGCTTCCTACTTTTCACTCTGTCATTTATGTTGTGGGGTAACTACAATGTATTTGATCCATTCTCAGTTATTTCCTATCACAGCCATTAAACTCTGCAACTGTTTTAAAATCACCATTGGCCTTATAGTGAAATCCCTGAGCGGTTTCTGTCTCCCGGCAACTGAGTTAGGAATGGCACCTGTATCTTTGTAGTGATTATGTGTATTGATACACCATCCAAATTGTAACTTTTAACTTCACCATACTCATAAGGATATTCAATATCTGCTTTTTTTAACCTTTCAATAAGTGCCTTCCTTTGCAAACCATTGGATAACCTCTCTGGTCTTTGTGGTTGAATCTGTGCTTAACATTCACTGCTCGACGGAGGGACCTTACAGATAATTGTATGTGAGGGGTACAGAGATGGGGTAGTCATTTAAAAATCATATCATCTTTAACACTGTTATTGCACACAGAGTGAGTCCATGAAACCTATTATGTGAATTGCTGAGCACATTTTAACTTATTTAGACTTGCCATAAGAAAAGGTTTGAAACTTATTGACTCAAGATATTTCAGCTTTTCACTTTTAATTAATTTGTAAACATTTAAAAAAACATAATTCCACTTTGACGTTATGGAATATTGTGTGTAGATCAGTGACACAACATCTAAATGTTATATTTTTGTGATTCAGGCTGTAACACAACAAAATGTGGAAAAGGTCAAGAGGTATGAATACTTTATTAGCACTGCACAATATGTCTCTGCTGAGTTAGCCATGTCTTTAGTGTACTTCTATGTTCTCTGTGTATAGCTTCTGCTGCATTTCTGAATGACAAAATCTTTCTCATGACATATGCCCCTTCCATCCACACCTACACACACTTCCTGTTGCTAAGAAACTTAACCTGCTACTTATTTATCTCTCCAATTGCTAAGCAACCACTCAGCAATGTCAATTTATGGATGTGATGTTTGAGTGGGAGAGTTTAAGAAATCTTTACTAGTTTGGCTTAGAATGCAGTACTCCAGTCATTTGCCTGAGATGAATTTGACTGAGATGGATCTGATTGAGATGGATCTGATTGAGATGGATTTATATTGGAGTGAGACAGTGTTAACGAGCCTATAGTAATTACCCAATTAGATATCTGCTATGAAAGACAAAAAAGGTCCTAATTGGAATGCAAATGCAATACAAAAATCAAAATCTTTTATACATATTATGTACAGTTGAAGTCGGAAAATTTCATACACCTTAGCCAAGTACATTTCAACTCAGTTTTTCACAATTCCTGACATTTAATCCTAGTAAAAAATCCCTGTTTTAGGTCAGTTAGGATCACCACTTTACTTTATACATCCACAGGTACACCTCCAATTGACTCAAATTACGTCAATTAGCCTATCAGAAGCTTCTAAAGCCATTACATAATTTTCTGGAATTTTCCAAGCTGTTTAAAGGCACAGTCAACTTAGTGTATGTGAACTTCTGACCCACTGGAATTTAGATATAGTGAATTATAATTGAAATAATCTGTATGTAAACATTTGTTGGAAAAATTACTTGTGTCATTCACAAAGTAGATGTCCTAACCGACTTGCCAAAACTATAGTTTATTAACAAGAATTTTGTGAAGCGGTTGAAAAACAAGTTTTAATAACTCCAACCTAAGTGTATGTTATCTTCCGACTTCAACTGTGTGTGCTCTATCCATCTGATATGACCTGGCTTCGATAGGTTGAGTCTTAGATGTGAATTTTAGCACACACGCACACACACGTTTATTATTCTATCCTCGTGGGGGATCTAAAATTGATTTCCATTCAAAATCCTATTTTCTCTAACCCTAACCCCTAAGTTTAAAACAGCCTTACATACATACATCCCTTGATACCTAATTTACCAATAGCTTCAAACCAAGGCAAGTTTTGACTAAACTATTTTATATGTACATACAGTACCTGCACATACCTGTACATACCATCAATTTTCATTGATTTCCTATCCCTGTGGGAACTTTTGGGGATTTCAGGTCCTCACGAGGACAGAAAAATAAGGCCACACACACACACACACACACACACACACACACACACACACACACACACACACACACACACACACACACACACACACACACACACACACACACACACACACACACACACAGTAAAAAAGGCAATTTAACCAAGTGCTTAATCTACCTTGTTTTTTTAACTCGGCAAGTCAGCTAAGAACAAATTCTTAGGGGCAGAAGGACAGATTCACAGGTACCTTGTCAGCTCGGGGATATGAACTTGCAACCTTTCAGTTACTAGTCCAACACTCTAACCACTAGGCTACCCTGCAGAGCCTTATTCTGTGAGTTGATTGAACAAAGTGACAAGAATTTGCTCTAATGTGTTAAAGGCTGTTTACTCAACAAACTCTACTTGAAACTTAGTCCAGGGTCTGCCTGCCAGCTGAAAATCTTTACCAGTGTATGCGTAGGCTATCTGTCCCTCCCCTACAAAGCATAATCTAGTAGCCTACTGATTTTACAAGCGTCATTCAGAAATTAGGGAGAGAGATTTCTAATTAGAGTAGAATGGATTAACCTTTTCAATGCTGGTTAAGCAAACTATAGTTATCACATTTCACATTGGATATATTCATTACAAAAAAGTAAGACGTGTTTTTAATTTAAATATAGTACCTGTCTGCACACACAACTTGCTAGCTAGCTAGCTGGTCCAACGTTAAGCCAACTCTCTGATGAAGTTCAAAGACATTCAAAGTTCCTTAAGAGATCGCTCCTCCATAGGTATAATTCTGGAAAAAAAAGAAGAAAAAAAGCAGCCAACCTTTGCCTTGATGACAGCTTTGCACAAGATTGGAGTTCTCTCAACCAGCTTCATGATGTAGTCACATGTGATGCATTTCAATTAACAGGTGTGCCTAGTCAAAAGTTAATTTGTGTAATTTCTTTCCTTCTTAATGTGTTTGAGCCAATCAGTTGTGTTGTGACAAGGTAGGGGTGGTATATAGAAGATAGCCCTATTTGGTAAAAGACCAAATCCATATTATGCCAAGAACAACTCAAATAAGCAAAGAGAAATGACAGTCTATGATTACCTTAAGACCTGAAGACATGAACACTTGAACAGTGCAGTCGCAAAAACCATCAAGCTCTATGATGAAACTGGCTCTCATGAGGACCGCCACAGGAAATGAATTACCTCTGCTGCAGAGCAAAGTTAATTAGAGTTAATTGCACCGCAGATTGCAGCCCAAATAAATGCTTCACAGAGTTCAAGTATCAGACATGTCACAACATCAAATGTTCAGAGGAGACTGTGGAAATCAGGCCTTCATGGTTGAATGCTGCAAAGAAACCACTTCTAAAGGACACCAATAGGAAGAAGAGACTTGCTTGGGCCAAGAAACACGAGCAATGGACATTAGAGCGGTGGAAATCTATCCTTATGTCTGATGAGTCCAAATTTTAGATTTGTGGTTCCAACCTCCATGTCTTTGTGAGACGCAGAGCAGTTGAATGGATGTTCTTCGCATGTGTGGTTCCCATCGTGATATGTGGAGGAGGAGGAGGTGTGATGTGTGGGAGTGCTTTGCTGGTGACACTGTCAGTGATTTAATTATAATTCAAGGCACACTTAACCAGCATGGCTACCACAGCATTCTGCAGCGATACACCATCCCGTCTGGTTTGCGCTTAGTGGGACTATCATTTGTTTTTCAACAGGACAATCTTCAGGCTGTGTAAGGTCTATTTGACCAAGAAGGAGAATGATGGAGTGCTGCATCAGATGACCTGGCCTCCACAATCACCCGACCTCAACCCAATTGAGATGGTTTGGGATGATTTGTGACTCCAGAGTGAAGGAAAAGCAGCCAACAATGATCAGCATACGTGGGAACTCCTTCAAGACTGTTGGAAAAGCATTCCTCATGAAGCTGGTTGAGAGAATGCCATGATTGTGCAAAGCTGTCATCAAGGCAATTGATGGCTGCTTTGAAGAATCTCAAATATAACATATATTTAGATTTTTAACACTTTTGATGTCTTCATTATTGTTCTACAATGTAGAAAATATTCAACATAAAGAAAAACCCTTGAATGAGCAGGTATGTCCAAACTTGTACATTTCAACTTGAGAATGTATGTTGGTTCAGCTATATGCCCAAATGTTGAGAGAACTCACAATTCTATTGCAGGTGGTAGCCTTACAATTGTATGTTGAATCAACATTTTTTTACAGTGCACACACACACATTCACACACCACCAGCAGCACTGTAGTATTGGGAATAAAATACAAATTTTGTGGTCAACATAGATACAAAATGACTCACCATTACAATGATGGGTTATGATTTATAAACTTGAAATGTCCTTAATCAAGTCACTAAGGGAGAGAGGGGATTGCAGACCGTTTACGTTCTGTCAGAACATGTTATAGTTAGACATCAGGTATCCTATGGAAAGAAAATGGCCACAGTCTTGTGTCATTGTTGGGTTGTAATTCGAAATACTTGCTACAACAGAAGTTAATGGTTATCTGTAGGAGGAATGTATATGGTGGAGTCAATAAAGGTTTGATATGAGCCAGGGGCTTGGAATGTTACTGAGTAAGGGAAAGGCAATCACATGTTTGAGGTCACTGATAACGGTGGAGAGCTGTGGATTAGTGAGGAATGGGGGCCGAGGTCATGTCAGGTCACATTAAGGGAGAAGGAACCGTTTCCTACCCACATCACTTAACACCCTGCCTAGCAATAAAGGTGTAATGTTTAGAGGGAAGGAGGAGACTTCACCTAAAATGAGGTATATATACTTGTGCTGGTGGGAACATGTCTTTGTCTGTTCAGCTGTCTGACCCATTGGGTGAATATTCTTGATTTGAGCTTTTCATAGTTGTCCGTCAGTTTTTACTCTGTTATTTAGAACCTAACAACACACAATTACCTCTGCATGTTGTCACCATTATGACATACTGCCATTTCATTGGCAGATGGAGCCTCCGTATGCCTGATGTTTCTTCCTACATATTCTATGAATAGTGAGGGAAGGATCCCTGAATTTGTATGTGACCTTGTAAAAGGAGTAAGGGACAGGTGCGCAGATAAAGATGATTTCTTTTTTTATCATTCCTTTAAAAATCTATAATTTTCCATCTTTCTGGTAACCGTGGTGATTTGTGACAGATGCTGGCTCTGTTGCTAATGCTAACGTTTACGGTAGCACCGGTGATTCAGCTGTCGAACCCTGATTGAAGTTTGTACCTGAGAGAGAAGGCACGTCGCTAGGCAGGCACCCAGGTGTCACATCCCACCACCAGCTGTTCTCCATTGTCAAGGAGATGTTTCCTTTTCAGTTGCGGTGTGACGTCTCTCTCAACACCTGCTGTCCTGTTAGAGTTACACATCTCTCAGCCAATAATGTTAGACTGTCACTACAGAGTACAACTACAGTAGACTAGACATAACTTTTATAAGGTTTCTATAGTCAACCAGCGCTGATCTTATCCAATAATGATACAAGAAAATAGTTGTATCTACAGTATCACTACAGAACTCATCCACTGCAGGCTGTACAATATTATGTGTCAGCGGGGGTCAACCCTCCTCCATTAGAGCTACTGTTTTTGCAGGCTTTTGATCCAGCTCCGCACAAACACACCTGATTCACCCAATCAAAGTCTCAAGGACCTTGTTGATTAATCGAATCAGGTGTTTAGAAAATGCTGCAGGAGGGTAGCTCTCCATGAGGAGGGTAGGACACCCTTGCTTACAGTATACTGTACGTACCTACAGTAGTGTCTGTATGCCTACTATTGAATGTAGGGTTGTATGTCATCCTGACTGCAAACTAAATTTCCCTATCGGACTATAAACATTGAGTTGACTGCAGTAATCTTAGACAGATGAATTTGAATCCTCTCAAGCAATCTACAGTATTTTGATAATAGAACCTTCACTTTCTCTACCACATTGACAGACATTGAAGATATCTTGAGTGACATTTAATGATAAGACGTTGTCAAAGTCTTATAGTATTGATGTTCAGTTGGAAATGCTCCTTATTGTCACTGAGTGGAAAATGATTTCTCATGCAGTTTGAAGAGAGTATACACTTTAAAAAATGCTGGGTTGCTTGGATGATCCAACTGATGGGTTGCAGACATTGGGTCAATTAGTTGGGTTGTTTTCTTTAAAAAGTGCTGGGTTATTGATGCTGGGTTATTGAGATATGACCCAGTGGGTCAGATAAGAAGACTGAGTAAGGATGTGGCTTTCAGATAGTTAATTTTGGCCACCAGTGAGAGTTAAATTAAATGTTAAAGGTCTCAAATAGTCATTCTGATTCCCATGTAAAATAGACATTTAAGTGACTAAAATATTACCCATTATATTTTTGGTGGATAGAAATGCTCAAAAATTGAGAAAAAATACTTTTTGTCTCATGGCTAACTACTACGTATTTAGAAAAAACAGGCTATGGGCAGGGAGCTAATATTCATGAGCTCCATTGACTGACAGCTCTTTGAAACACCGGTCAAGAAACTTGGATGCAGTGACCAAACAATGTTTCAGTAAAATTATCTCAAGCAAATTTGTGACTAGTTTCAGGGAACTAGGTGTATGTCGCGGGTCACTACTTCACATGGCAGAGGTGAGGACGGTGTTCGATTCTCTGGTATCCGGGAGAGAGGTGAACGTATTGAATTACGTCAAGACTCCCGTAGTGTGGCAGTCTACGCTGTTGACTATCGCACGTTGGCTGCCGAGAGTGCCTGGAATTCATAGTCCCTTTTCGATACCTTCCTTCAAGGACTATTTGAAGTGATAAAGGATGAGCTAGCTACTCGGGAGTTACAGGTGGACCTCGATTCCCTCATTGCCCTCACCATTAGAATTGATGGACAGCTAAGGGAATGCAGGAGTGAGAGAAGGTCTGGCCTGGGTCACACTCGTTCATCCGCGGTGGCTCGCTCATCTTCGAAGAAATCTTGAAGTCCCCAAAGGTTTTTTCAGAGGATCCGAAGCCACCCGAGCTTCCTCGAGAATCATCGATGAAGGGTAAGCCTGATACACCAGAACCTATGCAACTGAGAAGGGCTAGGTTATCGCTTAGGGAACGTTCCAGCAGGCTATTCTCCAATTGTTTTCTGTATTGTGGAGCTATAGGGCATTACATAGCCACATGCCCAGTTATGAGACCTGAAGCCTTAATAGGTACAAGCACTCTGGTGAGTCTGACTGGGAATCCTCTAAATCCCATTACCAATTCTCATTTTGCCCTTATAATTAAAATGATAGCCATTGAAAATATTGGTAGGCTGAAATGTTATTTGGGATGGTTTTTCCTCTGGGTTTTGCCTGCCATATCAGTTATATTATACTCACAGACATAATTCTAACAGTTTCAAAACTTTAGAGTGTTTTCTATCCAAATCTACCAATTATATGCATATCCTAGCTTCTGGGACTAAGTAACAGGCAGTTTACTTTGGGCACTCTTTTCATCGGGACGTCAAAATACTGCCCCCTACCCAAGAGAGGTTAAGCTCCATCTGGCCTTCTACAGCCTCTCCCTGTCCCTCATCGCCCCTGTTCTCATATTTCCCTGGATTTTATCACTGGGCTTCCTCCGTCAGATGGCAACACCACCATCTTGACGGTGATTGACCAACTCTCCAAGGCCGCCCATTTCATCCCTCTTCCGAAGTTACCTTCAACCAAGGAGAAGGCCCAGCTTATGGTACAGCACGTCTTCCGAATCAATGGACTCCCGGTTGACATTGTCTTGGACCCGGGTCCTCAGTTCTCTTCACTCTTCACTTTCTGCACTCTTATTGGGTCATCAGCCAGCCTGTCATCTGGGTTTCATCCCCAATCTAATGGCCAGTCAGAGCGAGCCAATCAAGATATGGAGACGGCACTCCGGTGTCTTGTTGACAGTAACCCCACCACCTGGAGTCAGCAACTGGCCTGGGTGGAATATGCCAGGAACACTCTCACTTGCTCGGCTACTGAACTATCACCCCATGGTGCATTTGAAGGGGATCAGCCCCCACTCTTCCCAGAGCAAGAAGTTGAGGTCAACATACCTTCAGGCCAGATGTTCGTCCGCAGCTGTCGGCGTACCTGGAGAAGAGCTTGGGTGTTTCTTCTCAAGACCACCTCCAGGTATCGTCGACAAGTGACCGCCACCGGACTCCTCACTGTCGGGCAGAGGGTATTGTCCACTCGGAACCTGCCTCTTCGGGTAGAGTCCCGCAACCTGTCTCCCTGTTTCATTAATCCATTTCCCATCTCTAGTCACTAGTCTCACTGCTGTCCGCATGCTGTTGCCTCATACTTTCCATGTTCATCCTACTTTTCATGTGTCCAGGATTAAGCCCTTGTCTCACAGTCTTATTTCTTCTGTTTTCTAGGCCCATCCCTCCCCCCGTGTCATTGTTGGCCAGCCAGCGTATACGGTGAGACGCCTCCTGAGGGTTCAACCACGGGGCAGGGGTTTCCAGTACCTGGTTGACTGGAAGGGTTATGGCCCGGAGTAGAGGTGCTGGGTTCCTGCTAAAGACATCCGCATCCTGGCCCTCATCTCCGGTTTTCACCGCCGACACCCCGGTCAGCCAGGTATGCGCCCAGGTACGATTCCTGGTGGCGTCCCTAGAGGAGGGGGGGTACTATCACACCCTGATCTGTTTCACCTGTCCATGTGATTGTCTCCACCCTCTCCAGGTGTCACGTATTTTCCCCGGTGTATTTATCCCTGTGTTTCCTGTCTCTCTGTTCGTCTTGTCAACCAGTGTGTTTTTCCCGTACTCCGGCTTTTTCTATTCTCTTTTGCTAGTCCTTCCAGTTTTGACCCTTGCCTGTTTCTGGACTCTACCCATCTGCCTGACCTTTCTGCCTGCCCTGACCTCGAGCCTGCCTGCCATACTGTACCTCCTGGAATCTGAACTGGGTTGGAGCTTTTGCATGTCCACAACCATTCTCTTGCCTACCATTTTGGAATATAATAAATATCAAAGACTCAAACCATCTGCCACCCGTTTCTCCATCTGGGTCTGGCCTTGTGCCCTTATAAGGTGAGTGTCGGAGACACTTAGGTTGGCAAGGGGAGAAATGTCAGCTTGGACAATTTCATAACTTCACAAGGGGGGCATTGAGTTCTCAATATTAGTCAGGTACATCAGAAGATCTTCAGCAAATAAATTTAGATGTATGTTTACTGATACTTGTTGGGTTTATTTTTTAAATTTAACTAGGCAAGCCAGTTAAAAACAAATTCTTATTTACAATGACTGCCAAACCCTAACGACGCTGGTCCATTTGTGCGCCGCCCTATGGGACTCCCAATCACAGCCAGTTGTGATGCAGCCCGGAATTAAACCAGGGTCTGTAGTGACACCTCTAGCACAGAGATGCAGTGCCGTAGACCACTGCCCCACTCAGGAGGTCCTGTCTAATTAATTCTGAAAGCGGTCTAATTGCCATTGCAAATGGGAGAGGGGAGAGAACATCCCTGTCTTGTGCCCCTTTCTAAAGCAGATTCATCACATAATGTATTATTTGGGTGAATATTTGCTTAATAGGCTACTGTGTTCTTGGGGACCTTCAATGTAGCAAAAATACTTGATTGTTAACACTGTAGCTAGGGAACACATAGTTGCTGTCACGAGTCCGACCGAGGGTGGTTTCCCTTCCCGGGCGGGTGGCGCTCGGCGCACGTCGTCACCGGCCTATTAGCTGCCACTGATTGTCTTTCCTCCCCCTCCTTGTATGTTTATTGGTAGCACCTGTTTATGTATGATTAGTTTGTCTTTATTAGACAGCCGGCCCGCCTGGTTGTTGTGCGGGATTATTTCAGTGTAACCTTCGGCTCTGTTGTAGAGGTACGTGTTAGTGCCTGGTCGTGATTTTTCCGTTGTACATTTTCATTCCCTGTGTTTGGGGCCGTTACTATTGTGAGCACCCTGTGGTGCGTTGGTGCTATTAAAGACGCACAGCATTGCACTCTCTGTCTCCTGCGTTTGACTCCACACCCACGACACCCGGAGCATTACAGTTGCAGATTTTTATCTTGCTTCAAACTTTTTTCAGTTTCTGCACAATTGGGTATGGGAACATACCTACCTGAGAATATGATAAGTATGTTGCTTTTCAAGTAATATAAATGTTCTCAGAAAATGTTCTTGATCAACCTGTTGCAGGAGAACTTTCCTGCAATACAACATTTTTGCAGTGTTAAAAACAACACCTAAAGAGTTCATTTTAGCACTATCTCAGAGTACATATGGTCCCACTTGACAAAGGGTAAAAAGCACTCTGATTATAATGTTACATTTTGATGTAACACTTCGTAGTGTAAAACTGTGGGGTAATTAACACTCAGTGTTATCTATATTCAACACTAGTGTTAATCTAGAGTTAACTTAAATTAGTGTTATGCAAAAACTCTGTTACAGTAAGTGATTTGGGGTATTGTTTTAACACTTTATGGGGTAAAGGCTAATTAGCATATTTCCCAATTTTGCCTTTTCCTTTCAGGTGAATTGCAGAGTTACCACCAATCACTGTATTTGTTTGTGACAGAGACAGAGAGAAAGAATTCTGTAGAATTATTTCCTTTTATAGGCCTGTGGCTTTCACCAAATGAGTACCTAGGCAAATGTTATAGAAAAATATACTTTATGACAATACATATATCTTAAGACTTTACATTGATGGTCATGTTATCCCCCAACACAGTGGTTTTCCCCTAACACAAATCCGAATTACAGGACACATCAGGCCTGCAAATCATATTATGCTGGTTGTCAAAGTGATGTGTAATTCCTTTTGGAATCAAGCCAGAGTTAGGATATCCAACAGTTGGAATTTTTAATTCACCCTCAACCTGCATTCAGAATAATTACCAAGGTTAGGAACTCTGTTTAAACCGGAACAACCATTTCAGTAAAGGGCGCACTAAATCTAACTGACTGGATTCTTCTGGAAAAATGTATGCTATTTATCTGTGTAGTTATATGTGTAGTTTAAGATTACTCAATCAACGTACATGCAAAAACCCAGATATTAAAAGCAATCCTAAAAAAATCTGAATAGCAAGCTGGGAAATGTGTTCATGATGAGACTGTTTTACTCTTCACAGTGTAAAACAATGACTTTGGTTACTAGCACCAACACTGGACAACACAGTCTAACAGAGATAATTTAACTCCTAAATCAACACTATAAATGTTACACTGAAAAACCAACACCGGACAATTTGCTGTGTAGTCTATTCAAGGTTCCAAAATGCTTCTGAATTTTTTATTTCCACTTTCAGTCTTGATTTCCCCTTGATTTCCCCTTACGAAAAATGTAGCAACCCATACAGAAATGTCCATGAATTATAATCCACTTAATCATTTACATTTCCTGTTGCTGTAGGAATATCTTCCTCCTGTAGCAAACCGGCTCAAATTAAAATCCCACACCATGGACCTTTTCCTGAGTGTTCTTGACATCTCTGTGAATAGAAAGGGCAATGCTGCTTCTTAATGTCGTAACAGGCTAAACTAGAGTATTTCAGAAGCTGTCAAGGAATTATTTCTCTCTCTCTCTCTCTCTCTCTCTCTCTCTCTCTCTCTCTCTCTCTCTCTCTCTCTCTCTCTCTCTCTCTCTCTCTCTCTCTCTCTCTCTCTCTCTCTCTCTCTCTCTCTCTGTGTGTGTGTGTGGTATGAAATACCCTTCTTTGTTCAGGTTTATGCAAGGACAATTCTGCCTCTTTCAGTTCTGGGAAAGCCACAGCAGAATATCCTCTTATAAACATTTGGAAAAAGGAAAGTGCAAATCAATTCCATTCCACATGTATTTTTAAGATCCAAGCACCCGGGGTGGAGTTTGAAGTTCATTTAAGTTTTCATCATCCTTTTAAATGTATCAGAATTGACTGTTGGATTGTTCAATGATAAGAAATACATACAAATGACAGACAGACAGACATAGACGAATGGACAGACAGACAGACAAGATGCAAGATTAATACCTTTAAATATACATTTCTTAAAATGATGTCGTAAGCGTCATAATACTGTAACCCACGTCATAAGTGCACAACACACAGATGTCGGCCAGAGAGAACAACACCACAAAGCCACAATGCAACCACAGGATTCGACCAATAATGTGACTCCATGTTTTACCTAATAATTGGCTCATTATTTTGTGGTGGTAGAGTAATTAGTCTCTAGCATCCCCAAGTGTTTAATGTCACTCTGTCCCTCTCCTGCGAGACCGCCGTTAATTAAAATAAAAAAAATAAAAAATAAAACCGCCTGTTTATTAGACACAATGGCGGGTTACCGTAGCGCCAAATTGAGGTGTAATTATAGCGCCAGGTTGAAAGGCACCGTCTCATTGCCACGGTTATGCTCGCTGCAGTAATTATTTGTGTTTTCATTTGGTGACGCAACGGAAATGATCAATGGCACTTCAGAATCCAAAGGCTTGAGAACTGGAGCCACTTACATGGTAAACATGAGCCCTAGAGAGGGGTGTGCTTGAATGAATGTACTTTATTGAATCCCCAGGGGTGATTCTAGGTTTCAGTTGGCTACCATCAGCAGTCTACATTAGACAAACTGGCATACAGTATATCAGAACATGGCCATCAACATGGGTTCTGAAACATAACAAACGTTTTTCCTGACATATTATTATACAGTATGACAGCTCATGTACTGTCGAGATACAATGGAAAGATCACCCAGAAGATACAGGGCTACAGTATTAAGCATATGTTATGTTATGTAGGGCCTGGAGTTTTTTCTGGTCAGGTAACATGGTGAGGAAAAACTCTCGAGCCTACCCATTATTCAGAAGGGGAGTATATTTATATTCCACAATTGTGCTGATCGTCTGTGTTGTTTTCTACTGATACCAAGGCACAACGGGAGGGTGAAACAGGAACATGCAGTATCCTCTCCTGATCATGACTCACACAAACAGACCTCCTCTATCCCAAGGTATATTATTAATATATTCTGTACGCAACATTGGAGGCTCCTCAGAGGAGGAAGGGGAGGACCATCCTCCTCAGTGAAATGTAATAGAAATAAAAATTGTGAAACATTAAAAAAGTTATCCTTTTTAGATAAAACTATACTAAGTTAATTCATGTCACCAAATAATTGATTCAAATACACTGTTTTGCAATGAAGGTCAGCAGCAACTTCAACAGAACTGTCTGGGGTAGCACCATGGTATAGCCGGAGGACAGCTAGTTTCCGTCCTCCTCTGGCTATATTGACTTTAATACAAAACCTAGGAGGCTCGTAGGCCTCACCCCATTCCATAGACATATATGGTAATTATGACCACTTCCAGAGGACGTCCTCCAACCAATCAAAGCTACGGCAGTATATACTGACATTTCTTCCATCCAATCATAGAATTAGGATCAGAGAATGAACCTAGTGTGTTGTAGTCGGATTGTACCACAGAGCATGATGGGGGTTCTATGTGTTGAGAATTTTGGTGACATTGTTGGATAGAGATTGAAGAGTGACAGTTTTTGGGATATTATTCAATTTAAAAAAAAATCAAATTACAGGAGACAGAGGAGGTAGATTATAAATAGTTTTCTTGGTTTTAGAACTGTATTTTTGTGTCCAGATAGCAAGGCAAATGTAAATAAATTTCACTAACTTCAATAGCTAGCTACCAGCACGAGTTTGCAGTTTTCTCTGCCAGAATGGTAGAATGACCGACGCTGCCAAAAATGTCGTGGACTTTTTGTTGAACAACTCCTTTCATTCTCTGATGTACATGGAAAAGGTGCAAATTAAAAGCGATGTTCGACCTCTGCCTGAGATCAGTTTCATGAAGAAGGATGAAAAGGTGAGGGTGTTCAATACCAACTGGTATCAAAAGTATATCTGGTTAACAGGGAGCCTTTCATCAAGCTGCCTGTATTGCTGGCCTTGACTGCTTTTTGGAAAGTCTGAGCCTTGGTCGAAAAGGTGGGTACAGTGACCTAAAGGACATAGATTGTTCAGCTAAACGCCAAAACAAAAGCAGGGAGCATATAAATGCCCACATCAGATTCAAACTTCTGGGAAAAAGCTGCATTGAATATGACGAAGGTCTGTGTATTCAAACTGTGCAACACAAGCTAGAAGAAACAGGGATGTTATCAAGCTGCTTAACAACACCACTGTGTTTTTGGGCCTGCAATAATCAGCTTTTAGAGGACATGACGAGATGCTTTACGATGCTTTACTTGCTGAACTTATGGAACTTTCTTCTGTCTCTTCTGGGACATCGAAAACTTTTCTGAATGATTTGATAGCTTCCCATGACATCATCCATTAAAAGTTAGATTAAAGAGAGCGGTTGACGCAGCACATTTTGTCTTGTGTGCTCAGGTAGACTTGTGTACTCCGGACAGACACAAGCAAAAACTCATGACAGAAGTGTTGCAGCAGTCTAGGCTACACCTAAACATTAGAAATCTGACATGCTGTATAGGATGAAAACGAGACTATTTTTCAGTCTGATCAACTGTAATCTACTAATAAGAGCAGCTGCATACAGTTTATGCACCTTGTCCATCTGGTCAGGGTAAACTAATTGGTAATGTTATGTATTTACCATCTATTTGTGTCACGAGAAAATGTGTATGTGATCAGATTTGGTTTATATTCAAAATTGTGCTGGCTAGGCTGCCTATACGTTTTTAATTCAGAATGATTCACTGGAATTAATCAATCAATATAATAAGACCTACAGTTGCAGAGGCCTGCATGATGCAAACATGCATAAAGCAAGCTCAGCCCTGTGAGTTCTACTGTCGATCAGTTGTTGTCTATGTGTCTGGGTAGAGGAAATCTCCCTTCTAATCTAGTCTAAATATAATTTATATGAACAAATGTAAAGTAGCTGCAGTTTGACAGGGTTTTAATCCCCTCCAGGGCCAGGAGTTTTTTTCAGGAATATTTTAAAACCATGTGACCTGATTAGGAAAGACTGGTCCCATCGTAGCCCATATAAAACCTTTTTACAACTGATGAATAACTGTCACACCTTATAGGGTCCAGAGTTTTCCTAGTAAGGTTAACATATAAGGAAAAACTCCAGGCCCCAGGGGGTAAAAATTGCCCCACTGTTCTGGGACCTATGGTGCCACCAGTCTGCTTACAGTTATCGTCAGGTATGTGGATGATCAGGGCTTTATTCAGGGCGTTTCTTGGGCTACTTTGATGTGTCACGTGGGCGAGATGTGTAGTCTGTGTTTGACTTTATGAATTTTTAGATGTCTGAGTTTAAAACCTCTTAAGAATCTGAGCCTTTTTTGCCATTTTTACCTAAAACAACATACCCAAATCGAACTGCCTGTAGCAAGGATATGCATATTCATGATACCATTTTTTATTTGACCTTTTTTTAACTAGGCAAGTCAGTTAAGAACAAATTCTTATTTTCAATGACAGAAGGTTAACTGCCTAGTTCAGGGGCAGAACAACAGATTCTTACTCATCTCAGGGATTTGATCTTACAACCTTTCATTTACTAGTCAAACAATCTAACCACTAGGCTACCTGCCTTCATTCATTGAATTTTATGGAAATGTGAAATTAATATAGGAGAATATAACAAATTAGATCTGGTAAAAGATAATGCAAAGAAAAAAACATGCATTTTCAAAAAAATTTCATCATCTTTAAAATGCATAGGACTCTAGGTGTAATTGTGCAAAGTTTTAGACAGAGCCAATGAACCATTGCATTTCTGTTCAAAATGTTCATCAAGTCTGCCCAAATGTGCCCAATTGGTCAATTTATACATTTTCAAGTACATAACTGTGCACTCTCCTCAAACAATAGTATGGTATGTTTTCACGATAATAGCTACTGTAAAATGGACAGAGCAGTTAGATTAACAATAATTCAAGCTTTCTGCCCATATAAGACATGTCTATGTCCTGGGAAATGGTCTTGTTACTTACAACCTCATGCTAATCACTACAGCACATTTGCTCAACTATTCCGCAGGGGGGGAGGGCGACGAGGACATGGAACTCATTGTCCAAACCTACGATGGCGCAGTGGTAATGGAATGCATTTGCTATTTTTATTTACAGCTAAGTCCCCTCCTGTTCCCTGATTAAGAGGTGATGACAACTTCCCCTCCAAGCACTGTAAGTACCCTCATCAATTTTCTCTCATTACTGTATGTAGAGTCAATCACCTAAATAAACACAATCACATTATTACACATCAATGATTTTACTCCATGCTTGGACTAACTCATTCTTAGCTCGTTTGTAACTGTGTAGTGTGTTGTGTTATTGTTTTTTGTCTTTCAATCAAATCCTGTCCTGCACTGTTCAAGCCTCTGTACATACCCATACCTTCATACTCTCATTCAATCACTGCTGTGATCCCTTTCCAACACTGTGTAAGTAGCCCTTTCATTCCCATTCCCCATAATAGTGACTATAAATGTCTTTATTAAATGCTTTAAGTTAAACTAATTAGTCTTTAATGATTTTTTAAACACACTGTCGTCTCCGTGCATTCTGTGCCTACACCGTGGGTCTCCCATCCTCCTCAATTATTCAAGTCACCAGCCACCACTGGTACACAAGGACGGTGATACACCGAACAGAGAGAGGAGAAGGGGGTGGTGGTACACCGAACAGAGAGAGGAGAAGGGGGTGGTGGTACACTGAACAGAGAGAGTAGAAGATTATGTTTATTGTGATTTGAAATTGAGTTATCTCTGGTTGCTATGTTTACTTACTGATCCTCAGAGGTAGAGAAAGGGGGGATGGGGAGAAAAGGAGAGAGAGAGTAAGGGATAGAGGAGTAAGAGAAAGTGTATGCATGTGTGGGCGTGTGCATGCGTGCATGTGTTTAGAATTATAGGCCCAGAGACACAAATTTCAAGGGAAAAGATGGAGAGAAAACTTCTAAAAGAGAGAAAGAAAGAGAGTATTTGTACCCCAGGTCATCCCAGCTGATATAGCCCTGAATATCAACTCACAGAGGCCCAATGGTGCATCAACTATTGATTGTAAATTTCGATACACTGCCAATACTGAAACGAAACACCAAGAACAATGAAACTCCAAGGGGTGAAAATATACAATATGTACTGTATTCTGAGGGTCCTAATGGGGAATGCCCTTCCTTGAGAATGTTATTGAGGTCTGAGTCTTATCTTGAATATGAAACTGTGATTGACTGATTTATTCATCTTTGCTATGAAGATTGATCTAATTCCTAGAAAGAGACATTTTCTGTGAGTGTTTCTCCATCCATTCCTGAGAGACATCAAAGGGGGTGCACATTTTTGCTCTAGCCCAGCACCAACACACCAGAGTCAACAATTCAAGGTCTGGTTGATTGATTGATTGATCAGTTGATTCAGGCTGCCCTTGGTGATCCACCAGGAATGGATTGAAAAACAGTGCTGTGTGATTTGAAACCACCTCTCCGTTCTGCCTTACAGTATACTTTAGTTCTACCATATCATTTCCTCCCTGGAAAAGTTAGCTGTCTGTGTGATTTATCAATTAATTGGATTCCAATTCATTGGAAGGCCAGCATCCCGGAGTCACTTCTTCACTGTTGACGTTGAGACTGGTTTTGCGGGTACTATTTAATGAAGCTGCCAGTTGAGGACTTGTAAGGCGTCTGTTTCTCAAACTAGACACTCTAATGTACTTGTCCTCTTGCTCAGTTGTGCACCAGAGCCTCCCACTCCTCTTTCTATTCTGGTTAGAGCCAGTTTGCGCTGTTCTGTGAAGGGAGTAGTACACAGCTTGTACGAGATCTTCAGTTTCTTGGCAATTTCTCGCATGGAATAGCCTTAATTTCCCAGAACAAGAATAGACTAACGAGTTTCAGAAGAAAGTTATTTGTTTCTGGCCATTTTGAGTTTGTAATCGAACCCATAAATGCTGATGGTCCAGATACTCAACTAGTCTAAAGAAGGCCAGTTTTATTGCTTCTTTAATCAGGACAACAGTTTTCAGCTGTGCTAACATAATTGCAAAATGGTTTTCTAATGATCAATTAGCCTTTTAAAATGCTAAACTTGGATTAGATAACACAGCGTGCCATTGGAACACAGAATTGAAGGTTGCTGATAATGGGCCTCTGTACACCTATGTAGATAGTCCATAACAAATCTGCCGTTTCCAGCTACAATAGTTATTTACAACATTAACAATGTCTACACTGTATTTCTGATCAATTTGATGTTATTTTAATGGACAAATATTTGGTTTTCTTTCAAAAACAATGACATTTCTAAGTGACCCCAAACATTTGAACGGTAGTGTAATTACCCAGTCTTAATTTTTCACTAAAATAGTGAGTTAATACTCTCTCTTTTGCACTCTCTCTTTCTCTCTCTCTATCTCTCTCTCCGTCTCTCTCTCTCTTTCTGTGTAAATGAATGTTAAAATGCCATGGTAACCTTGCCTTAGTCTACCGTGCAGTCGTGTTCTTATTTAGCTCCAGTGACTCCATTTCACACTTCACCTCCCCTTTAATGGTCACCCCCCCCCCCCCCCCCCAAAAAAAGATGTGGTTATGCGTGGCTGAGTGGACCGTGATGCGTGCATTATTGCATTAAACAGCTGTGAGTGATATTTTCTTCCTTAACAATAATTGGGGTTTTATTTTAATTTCAGTAACACTGAGATATTAATAATCAGTGAAATGAGTGGTATTTCAAACCACTCCGGTTCATCTTCGACTTATAGAACAATGGGTTCAAACAAACTCAGTCTGTTGACTGGCAGTAAAAAAAACTGGGAGTATTATAATAGCCTTGACACTTTCTTGGTTTATGATTCATTATTTTATTTATCTGTTCCTCGTTAACTTTTTGGGGGTATGCGTCTTCAGAGGCGTGTACTCGAGTCACATGACTTGGACTCGAGTCTGACTCAAATAATATAACTTGACTTGGAGACTCAAGACTTGGGACTCGACATTGACTTGAGACTGATGACAGGTTTTGACGTTTTATCACTCGTTTTGTGGCACGGAGTCTTTGACTACTCTCTACTCTTCAATTCGATACTATTAAGCTTTGTGGAATTGTTTTAAGAAGGTCCTACCAAGGAAAAATTTGGCCTTACTGCTATTAGCCCGTACACACGCATTGAATAACAGATTCCCTACACGGAACAACAGATAGTCCCCCCCAAAAATATCTAAAGGAAATTTGTTCTGAAGTGTCTGTCCTATATACAGTGCCTTGCGAAAGTATTCGGCCCCCTTGAACTTTGCGACCTTTTGCCACATTTCAGGCTTCAAACATAAAGATATAAAACTGTATTTTTTTGTGACGAATCAACAACAAGTGGGACACAATCATGAAGTGGAACGACATTTATTGGATATTTCAAACTTTTTTAACAAATCAAAAACTGAAAAATTGGGCGTGATAAATTATTCAGCCCCCTTACGTTAATACTTTGTAGCGCCACCTTTTGCTGCGATTACAGCTGTAAGTCGCTTGGGGTATGTCTCTATCAGTTTTGCACATCGAGAGACTGAAATGTTTTCCCATTCTTCCTTGCAAAACAGCTCGAGCTCAGTGAGGTTGGATGGAGAGCATTTGTGAACAGCAGTTTTCAGTTCTTTCCACAGATTCTCGATTGGATTCAGGTCTGGACTTTGACTTGGCCATTCTAACACCTGGATATGTTTATTTTTGAACCATTCCATTGTAGATTTTGCTTTATGTTTTGGATCATTGTCTTGTTGGAAGACAAATCTCCGTCCCAGTCTCAGGTCTTTTGCAGACTCCATCAGGTTTTCTTCCAGAATGGTCCTGTATTTGGCTCCATCCATCTTCCCATCAATTTTAACCATCTTCCCTGTCCCTGCTGAAGAAAAGCAGGCCCAAACCATGATGCTGCCACCACCATGTTTGACAGTGGGGATGGTGTATTCAGGGTGATGAGCTGTGTTGCTTTTACACCAAACATAACGTTTTGCATTGTTGCCAATAAGTTCAATTTTGGTTTCATCTGACCAGAGCACCTTCTTCCACATGTTTGGTGTGTCTCCCAGGTGGCTTGTGGCAAACTTTAAACGACACTTTTTATGGATATCTTTAAGAAATGGCTTTCTTCTTGCCACTCTTCCATAAAGGCCAGATTTGTGCAATATACGACTGATTGTTGTCCTATGGACAGAGTCTCCCACCTCAGCTGTAGATCTCTGCAGTTCATCCAGAGTGATCATGGGCCTCTTGGCTGCATCTCTGATCAGTCTTCTCCTTGTATGAGCTGAAAGTTTAAAGGGACGGCCAGGTCTTGGTAGATTTGCAGTGGTCTGATACTCCTTCCATTTCAATATTATCGCTTGCACAGTGCTCCTTGGGATGTTTAAAGCTTGGGAAATCTTTTTGTATCCAAATCCGGCTTTAAACTTCTTCACAACAGTATCTCGGACCTGCCTGGTGTGTTCCTTGTTCTTCATGATGCTCTCTGCGCTTTTAACGGACCTCTGAGACTATCAGAGTGCAGGTGCATTTATACGGAGACTTGATTACACACAGGTGGATTGTATTTATCATCATTAGTCATTTAGGTCAACATTGGATCATTCAGAGATCCTCACTGAACTTCTGGAGAGAGTTTGCTGCACTGAAAGTAAAGGGGCTGGATAATTTTGCACGCCCAATTTTTCCGTTTTTGATTTGTTAAAAAAGTTTGAAATATCCAATAAATGTCGTTCCACTTCATGATTGTGTCCCACTTGTTGTTGATTCTTCACAAAAAAATACAGTTTTATATCTTTATGTTTGAAGCTTGAAATGTGGCAAAAGGTCGCAAAGTTCAAGGGTACCGAATACTTTCGCAAGGCACTGTATATCTGAGAGATACAGTATAAGAAAGACCAGAAAACATGTATTAACCCCCGTATTTTTGGCGCTAAACAGTCTAAGCCCTGTCTAAGCCGGAGGAGGGGTTATACCAAGGATCATTTTACTATTTGATTTAGAATTTTAAGACACCTTGAAATACCCCCCACACCCCCCCCAAAAAATACAAACATATATTTACAGTACCAGTCAAAGTTCTTTATTTTTAATATTTTCTACATTGTAGAATAATAGTGAAAACATCAGAACTATCAAATAACATTTATGGAATCATGTAGTAACCAAAAAAG
The DNA here is from genome assembly GCF_002021735.2 of Oncorhynchus kisutch. Taxonomy (NCBI): domain Eukaryota; kingdom Metazoa; phylum Chordata; class Actinopteri; order Salmoniformes; family Salmonidae; genus Oncorhynchus; species Oncorhynchus kisutch. The sequence continues at coordinate 22,286,544 of NC_034199.2, forward strand.
TGTTAATAAACAAATTAGGCACATTTGGGCAGTCTTGATACAACATTTTGAACTGAAATACAATGGTTCATTGGATCAGTCTAAAACGTTGCATATACACTGCTTCCATCTAGTGGCCAAAATCTAAATTGCATCTGGGGCTGGGATAATACAATTTGGGCTTTATCTTGCATTTCAAATATGATGGTACAAAGAAACTACAAAGGAACGGTTGTTTTTTTCTTTGTATTATCTTTTACCAGATTTATTGTGTTATATTCTCCTACATTCCTTTCACATTTCCACATACCTCAAAGTGTTTCCTTTCAAATGGTACCAAGTATATGCATATCCTTGCTTCAGGGCCTGAGCTACAGGCAGTTAGATTTGGGTGTCATTTTAGGCAAAAAAAAATAAAAAGGGGGCGGATCCTTATGAACAGCTCAAATAAGCAAAGAGAAACGACAGTCCGTCATTACTTTAAGATATGAAGGTCAGCCAATCCAAAAAATGTCAAGAACTTTGAAAGTTTCTTCAAGTGCAGTTTCAAAAACCATCAAGCTCCCTGATGAAAGAGGCTTTCATGAGTACCGCCACAGGAAAGGAAGACCCAGAGTTACCTCTGCTGCAGAGGACAAGTTCATTAGAGTTACTAGCCTCAGAAATCGACAATTTACTGCACCTCAGATTGCACCTCACAGAATTCCAGTAACAGACACATCTCAACATCAACCACATCTCAACATCAGCTGTTCAGAGGAGACTGCATGAATCAGGCCTTTGTGGTCGAATTGCTGCAAAGAAACCACTACTTGCTTGAACATGAGCAATGGAGATTAGACCGGTGCAAATCTGTCCTTTGGTCTGATGAGTCCAAATTTGAGATTTTTAATCTATCCGCCATGTCTTTGTGAGAAGCAGAGTGGGTGAACTGATGGTCTCTATGTGCGGTTCCCACCATGAAGCATGGAGGAGGAGGTATACTGGTGACACTGTCAATTATTTATTTAGAATTCAAGGCACACTTAACCAGCATGGCTACCACAGCATTCTGCAGCGATACAGCATCAGTAAGAGCCATTACCCTTTGGGTCCACCCCATGCCGTGTGAGAGAGTGTGAGAAAAAGAGAGATTGTGATAAGAGAGGCCTAGCCAGATGGATGTCAAATGGTGTCTGTCCTGTCATGGCGTTCTGAGAGGCCACACGAAAAAAAGCCTCAGGGTGATGATTTTTCTCCTGTCCTTGCTGACCTGGGAACAGTGACATCACACTGAAGCACACAGGGAGGATCATCCTCCACAAGACATACTGTATTAAAAGTCCCTTGGTTGCCCTTGGGGTGTTTTTTGGGTAGGGAGGGTGTCTCATATGGAGCCTAGAGGTGTGTGTGTCTGTCCTTGAGGCTGTGTGTATCTGTGTTTCTCGCCATCTGTGGCCTGGTCACCCGCCCAGCTAGCTGTTGCCAAGGGCCCCCTCAAAGGGGGTGTTGGGGACATATTGGGGCTCTACCCTGTTCATCACACACACACACACACACACACACACACACACACACACACACACACACACACACACACACACACACACACACAGTGTGACATGAATGAACTGACATGCCTATGTGTCATTGTAAAAGCATGTCGCCCCTGCCTGTAGAACATGACATTGAAACAGTTGGTTATGAATGGGTCAGTGTTCAGTGTCTTTCTCTCTCTCTCTCATTCTCTCGTTCTCTCTCACTCGCTCTCTCGCTCTCAGTATGAGCCGCAGTGAGAGACAGAAGTGTCAGGGTTTTACCCATCTCTTCCCATCAGATCAAAGAGAAGATGAGATTTTTAAATGGTCCAGCCCTCCAGACTCCCCCTTAGCCCTCTGCAGGCAGAGCTATCATGACAACTCTGAGACACTACTGCAAATGTTTCACACCGGAAGACACAGTGAAATCGCCCTGTAATACTGTCTGCTTCTCAATGAAATAGGAGCTAAGAGCTTATCCTTTTAAAGCAAAATGGACTAAATCAAAGAATGGAGAACATTTCATTTATATTACATAACCCTAACTCTGGTTGATTTCTTGAGACAAGTGTCTCTTGTGAATGTATAATCTCAATGAGATCCCCTTTGTTCAGAAAGGATAGATGTATAGATAAATGGAATGCATATAAAGGTGGTAATGGGAGTGTTACGATGTGGAAGAATTGGGAGGTAGTGTAAGCCTATTTCTCACGGAGAGAGTTTTTGTGTTTTAGATATTCTAGTATGGTAATATCCATCTGGTGGTGCATCAGTGCAGTAAACTGCCTCTGATGGTCAAACAAGAGGCAGTGTACAACACACACTCACACACACACACATAGATAGACACACACACGCAGACACACACACAGAAACAAACACACACACTGGTGTTATTCTATTGTAGATGAGCATTTAACAAAGTCATGCTGAGTGTCTGTCATGTTATATTCCATCCATGACTGGACATACAGTGCCTTCAGAAAGTATTCCCAGGACTTGACTTTTCCACATTTTGTTGTGTTACAGCCTGAATTTAATGATGATTAAATTGAGATGTTGTGTCACTGGCCTACACACAATACCCCATAATGTCAAAGTGGAATTATGATTTCACTATGAGGCCAATGTTGACTTTTAAACAGTCACAGTGTCTGAAAGTCACTTAGATAATTAATTTGATGATACAGCAGTATCAATACAAGGATATATTGCTGGATATATTCAGAGCCATATTCCACTAATGCTTAGAGAAGATCTTATGTCAAGTGTTGTTCGTTGCCGGTTCACTTGGCACATTTAAAGCCTTTTGGGAGGGTATTGTTAAAGGTCACCAAGTGCTAACAGTCAGTATCTAAATAATGTGTGTGAGATGCTTAGTGTATATTTAGTGTATGTGATGCAAACAGAGAGGTCTACTTTCTTGGGGACCTGAATATTAAGTGGTTTCCATCAAGCTGTCCGCTCAAGAGGAAGCTTTTCAATGTAACCAGTGCCTGTAATCTGGTTCAGGTTATTAATCAACCTACCAGGGTGTTTACAAACACTACAGGAACAAGATCATCCACATGTATCAATCACATGTTTACTAATGCTGTATAACCTTGTTCTAAAGCTGTATCCGTACCCATTGGATGTAGTGATCACAATGTAGTGGCTCTATCCAGGAAAGCCAAAGTTCCAACAGTCGGGCCTGAAATAGTGTATAAGAGATCATACGAAAGATGTTGCTGTGACTCTTATGTGGATGATGTTAAAAAATATTTGTTGGTCTGATGTGATTTATAAGGAGCATCCAGATGCTCCAGATGAATTAACATGCACCTGTTAAGAAACTGACTGTTAGAACTGTTTTTTATTTACCCTTTATTTAACTAAGCAAGTCAGTTAAGAACACATTGTTATTTACAATGACGGCCCACCAAAAGACATCCTGTGGTTAAAAATAAATATATATGAAAAAACACATATCACTACAAGAGAGACAACACTACATAAAGAGAGACCTAAGACAACATAGCAAGGCAACAACACGTGACAACACCGCATGGTAGCAACACAACATGGTAGCAGCACAACATGGTAGCAGCACAACATGGTAGCAACACAACATGGTAGCATCACAACATGGTAGCAACACAACATGGTAGCAGCACAACATTGAAGCAGCGCAAACATGGTACAAACATTATTGGGCCCAGACAACAGCATGAAGGCAAGAGACATCAATAGAGACAACAATACATCACACAAATCAGTGTCCATGATTACGTCTTTGAATGAAGAGATGGAGATAAAACTGTCCAGTTTGAGTGTTTTTTGCAGCTCGTTCCAGTCGCTTGCTGCAGCGAACTGAAAAGAGGAGCGACCCAGTGAGGTGTGTGCTTTGGGGACCTTTAAGAGACTGACTGGCAGAACATGTGTTGTATGTGGAGGATGAGGGCTGCAGTAGGTATTACAGGGGAGTGAGGCCTAAGAGGGTTTTAGAAATAAGCATCAACCAGTGGGTCTTGCGACTGGTATACAGAGATGACTTTGGCCTTCTTGTCACGGCCGTCGAAAGAACTGGACCAAAGCGCAGCGTGGTGAGCCTACATTTTTCCTTTATTTAAAATGACGCCAACAAAACAATAAACCATACAAAAACGACCGTGAAGCTTAAGGGCTATAGTGCCACAAACAAAGACAACTACCCACAACAAAAGGATATGAGTTCTGTTATACTCACAGACATCATTCAAACAGTTTTAGAAACTTCAGAGTGTTTTCTATCCATATCTACTAATAAAATGCATATCCTACGATCTGGGCCTGAGTAGCAGGCAGTTTACTCTGGGCACGCTTTTCATCCGGACTTGAAAATACTGCCCCCTACCCCAAAGAAGTTAAATTGTCTTGAAAATCTATGGCAAGACTTGAAAAAGTCTGTCTAGCAATGATCAACAACCAACTTGTCAGAGCTTGAAGAATTCAAAAATAATAATGTGCCAACATTGTACAATCCAGGTGTGCAAAGCTCTTAGTGACTTAGCCAGAAAGACTCACAGCTGTAATCAGTGCCTAAGGTGACTCTAACATGTAATGACTCAGGGGTGTGAATATTTATGTAAATGATATATTTCTGTATTTAATTGTCAATAGATTTGCACACGTTTCAAAAAACATATGTTGACTTTGTCATGATGGGTTATTGTGTAGATCGGTGAGAAAAACATACATGTAATCCATTTTGAATTGAGGCAGTAAAACAACAAACTGTGGACTAAGTCAAGGGGTATGAATACTTTAAGGCACTGTAGGTCCTCTGGCATCATCTGACGTGTGTGTGCTTTTATGTGTGTGATTGTGTGTGTCTAGTCCTTTCCTGTAGAATCTGTCAGCGCTCTGGGGGAAACAGTTTGGGGACAGACTGAGGGGTGTGGTGAGGGGGATGACAAGAGATCCTGTATAATGCCAGGGAAGCATGTGTGACCTTTTCTTACTCTGCTCAGTGCACCTGAAAATCCATGAACACACCTGGTATCCCAAACACATCTCCGCTAACTTTAACAAGGTTTGCGGAATGCTAATTAGAGGGTTCTAATTAGCATTCTAGCAAAACTCAAACTCAAACACACACATATACACTCACAAATGCACACACGCATAAACACTCATACACTCACTCACATAGTATGACACAAACAGTTCACAAGGTGTATGAGAATGGAAAAATTGCCTGAAAAAGTACCTTCCATTCTGAACCACAATTACTGTCATCATATTCACAACAACCTTTGTTCAGAGAAAAGCCATTCCACAGAGAACAGTGTGTTCCTCAGGTCACAGGGAAATGTATTTGTGTTTTTGTGGTATTCACAAAACATATTGTATAACTAATTAGCTTCAGTTATCTTGCTTATGTCACACGATCTCTACAATGCTCCTCTATTTCATTGGCACAAAGAGTACTATGTAATTATAAATCTCTTTATCTTACTCTGTGATATTTGCATGAAGCACACACTTGAAACTAATGAAGATCAGTTAGGGTACAGGAAGAGAGTCTGAAACCTTATTTGTGAAATGCAGGAGCGAGACAGCTAATGAGATAGATATCAATGACTGAGAAATCACTGTGTTAGCACAAAGAGCTGATATAACAAACAAGTCAATATCCACCGTAACATGATATACTTTATGTGAAATGATTCATTAGCTCCAGCTCTTAACCCTTGGCCTACATTTTCTGTGCCCCTGTGGAAATCCAATTAACAAAATAAAAAAATCCCCATCAAAATCCTTCTGTGTAAGCTAGAGATCTTTTTTGTTGTTGTTGCATGGGCTGCGCCTTTTAAATCACCGCATCCGATGATATCGCCCTTCCGCATCTACCTTGAAAGGTGGCAGAGCTAGAACGGTGTTTGACAAACCATGAGACATCCTGAAAATCAGTCTTCTCACGAAAAACGTCTATAGCGTCCGAACGGTTGGGCCAACAAAACTATTATGACCACTTCATTGAAAGATGAAAGACTCTTATGAACACAAAGCCTCAAAGCTCTGACTCGTCTGAAGTCATACAGCCTCTTCTGCCAACTTCTGTCTGTAGTGCCTGAACGGTTTGGGTTACACACTAATACAAGCCTCACAAGACTTGTCTGAAGGTCCCTGGTTCAAGTTTAAAAAATAAATGGAAGATTAATTAATTAATTAATTAATTTCCAAAAATAAGGGGATAGATACATGTAAATATATACAGTGTATATATATATAAACTCAGCAAAAAAATAAATATCCCTTTATCAGGACCCTGTCTTTCAAGGATAATTCGTAAAAATCCAAATTTCACAGATCTTCATCGTTTCCCACGCTTGTTCAATGAACCATAAACAATTAATGAACCATGCACCTGTGAAACTGTCGTTAAGACACTAACAGCTTACAGACTGTAGGCAATTAAGGTGACAGTTATGAAAACTTAGGACACTAAAGAGGCATTTCTACTGACTTCTACTGAAAAACACCAAAAGAAAGATGCCCAGGGTCCCTGCTCATCTGTGTGAATGTGCCTTAGGCATGCTGCAAGGAGTAATGAGGACTGCAGATGTGGCCAGGGCAATAAATTGCAATGTCCGTACCTTGAGATGCCTAAGACAGCGCTACAGCGAGACAGGACGGACAGCTGATTATCCTCGCAGTGGCAGACCGCGTGTAACAACACTTGCACAGGATCGGTACATCCAAACATCACACCTGCGGGACAAGTACAGGATGGCAACAACAACAATCCGATTACACCAGGAACGCTCAATACCTCCATCAGTGCTCAGACTGTCCGCAATAGGCTGAGGGAAGCTGAACTGAGGGCTTGTAGGCCTGTTGTAAGGCAGGTCCTCACCCGACATCCCCGGAAACCATGTTGCCTATGGGCACAAACCCATCATTGCGGGACCAGACAGGACTGGCAAAAAGTGCTCTTCACTGACGAATCACAGTTTTGTCTCACCAGGGGTGATGGTCGGATTCGCGTTTATCGTCGAGGAATGAGCATTACACCGAGGCCTGTACTCTGGAGCGGGATCGATTTGGAGGTGGAGGATCAGTCATGGTCTGGGGCGGTGTGTCACAGCATCATTGGACTGAGCTTGTTGTCATTGCAAGCAATCTCAATGCTGTGCATTACAGGGAAGACATCCTCCTCCCTCATGTGGTACCCTTCCTGCATTCCTGACATGACACTCCAGCATGACAATGCCACCAGCCATAATGCTCGTTCTGTGTGTGATTTCCTGCAAAACAGGAATGTCAGTGTTCTGCCATAGCCAGTGAAGAGCCCAGATCTCAATCCCATTGAGCATGTCTGGGACTTGTTGGATCAGAGGGTGAGGGCTAGGGCCATTCCCCCCAGAAATGTCTGAGAACTTGCAGGTGCCTTGGTGGAAGACTGGGGTAACATCTCACAGCAAGAACTGGCAAATCTGGTGCAGTCCATGAGGAGGAGATGCACTGCAGTACTTAATGCAGCTGGTGGCCACACCAGATACTGACTGTTAATTTTGATAATGACCCCCCCCCCCTTGTTCAGGGACACATTACTCCATTTGTTAGTCACATGTCTGTGGAACTTGTTTAGTTTATGTCTCAGTTGTTGAATCTTGTTATGTACATACAAATATTTACACATTATAAGTTTGCTGAAAATAAATGCAGTTGACAGTGAGAGGACTTTTCTTTTTTTGCTGAGTTTATATGGTTTCCTGATCTTTCTCATATCTCTCAGATATAGGACAGACACTTCAGAACAAACTCGTCACAGCTGTCGAAAGAACTGGACCAAGGTGCAGGGTGGTGAGCGTACATATTCCATTTTATTTAGGATGACAAAAACAATAAACAATACAAAAACAACCGCGAAGCTTAATGCTATCATGCCAACAATCAAAGACAACTTCCCACACAGAAAGGAGGGAAAATGGCTACCTAAGTATGGTTCCCAATCAGAGACCACGACAGACAGCTGTTCCTGATTGAGAACCATACCCGGCCAAAACATAGAAACACAAAATCATAGAAAACAAAACATAGAATGCCCACTCCAAATCACATCCTGACCAAACCAAATGGAGATATTAAAAGTGTCTCTACGGTCAGGGCGTGACAAAACTTCCTTTTTTGGGGGGGACTATCTGTTGTTCCATGTAGTGAATCCGTTATTCAATGCATTTCTATTGGCTAATAGCAGGGGTTATACTCTTTAGGGTTAAGTGTTTATTAGAGCAACAGAGGCTTTATTTGTATATTAATGGTCCATATTAATCATTATTATCCTAACTTATCTAATTATGTGGTGTTGAAGATTGTAATCAGTATAAATGTGATGTCACAAGAAATTATTGAGAATGAATCAAACAAAATTGTCATTGCCACACTTTCTTCCAAATATTAACTGATTTCTGAGAAAAAAATCTGAGAAGAGCAGGCATAAATTGATGTGAACAGGGGAGCCAGCTTTATGTAATAGCTGAATAAGCAGAATTTGTTTCAGCCTAGGGCTCCAAGCTTTAGAGACCTCCAGGTAATCTGATAAAGGCTGCTGTGAGTGACAGGGGGCTGTAGGAACGCTAGGGCCTTTCTCCACACAAAGAAGTGTTCACCAGATAAAGAAATATATACAGCGAAGAATATTCAATATGAATGCAATGAGAAGATAATAACACGATTTAGAAATAGTTATTTTATAGGCTATATTTGCATGTGAAATCTGATATCTCCTGATTTGAATTGGATATTTTGGGGATTTGTCGCTCATATAAGTTGTGATATATTGCCTTGATGTCAACAGATCATTGTTTTACTTGTTTGATTATTAGATCTGGCTGATACTTATTTTCGAGTGAAGGTCCATCTTTTTATTTTCACCTCTTTCCTTCCTTAAGTTTCATCTCCCACTCTCTACAAACTCTCATTCTATCTCTCCTCTCCCCAACCATCTTCTACCCTTTCTGCCCCCTAAAGTTATATTCTCCATCACAGTTAGGCTCACATTTCAAGAGTGCTGCTGTAGTTGTAATATGGTAGTTGTGGGTTCAAACCCCTTCCAGACCACATAGAATACAGCAAAGCCAGTTCAGAAAGGGAACCCGAGTGCATCAGCTGAGAATGCACCAATTAGATGCTAGTAACAGTCAAGCCTACCTTATTTGGAGGTCCATTTAGGCTGACCGGTTCTGCTCACACATCCTACTGCTGCTTGTGCTAATTCATGCCTTGGCTGTTATGTTCTGTATCATCTGCATGCATTCGTTGTAGCATGTTTGCTACTATTGCTATTGCCAAGAGCACACGGTGGGGTCATGGTGACATAGAGGTCAACACTAGCTACCCCTTCCACAGCATCTGCTTGGAGCATAGCAGTACAACAGCACACACAATTCTACCCAGGTGCAAAGCAAATGTTTTCGCAGATCTTTACCCACATGCTGTGAGGCTTTTAAAATGAAGACTTCATTTTTATGTTCATTGATGATGTGCTGCTTTTAGTGTCTTTTTGTCCTTGGATGGTTTTCTTTGTGCATTCATTGTGATGCATTTATTGGCTGGTGAAATCAATTTCCCCTTTGTGGGATTAATAGGGATTCATCGTATTTAGCCTACTAAAACATTATGGGTTTTTACTGTCATCCATAGCTGTCTTTTACATTTAAAGGTCACTTTCTCCAGATTCTCCCAAGCTAGTGATCTAATAGTGGTGGAATAATCTTGCTTGGTTTATCCTTGATTACCGCTTCCAGGATAAAACATGTATTCCTGCAGTTATCTATGAATTTGTTCTGTCATCTTTCATTCTCAATGTAGTGATCATATGCATAAGGTTAGGCGATATCTTCTGTGTACTATTTGTAAGGATAGTAGAAAGCAAGTTTGCGTGCATTATCATGCATGCTTGTACATCGTGTGTATGCAAGGCAGTTTATACACTAATGCAGCTCAATCTGCTACAGTCATTTTAGCTGAGCATGACTCATATCAACCATCATTGTGCTGGCCCAAATGCTGTGGTCCGCTATATGCGCTGATCAGCAGTCGACCAACATGATATGTTTGCCTATTCGCATGGCGTCTGTCGTCGGCTGAACATTACTGGGTCTTTCCATCATTAAGCATATATTCACAGAACCTTTATTCCTCAGATTTCAAGTTATCACCTTGGACCTTAGTGGGGCAGCTGACACTCGATAGCTGTGCGATTACCATCAAGGCTCGTTATAGTTTCAGCCTGTGTTGGGTGGTCTGTTGATATTAGCATTGCCTAGCATACGGTGGGCTTGCTAAACACCCACATAGTGATCAGTTGCTGCCGATTAAGCGCCATTGCCCCTACAGGAAACGTCTGTTATTGAGCTTATTTCAGACACTCTTATATGAAGGTTGATTCTAGCAATCTTTGGGGTCTTTTTCTCGCTTTATCAGGTCGTCATCTATTCTTCTATCATGGCTTACCAACATATAACGTTAGTCATAAGCTTCAGCTCAGGTTCATTAGTTTGTAGGTCTAAGTTTTCAATTATTATGTCACTCTTACAGTGCATGCTGTGCATGCTGCAGATGCATTAGCTGAGCAGTATCAGTAGGACAATAGGCTATTTAGATAGTACAGGTGGTTATGTGGCTAACGTTTAGTTGTGGTTTTGGTGGGTTTGTTAGTAGTACTGTATGTTGTTTTATGCTAAGTGATGTTATTTCATGGCTGATCTGTGTCGCTCTGTAGCAATTGTTAATCTTAAGTGAAAGAAAAGATACCTTCATAGAAAACTACTCAAGTAAAAGTGAAAGTCACCCAGTAAAATACTACTTAAAATATACTTAAGTATCAGAAGTAAATCAAATCATTTCAAATTCCCCATATTAAGCAAGCCAAACGGAACAATTTATTTAACAATTATTGAAGTTATGGATTGCCAGGGGCACACTCCTACACTCAGACAACATTTACAAACAAAGGTATTTGTGTTTTTTGAGTCCGCCAGATAAGAGGCAGTAGGGATGACCATGGATGTTCTCTTGATTAGTGTGTGAATTGGGCCATTCCCAGTCATGCGAATCGTTCAAAATTTAAGCTGTACTTTTGGGTGTCAGGGAAAATGTATGGAGTAAAAATTATATTATTTCCTTTAGGAATGTAGAAAAAGTAAAAGTTGTCACCAATTTAAATAGTAAAATAGAGTACACATACCCCAAAAACAAATGAAAGTATTACTTTAAAGTATTTTTACTAGTACTTTACTAGTACTAGTACTTCACACCACTGGTCTGCTCTTCTCTCAGTACAATGTCTTCTGTTATATAACCATGTATGCCTTTTCAGTTCCAATTTCAGTCAGGCAAATGCAGCCTTTCTTATCATGGTCCGATAGCAGGGATTCAGTTCATATTGTGTGTCAGGACCCTTCGGCATGCAGTCTGCTCAGGAATACATCTGTCCGCCTACTCTTCATCGCCTATGGAGAAGTAACCGGCATTATAATCAAAGAGTATCCCTCCTCTCTCAGTAGCACAAGTTTGAGTTCACGTTAAAGCAACTATGTTGGGTTTACATTACACGTTTCCAGAGGCGGTAGGATGGCTTTATGTTTTTTCAGAGTGAAATACACAAAATGTTCGTTCAGTTTAATCTTGCATGATCTCATAATTTCTGTTTGCATTATGGACACTCACATGTTAACTGTAATCTCATACACCCTTAGATAAAATAATTTGTATGAACAGCAGTTATCACCAGAACTAAAACTGCTTTGGCCTCTCTAACAAGTTATGCTATCTGCATGCTGAGCATGGGCAGTACCTGGTGAACCTCTGTTCAACATTGATGCTGGCAACCAATGACAAGATACTGGAACTCATCACAGCTCTGATTCCTTCATCAGCGCTGCCGGCTTGCTCTGAGCTATGGGCCACCCAATTCTGCATCGGCGCTGCTACTGCTTCTCAATCAGTCCCGGCTTCACCCTAAAAATCATCGGCCCATGATCCTCTGCTAATACAATGTTACATTTGATTGATTCTGAGATTGTGGTGCCTACATGAGTTTACCTGCCAGTACCATGCCACATTAATTTTGTGATGACTGCGTCAGCCTACATGTTGCCGTCTTTGCTGGTTACTTGATATAAAGTGCATTGCATATAGCTTGAGGTGGTTGGCAGTGGCGTGTATTCATGGATACCAAGAGAAGCCAGGCTTCCCCAATAAAACTAAAGATATTTTGTCTCTCTGTGTTTCATAATTGTTCTTCAATTCGCAAGAGGCTGAATGTATCTCACATGAGAAAGCCTCCGAGCAAGCGAATCAACCCCCCTCTGTCTCTCTAAGTGTAGGCCATCTATCTGATGCTGTCTGGTCCAAACAAGTATGACAAACATTGTTGCCACCCGGTCACATTGAAGGCAAGTCAAGGGGTCTGAAAGTACTTTTTCCACATTTTGTTACGTTACATCCTTATTCTAAATTTGATTAAATATTTTTTATCTCTCAGAAATCGACACACAATACCCTGTAATGACAAAGTGAAAACAGGTTTTTAGATTTTTTTGCAAATGTGTTCCAAAACAGAAAACAGAAATACATTATTTACATATAGTATTGAGACCCTTTGCTATGTGACTCGAAATTGAGCTCAGGTGCATCCTGTTTCCATTGATCATCCTTGAGATGTTTCAAAAACTTGATTGGAGTCCACCTGTGGTAAATTCAATTGATTGGACATGAATTGTAAAGGCTCACACCTGTCTAGATAAGGTCCCACAGTTGACAGTGCATGTCAGAGAAAAAAACAAGCCAAGAGGGCAAAGGAATTGTCCGAAGAGCTCTGAGACAGGATTGTGTCCAGGTATAGATCTAGGGAAATGTACCAAAACTTTTCTGCAACATTGAGGGTCCCCAAGAACACAGTGGTCTCCATCAATCTGAAATGGAAGAAGTTTGAAATCACCAAGACACTTCCTAGAGCTGTCCACCTGGCCAAACGGAGTAATCGGGGGAGAACGGCCTTGTTCAGGGAGGATACCAAGAAACCAATGGTCAATCTGACAGCGCTCTAGAGTTCCTCTGTGGAGATGGGAAAACCTTCCAGAAGGACAACCATCTCTGCAGCACTCCACCAATCAGGCATTTATGGTAGAGTAGCCAGATGGAAGCCACTCCTCAGTAAATGGCACATGACCGCCCCCTTGGAGTTGGCCAAAATGCACCTAAAGACCCTCAGACCATGAGAAACAAGACTCTCTGGTCTTTTTTTGTTTTTTATTATTATATCCCGTTTTCTCCTCAATTGGTAGGTACAGTCTTGTCCTATTGCTGCAACTCCCGTACGGAGAGGCGAAGGTTGAGAGCCGTGCATCTTCTGAATCACAACCCAGCAGAGCCGCACTGCTTCTTGACACAGTGCCTGCTTAACCCGGAAGCCAGCCGCACCAATGTGTCAGAGGAAACACTGTACACCTGGCGACCGTGTCAGCGTGCATTGCGCCCGGCACACCACGGGCATCGCTAGTGTGCGATGGGACAAGAACATCCCTGCCAGCCAAACCATTCCTTAACCCGGACGATGCTGGGCCAATTGTGCGCAGCCAGCTGTGACAGAGCCTGGACTTGAACCAGGATCTCTATTGGCACAGCCAGCACTGCAATGCCTTAGACCACTGCACCACTCAGGAGGCCCTAGATTCTCTGGTCTGATGAAACCTAGATTGAACACTTTGGCCTGAATGACAAGCGTCACATCTGGAAGAAACCTGGTAACATCCCTATGGTGAAGCATGCTGGGGGCATGATCATGCTGTGGGGATGTTTTTCAGCGGCAGGGACTGGGAGACAGGATCGAGGCAAAGTTAAATGGAGCAAAGTACATATAGATCCTTGATGATATCCTGCTCCAGAGCACTCAGGACCTCAGACTGGGGGGAAGGTTCACCTTCCAACAGGACAACAAATCTAAGCACACAGTCAAGACAACGCAGGAGTCGCTTCGGGACAATTCTGGGAATGTCCTTGAATAGCCCAGCCAGAGACCGGACTTGAACCCAATCGAAATTCTCGGGAGAGACCTGAAAATAGCTGTGCAGCAATGCTCTCCATCCAACCTGACAGAGCTTGAGAGGATCTGCAGAGATGAATGGGAGATACTCCCCAAATACAGGTGTGCCAAGCTTGTAGCGTCATACCCAAGAAGACTCAAGGCTGTAATCGCTGCCAAAGGTGCCTCAACAAAGTCCTGAGTAAAGGGTCTGAATACCTTTGTCAATGTGATTTTTAAGTTGTTTTTTTAATACGTTTGCACAAATTTCTAAAAACCTGTTTTTGCTTTGCCATTATGGGGTATTGTGTGTAGATTGATGAGGGAAGGAAACAATTTAATCCATTTTAGAATAAGGCTGTAATGTAACATAAAGTGGAAAGTCTGAATACTTTCCCGGAGGCACTGTAGCTAGAAATAGAAGGCTAATGTTAACTAGCTAACGTTGCCCGTGAATGGAAGTTAGGCTAGTGAGTAAGCATTTTAGCCAGGTAGCTTAGGAAAACAACAAATCATGTTTTTGTACATGCACGAACGCGCACGCACATACTCACACACAGACATCAGAACCATGGCCGCATTATGTTTAGCTTACGTTGGTTGGAATGAATCGTTTTTTGTCTCTTTTTGCTGTCACTGTATCAGACTAAGCAGAGGCTTCCCCAGAGATTTGCATCGCTAATGGTGGTTGGCTGAGTCATATTCCTTAAGGTTTCTTGTTAGATAAGGAGATATTTTAATGTAGACCCACCAGATGATAATTCATTTCGTTTCAGCAAGAGCAGCTGGCAGTGCGTCTCTAGGGCGGCTGGGTTCATACTGCTTAGTTAGATAAGTAGAGTATTCCCATATACCAAGATGACAGCTCATCTTGCCTCAAGCAATGGTACCCGGCGGTGCGTCATATGATAAATATAAGACATAAGTTGCACAGTTCATGCTGCTCATGGTTAATATTAACACATACAGTGAGCTCCAAAAGAATTGAGACAGTGACAATTTTGTTGTTGTTGTTTGGGCTCTGTTCTCTAGCACTTTGAATATAAAATGATACATTGACTATGAGGTTGAACCTTTAATTTGAGGGTATTTTCATCTATATCGGGTGAACCGTTTAGAAATTACAGAACTTTTCTTCATCAATCTACACACAATACCCCATAATGACAAGCAAAAACAGGTTTTTCTGACAAATGTAAAATTAAAACATTTATAAATACGTAAATATTCAATTTGCAAAAGAATTCAGACCCTTTACTCAGTACTTGTTTGAAGCACCTTTGGCAGCGATTACAGCCTCAAGTCTTGGATATGATGCAACGAACATGGCACACCTGTATTTGGGGAGTTTCTCCCATTCATCTCTGCAGATCCTCTCAAGCTCTGTCAGTTGGATGGGGAGCGTCGCTGCACAGCTATTTTCAGGTCTCTCCAGAGATGTTTGTTCGGGTTCAAGTCCGGGCTCTGGATGGCCCACTCAAGGACATTCAGAGACTTGTCCCGAAGTCACTCCTGTGTTGTCTTGGCTGTGTGCTTAGTGTCGTTGTCCTGTTGGAAGGTATACGATCTCCCAGTCTGAGGTCCTGAGCGCTCTGGAATAGGTTTTCATCTCTGTACTTCACTCCGTTCATCTTTTCCTCAATCTTGACTAGTCTCCCAGTCCCTGCCGCTGAATAATTATTTGGAAATGCTGCTTAAATAAGTTCCCACAGTTAACTGTGCATGTCAGAGTAAGAAATCAAGCCAGGGGGTCGAAGGAATCCCCACAACATGATGCTGCCACCACCATGCTTCAACGTGGGGATGGTGCCAGGTCTCCTCCAGATGTGATGCTTGGCATTTAGGCCGAAGAGTTCAATCTTGGTTTCATCACACAAGAGAATCTTGTTTCTCATGGTCTGAGAGTCTTTGGTGCCATTTGGCAAACTCCAAGCAGGCTGTCAGGTGCCTTTTACTGAGGAATGGCTTCCATCTGGCCACTCTACCTTAAAGGCTTGATTGGTGGAGTGCTGCAGAGATTGTTGTCGTTCTGGAAGGCTCTCCCATTTCCACAGAGGAACTCTGCAGCTCTGTCAGAGTGACCATCGGGTTCTTCGTCACCTCCCTGACCAACGCCCTTCTCCCCCGATTTCTCAGTGGAGGCCACTGTGTTCTTGGGGACCTTCAATGCTGGAGGAATGTTTTGGTACCCTTTCACAGATCTGTCTCTTGACATAATCTTGTCTCGGAGCACAATGGACAATTCCTTCGAACTCTTGGCTTGGTTTTTTGCTCTGACATGCATGTTAACTGTGGGAACTTATATCGACAAGTGTGTGCCATTCCAAATAATTTCCAATCAATTGAATTTACCACTGGTGGACTCCAATCAAGTTGTAGAAACAATCCAAGGATGAACAACGTCAACAGGAAGCGTCTGAGCTCAATTTCAAGTCTCTTAGCAAACGTTCTGAATACTTATGTAAAAGGATATTTCTGTTAATATTATTTTTTTAATACATTTGCTAACATTTATCAAATCTGTTTTCGTTCTGTTATAGGGTATTGTGTGTAGATTGATGAGATGTTTTTTTATTTAATCAATTTTAGAATATGGCTGTAATGTATGAAATGTGGGAAATATCCAGGGGTGTGAATACTTTCCGCATGCACTATATGTGTTTTAAAGTAGGTAAGGTTAAGTTTTTGTTCCTATATTCATAGCACGCAATGACCACATCAAGCTTGTGACTCTACAAATTGGTTGGACGCATTTGCTTTTGATTTTGGTTCTGTTTCATATTCTTTTATGGCCAATAGAAATGAATGGTAAATAATGTATTGCTTCATTTTGGAGTCACTTGTATTGTAAATAAGAATAGAATATGTTTCTAAACACTTCACTGTGGATGCTACCATGATTATGGATAATCCTGAATGAATCATGAATAATGATGAGTGAGAAAGTTACAGACGCACAAAGGAGTAGGGCATTTCCATGTAAAAGGACCCATGAGCGCCAATGTGGAGTTCATAGAAACACATCAAATTGGGTGTCAAATGAAAGCCCTTTCAACCATTTTCCATCTTAAAAGGTATCAGAAATACATTAAAACAAAATTATGTTGACATAAAGACCCCTGTCAACTAATATCAACACATATTTAATTTTGGAGTGATTGTTTAGCTTCTGTAATTTTAAGAATTGTTGCCTTGTGCCTTGTAATTGCTTCAACTTGGCTACAACGGGAAATCATAATAGTCACAAACCATATTTAGGTCACCTGCTGTCCTCCCTTCCACTGGCATACTGTTATGTTCAAGCTCATAACTGTTGTCTGTGTCTTTTGTCGTCTTGTGGTCAAAGCAAGAGTCTTAAAACTGGACAACCCCTCTCTCTCTCTCTTTCCCTCTCTCTTTCCCTCTCTCTACCTTTCTCTCTCACTCTCCATTTAATGTCATCTCTCCCAGCTCTTATTCGATACCTGGAGGAGGTCTTTAGGAGGGCCGACCGAGCTCTCCTCCAGGTACAATGACAGCGGCGGACAAACATCTGGGCAGAAGGTACGCCGGGCTCTTCCTCCTGCTCTGGGAAGAGCAGGGGCTGATACCCCAGGGAACACTCAAACTGCCTGTGGCAGAGCAGGGAAGGGTGTTGCAGGCGTACTCAACCCACACCAGCTGCTGGCTCCAGGATATGTGGGACCAGGGATGGTGAGCGAAAGACAGTGGTTGCAGAAGACCAGCCGGAGCTTGCCGAGGAGTCTGAGCACAGACCGTACAGGCGGAGACAAACGCTGCGACATCTGGACCCATAGTAGGTCACCAAAAGCGTTGTCGCACGAAGGCCAGGGCCCAACGGGAGCCCGGATGGTAGGCAAGCCAGGAGGAATGGGCCCACTCCTGGACCGCAGATCGGACAGCGTCAAGCACAAACATCCGATTATCAGGCACCCCCCCCCCCCCCCCCCCCCCAAGGTTCGGCTGAGACCGCTGCGCCTCCCAGACCTGTTCCCTTATACCCCAGTTGAGTGCCCTCACCAGGCACGGGAAGAAAGGATGGTCTCGGGCTCCGGGATAGTACATTGAGGCAGTGGGAGAATAAGGCGCAGGGATGTAGCTTGTGGCCCAGGGCAGAATGCTGGGACAGGAGCGCCCCCACTCTGACATCAGAAGCATCGGCCACCACAACAAACTGACGGGAAGGGTCCGGATGAACCTAGATGGGAGCTGTGGTGAAGCGATGTTTGAGGTCCCGAAATGCCTGGTCAGAGCTGGAGACCACGTGAACGGAACCTTGGGTGAGGTGAGTGCGGACAGGGTTGGAAGCCAGGGTGCTGTAACCCCAGATAAAGCGGTGATAGAAGTTGGCGAATCCCAGGAAATGTTGCAGCTGCACCCTGGAAGTAGGCCGAGACCAATCCACCACCGCTCTCAACTTCCCGGGATCCATTTGCACACTCCCTGCAGCAATGATGAAACCCAGAAAATGGATGGTGGAACAATGGAACTTGCACTGGAACTTCCAGCTGGTTCTTCAACAGGCATTGGTGAACCTGTCGGACGTGGAACACATGTTCTTAGGTGGAACAGGAAAATATGAGGATGTCATCTAGGTAGACAAAGATGAACCGGTTCAACATGTCGCGGAGAACATCATTGACCAGAGTCTGGAACACAGCAGGGGCGTTGGTAGGGCCAAATGGCATGACCAGATACTCGTAGTGACCGCTGGCCGTGTTAAAGGCGGTCTTCCACTCGTCCCCTTCCCATATCTCCACCAGGTGGTAGGCGTTCCATAGATCCAGCTTGGATAACACGGTGGCCCCCTTGCGTGGCTCGAAGGCAGAGGAGATGAGTGTTATCGGGTAGCGGTCCTTCATCGTTATGTCGTTGAGACCTCAGTAGAAAGATGCACGAGCGCAGGTTCTTCTCCTTGTTCTTCACAAAGAAGAACCCTGCGCCGACGGGAGAAGTAGAAGGACGGATGAATGCTGCAGCAAGGGAGTTCCCAATGTAGGTCTTCATTGCCTTGGTCTATGGTCCCAACAGAGAGTACAGTCGTCCCCGGGGCGGAGTCGTGCTAGGGAGAAGGTCAATCCCACAGTCATAAGGTCGGTGCAGAGGAAGTGAAGTGGCCCGGGCCTTGCTGAACACCTCCCGGAGATCCTGGTAATCCGCGGGAATGGCAGAGAAGTCCAGGGCACCTTCCTAGCCCCCAGGACATCCCGGGGCAGGTTGTGCTGACTTCAGGCAATGGGTGTGGCAGAACGGACTCCAGCTCATGATGGCACCAGTAGACCAATTAGTGAGGGGATTGTGTCGCTGGAGCCAGGAGAATCCCAATACCACGGGAATCAGAGGGGACTTGAGCAGGAACTGGATAGCCTCGCTGTGGTTCCCTGACACACGTAGGTTGATGGAAATTATGTTGTGGGTGACTCGGCCTATAGAGCGCCCGTCCAGCTATCTAACGTCTATGGGAATGGAGAGGGTCTGAGTGGGGATGTTCAGCTCAATGAGTCAATGAGAACCCAGAGAGATTTGGACTGGTATCCCCACAGCAGAATTGCATGAAAAGGGGTGCGAGCAATGGCAGCAGGAACGTTCTCCATATGGCCCACCAGAGTACTCGCTCTTACCGGTGAGCCTGTTTTTTAACCTCTCTGGGATTTGTCCAAAAGCCAGTGAAAATGCAGTGCGCCAAATTCAAATGAATTACTATAAAAATGAAATCACACATGCAAGATAACAAATTAAAGCTAAACTTGTGGTGAATCCAACCAACATGTCAGATTTCAAAAAGGCTTTTCGGCGAAAGAAAACAATGCTATTATCTGAGGATAAAGATGGCTGTACTTCTTCATTACACAAAGGACAAATCTCAACCAATTTCTAAAGACTGTTGACATCCAGTGGAAGCGATACGAACTGCAAGAAGGTCCCTTAGAAATCTGGATTTCCAATGAAAACGCATTGAAAAGAGAGTGACCTCCAAAAAAATCTGAATGGTTTGTCCTCTGGGTTTCGCCTGCTAAATAAGTTATGTTCTACTCACAGACATGATCCAAACAGTTTTAGAAACTTCAGCGTGTTTCCTATCCAAATCGACTAATAATATGCTTATC
Organism: Oncorhynchus kisutch; assembly: GCF_002021735.2. Classification (NCBI taxonomy): domain Eukaryota; kingdom Metazoa; phylum Chordata; class Actinopteri; order Salmoniformes; family Salmonidae; genus Oncorhynchus; species Oncorhynchus kisutch. The sequence goes on from NC_034199.2 coordinate 22,306,700, forward strand.
CTATCTTCTGGGAATGAGTAGCAGGCAGTTGAATTTGGGCATGCATTTAATCCGGACGTGAAAATACTGCCCCCTGTCACCAAGAAGTTAAGGAACAAGAGGACACGAAATTACCAAGAGTCCACAATACAGACAACTCTTCGTGTCGATCCTGTATTGCTGTTCCGCTGGAGACAGCCCAGCTCCTAGTGGCATAGGCTCAGGAAGCAGTGACTCGGCCATCTTCGGCAGCCCTCGGGGCAGGTCGGGAAGCCTCGGTTTCTCTCGGCAACAAGACCGTCGGGAGCTTCCGGGATGACTCGGAGGCAATGTGGAATCCCTGGGCGTACGAGCAAAATCCAATTTCCTCTCCCTCCGTCGTTCCCGAAATTGCCCATCGATACGGATGGTCAAAGCAATGAGGGAATCGATCTCCGTAGGTAACTCCCAGGCTGCAAGCTCGTCCTTGACCTCCTCCGAGACGCCATGCAGGAACATATCGAACAGTGCCTCTTGATTCCAAGCACTCTCCGCTGCCAATGTGTGGAAATCCACCGCATAATCAGCTACACTGCGGGAGTCCTGCCGAAACTGGTTTAACTTCCCAGGTGGCCTCTCGCCCAGAGAATGGGGCATCAAAAACCTTCCTCACTTCTCCCCCAGAACACCCAGATAAGCGCATATGGCTGGCTGTTGTTCCTACACGGCAGTAGCCCAGGTGAGAGCCCTTCGGGACAACAGCGTGATGAGGTAGGCTATCTTGGAGCGATCCGAGGGTAGGAGGAGGGCTGCTGAAAGTCGAAGACAGGGGAACAATGAGCTAGGAATGCCCGACAGGCGCTCTGCTCTCCATTGAAGCATTCTGGAGGAGGTAAACGGGGCTCCCGGGAAGGTGGAGTGACCAATGAGACGGTGCTGCTAGCAGCTGAGTCACTGAGGATCTATGGGGTTACCATCGTGGTAGGGGGCCTCCCAGACAACCCATGGAATTGCTCCAGCAGTCTGTCCAACGCCCGGTCATGGCGTTCAACCAACGTTTGGACCCCCTCCACAAGGCCTCTTGCCAGCTGATGGTGACTCCCTGGGAGGAGATTGCGTTGCGCAGCTGGCCCGGGTCTGCTGGGTCAGTCATGGCCAGTTCGTACTATCTGGAATCAAGGTAAGATCCAGATTCAGACACGTTGAATTGACAATGGTTTAATATTCCAACAGGGGCAGGCAATAGACAGGTCAAGGCAGGCAGGGGTCAGTAAACCAGAGGTAGGGCAACAGTTTTGGACAGCAGGCAGGCTCAGAGTCAGGGTAGGCAGAGGTCAACAATCCAGAGGTGAGGCAAAGGTACAGGTTGGCAGGCAGGCTCAGGGGCAGGCAGAGTGGTCAGGCAGGCGGGCTCAGAGTCAGGACAGGCAAGGGTCAAAAACAAGAGGGCGAGAAAAAGAGAGTCTGGGAAAAGCAGGAGCTGAGAACAAAAACACTGGTTGACTTGACAAACAGGACTAACAGAGAACACAGGTATAAATACACAGGGGATAATGGGGAAGATAGGCGACACCTGGAGGGGGGGGTGGAGACAATCACAAGGACAGGTGAAACAGATCAGGGTGTGACATTAACAATACAAACACACCAACAGCATGTGCATGCAATACCACACTGAAGGTAACTGCATGCTCCTCAAGTAAATCAAACAAATATGTTGGGACTCGACAGGCAAATAAATATACAGTCATATGAGCCCAGAGAGAGTTACTGACATGCACTTTCCTCTCCAGTGATTTAATCATGTCAAAATAACCACATAATAAAACATGGCTGCTGCAACTGGTTCTCACGTACCTACACTCAACACCATATTCTCTTTGTAGTCCACTACTTTTGATGAGAACCACATAAGCCACAGACATATGACGGGAATAGAAAGAGAGAGAGAATGTGTCGAAAAGAAAAGGAAGATCAGAATGAAGGAAGGAATTAGGGGAGGCCATTGGGGGAGAGGACTAGAAATTATGGAGTCTGATTTCCCAAGGTGCACCGCTTACCAGAGCGCTGCTTATTGTGTTCCATGACATGACACTAGTTTACCTGTGATAGACCCTGCTTCCAGACCTGAGGACACCCCTCTCCCTATTCTCCCCTTTCCCTCCCTCTACCTCTCATCCCCTCTCAACCTCCCTCACCACCCCATACCTAATCCTGCCCCATCCTTTTCTTCTCTCCCCTCTCTCCTCCTCCCTACCCCTACCCTGTACCTCCCCACCCCCATACCTCCTCATCCCTCTATTCTCTCCCCCTCAACTCCTTCCTACCCCCCACCCTGTACCTCCCCACCTCCATACCCCCTCATCCCTCTCTTCTATCCCCCCTCCTCCATACCACCATTCTGTACCTCCCCAACCCCAATACCTCCTCATCCCTCTCTTCTCTCCCCCCTCACCTCCTCCCTACCCCCGCCCTGAAACTCCCCACCCCCAATGACAGGACATGTGCGGTAAGGGGATATGAGGTGATTCTGAGCAGGGAAAACAAAAACGACACAGTTATTAAATTATATGGCAGATTTGGGAACAGGCAGCAGGCCGGGGGAGGGGGGGGAGAAAGAGAGGAGAAGAGGATAGAGAGGATAAGAGGAGAGTATGGGAGGAGGGTGTTAGGGAGTTCCTATCTCCTTTTGGTAAACATACCCAGCATCCCTTAGCTCTAACACGCATAATTGTGCATACATAATTGCCGCGGTTACGTAACTAAGTGGGTTACTGGTACATCAATAATTTGTGTTTCAGACTCAGCTCTACGGCTCGGTGTTTTCATTCTTTCACATTGTTTTCTTTCTCATGTCTCTGCTATTCAGATCCTTTCTTTTTTCTTTATTGGTAACAATGAAAATGAAACACTATAACATTCTTTGTGATGATTTACCTATGTACCGTAGGCCTATTCATAGTTTGAAAGGAAATATACATATTGACTGCTTGGTCAAAACTGTGCCATATATGGCAAATGAATGCATCATTTTAGAACCTTCAGGAGTCGGGATTATTAGCAGCCTGTGCGCGTGCGCATGGTTCCACAAGAACAGTAAACGAACAAAAATGTTATCAACTGGGTAAATGTTGTTAGTCCCAACAAGGTCAAATGCTATTTCTAGGAGTTTTGGGGTTAAGGTTATAATTTGTGTTATTTAGGGTTAGGAGCTAGGGTTAGGTTTAGTGTTAGGTTTAAGAGGGTTTATGTTCATGCTGGTATCAAACCTTGGGTTGCACAGGCCTATTGCAACATTCTGCCCCGTTTCTATATTGTACATCTGACTGGACTGGAGATGGTGAGAGAACATGAAAGGCCCGAGACATCCGAGGGCCACCCATAACAGTTCAACAAAAGGAGGAAGACAATTGTTGATAAAGTGTTGAGGGTAAAAAAGTTTCATAAAAAAAAAATGTTCTATAATAAAACCATAATAAAACATTCAAACTGGATCAATTAAATAAATAATTAATTAAATAAGAACATAATTGGAAATACCCTCCAAGGGATGAAGGGATTCAATTCTCCAAAGATAAGTGCTATGTTAAAGTGCTTGATATAATAACATTCAATATAAAATATAAAAAAGACAAAACCAGATTGAGCAAGTAAATACATTATTTTAGGGTTAACATTAGGGTTAGGGTTAAGGTTAAGGTTAACATTAGGGTGAGGGTTAAGGTTAAGGTTAATATTAGGGTTAAGGTTAACATTAGGGTTAGGGTTAAGGTTAAGGTTAACATTAGGGTTAGGGTTAAGGTTAAGGTTAACATTAGGGTGAGGGTTAAGGTTAAGGTTAATATTAGGGTTAAGGTTAACATTAGGGTTAGGGTTAAGGTTAAGGTTAACATTAGGGTTAGGGTTAAGGTTAAGGTTAACATTAGGGTGAGGGTTAAGGTTAAGGTTAATATTAGGGTTAAGGTTAACATTAGGGTTAGGGTTAAGGTTAAGGTTAACATTAGGGTTAGGGTTAAGGTTAAGGTTAACATTAGGGTGAGGGTTAAGGTTAAGGTTAATATTAGGGTTAAGGTTAACATTAGGGTTAGGGTTAAGGTTAAGGTTAACATTAGGGTTAGGGTTAAGGTTAAGGTTAACATTAGGGTGAGGGTTAAGGTTAAGGTTAATATTAGGGTTAAGGTTAACATTAGGGTTAGGGTTAAGGTTAAGCTTAATATTAGGGTTAGGGTTAAGGTTAACATTAGGGTTAGGGTTAAGGTTAACATTAGGGTTAGGGTTAGGGTTAAGGTTAAGGTTAATATTAGGGTTAGGGTTAAGGTTAATATTAGGGTTAGGGTTAAGGTTAACATTAGGGTTAGGGTTAAGGTTAATATTAGAGTTAGGGTTAAGGTTAACATTAGGGTTAGGGTTAAGGTTAAGGTTTATATTAGGGTTAGGGTTAAGGTTAACATTAGGGTTAGGGTTAAGGTTAAGGTTAATATTAGGGTTAGGGTTAAGGTTAACATTATGGTTAGGGTAAAGGTTAAGGTTAACATTAGGGTTAGGGTTAAGTTTAACATTAGTGGTTGGGTTAAGGTTAACATAGGGTTAGGGTTAAGGTTAACATTAGGGGCGGGGTTAAGGTTAACATTAGGGGTAGGGTTAAGGTTAACATTAGGGTTAGGGTTAAGGTTAACATTAGGGTTAGGGTTAAGGTTAACATTATGGTTAGGGTTAAGGTTAACATTAGGGTTAGGGTTAAGGTTAACATTAGGGTTTGGGTTAACATTTGGGTTAGGGTTAAGGTTAACATTAGGGTTAGGGTTAAGGTTAACATTAGGGTTAGGGTTAAGGTTAAGGTTAACATTAGGGTTAGGGTTAAGGTTAACATTAGGGGTATGGTAACATCAGGGTTAGTGTTAAGGTTAACATTAGGGTTAGGGTTAAGGTTAACATTAGGGTTAGGATTAAGGTTAACATTAGGTTTAGGGTTAAGGTTAACATTAGGTTTAGGGTTAAGGTTAACATTAGGGTTAGGGTTAAGGTTAATATTAGGGTTAGGGTTAAGGTTACCATTAGGGTTAGGGTTAGGGTTAACATTAGGGTTAAGGTTAAGGTTAACATTAGATTTAGGGTTAAGGTTAACATTAGGGTTAGGGTTAGGGTTAAGGTTGACATTAGGGTTAGGGTTAAGGTTAACATTAAGGTTAGGGTTAAGGTTAACGTTAGGGTTAGGGTTAAGGTTAACATTAGGGTTAGGTTTAAGGATAACATTAGGGTTAGGGTTAATGTTAACATTAGGGTTAGGGTTAAGGTTAACATTAGGGTTAGGGTAAAGGTTAACATTAGGGTTAGGGTTAAGGTTAACATCAGGGTTAGGGTTAAGGTTAACATTAGGGTTAAGGTTAACATTAGTGGTAGGGTTAAGGTTAACATTAGGGTTAGGGTTAAGGTTAAGCTTAATATTAGGGTTAGGTTTAAGGTTAACATTAGGGTTAGGGTTAAGGTTAACATTAGGGTTAGGGTTAGGGTTAAGGTTAAGGTTAATATTAGGGTTAGGGTTAAGGTTAACAATAGGGTTAGGGTTAAGGTTAACATCAGGGTTAGGGTTAAGGTTAACATTAGGGTTAGGGTTAAGGTTAAGCTTAATATTAGGGTTAGGGTTAAGGTTAACATTAGGGTTAGGGTTAAGGTTAACATTAGGGTTAGGGTTAAGGTTAAGGTTAATATTAGGGTTAGGGTTAAGGTTAATATTAGGGTTAGGGTTAAGGTTAACATTAGGGTTAGGGTTAAGGTTAATATTAGAGTTAGGGTTAAGGTTAACATTAGGGTTAGGGTTAAGGTTAAGGTTTATATTAGGGTTAGGGTTAAGGTTAACATTAGGGTTAGGGTTAAGGTTAACATTAGGGTTAGGGTTAAGGTTAAGGTTAATATTAGGGTTAGGGTTAAGGTTAACATTATGGTTAGGGTTAAGGTTAACATTAAGGTTAGGGTTAAGGTTAACATTAGGGTTAGGGTTAAGTTTAACATTAGTGGTTGGGTTAAGGTTAACATAGGGTTAGGGTTAAGGTTAACATTAGGGGTGGGGTTAAGGTTAACATTAGGGGTAGGGTTAAGGTTAACATTAGTGGTAGGGTTAAGGTTAACATTAGGGTTAAGGTTAACATTAGGGTTAGGGTTAAGGTTAACATTAGGGTTAGGGTTAAGGTTAACATTATGGTTAGGGTTAAGGTTAACATTAGGGTTAGGGTTAAGGTTAACATTAGGGTTAGGGTTAAGGTTAACATTAGGGTTAGGGTTAAGGTTAAGGTTAACATTAGGGTTAGGGTTAAGGTTAACATTAGGGTTAAGGTTAAGGTTAACATTAGGTTTAGGGTTAAGGTTAACATTAGGGTTAGGGTTAAGATTACCATTAGGGTTAGGGTTAAGGTTGACATTATGGTTAGGGTTAAGGTTAACATTAAGGTTAGGGTTAAGGTTAACGTTAGGGTTAGGGTTAAGGTTAACATTAGGGTTAGGTTTAAGGATAACATTAGGGTTAGGGTTAATGTTAACATTAGGGTTAGGGTTAAGGTTAACATTAGGGTTAGGGTTAAGGTTAACATTAGGGTTAGGGTAAAGGTTAACATTAGGGTTAGGGTTAAGGTTAACATCAGGGTTAGGGTTAAGGTTAACATTAGGGTTAAGGTTAACATTAGTGGTAGGGTTAAGGTTAACATTAGGGTTAGGGTTAAGGTTAACATTAGGGTTAGGGTTAAGGTTAACATTAGGGTTAGGGTTAAGGTTAACATTAGGGTTAGGGTTAAGGTTAACATTAGGGTTAGGGTAAAGGTTAACATTAGGGTTAGGGTTAAGGTTAACATCAGGGTTAGGGTTAAGGTTAACATTAGGGTTAAGGTTAACATTAGTGGTAGGGTTAAGGTTAACATTAGGGTTTGGTTTAAGGTTAACATTAGGGGTAGGGTTAAGGTTAACATTATGGTTAGGGTTAAGGTTAACATTAGGGTTAGGGTTAAGGTTAACATTAGGGTTTGGGTTAAGGTTAACATTAGGGTTAGGGTTAAGGTTAAGGTTAACATTAGGGTTAGGGTTAAGGTTAAGGTTAACATTAGGGTTAGGGTTAAGGTTAACATTAGGGGTATGGTAACATTAGGGTTAGGGTTAAGGTTAACATTAGGGTTAGGGTTAAGGTTAACATTAGGTTTAGGGTTAAGGTTAACATTAGGGTTAGGGTTAAGGTTAATATTAGGGTTAGGGTTAAGGTTACCATTAGGGTTAGGGTTAACATTAGGGTTAAGGTTAAGGTTAACATTAGGTTTAGGGTTAAGGTTAACATTAGGGTTAGGGTTAAGATTACCATTAGGGTTAGGGTTAAGGTTGACATTATGGTTAGGGTTAAGGTTAACATTAAGGTTAGGGTTAAGGTTAACGTTAGGGTTAGGGTTAAGGTTAACATTAGGGTTAGGTTTAAGGATAACATTAGGGTTAGGGTTAATGTTAACATTAGGGTTAGGATTAAGGTTAACATTAGGGTTAGGGTTAAGGTTAACATTAGGGTTAGGGTAAAGGTTAACATTAAGGTTAGGGTTAAGGTTAACATCAGGGTTAGGGTTAAGGTTAACATTAGGGTTAAGGTTAACATTAGTGGTAGGGTTAAGGTTAACATTAGGGTTAGGGTTAAGGTTAACATTAGGGTTAGGGTTAAGGTTAACATTAGGGTTAGGGTTAAGGTTAACATTAGGGTTAGGGTTAAGGTTAACATTAGGGTTAGGGTAAAGGTTAACATTAGGGTTAGGGTTAAGGTTAACATCAGGGTTAGGGTTAAGGTTAACATTAGGGTTAAGGTTAACATTAGTGGTAGGGTTAAGGTTAACATTAGGGTTTGGTTTAAGGTTAACATTAGGGGTAGGGTTAAGGTTAACATTAGGGTTAGGGTTAAGGTTAACATTAGGGTTAGGGTTAAGGTTAAGGTTAACATTAGGGTTAGGGTTAAGGTTAACATTAGGGGTAGGGGGGTTTTGTGGGGTGAGGGAATGAAATTGATTATCAACAAAAATGTCAGGTGTCAGCAAAATTGCATGTGACACAGTCTGAGGAGGTCCCAACCTCTCCTAAGGCAGTAGGTAATTAACATAACCATATGTAGGGTTAGGGTTAGGGTTAGGGTTAGGGTTAGGGTTAGGGTCGTTCCACTTCATGATTGTGTCCCACTTGTTGTTGATTCTTCACAAAAAAATACAGTTTTATATCTTTATGTTTGAAGCCTGAAATATGGCAAAAGGTCGCAATGTTCAAGGGGGCCGAATACTTTCGCAAGGCACTGTATGTTGAGGCAGCCAGAAACATGCTGAGAGAGGGGGGGGGGGTGGATGGCCGGACAGAGAGAGAGACAGAGGGATAGAGAGATGGGGAGCTATAGTTGGAGGTCTAAACCGTAGCCAACAAAAGACAGACTAAGTGAGCAGAGAAGTAGAGAGAGAATTAGAGTGAGAACTAGAGAACTAGAGAGAGAACTAGAGAGAGAACTAGAGAGAGAAAGAGAGAGAGAGAGAGATGGGGAGCTATAGTTGGAGGTCTAAACCGTAGCCAACAAAAGACAGACTGAGTGAGCAGAGAAGTAGAGAGAGAGAGAACTAGAGAGAGAACTAGAGAGAGAACTAGAGAGAGAACTAGAGAGAGACCTAGAGAGAGAACTAGAGAGAGACCTAGAGAGAGAACTAGATAGAGCGATAAAGGTGTTCCAAAAAAGGTCTCATTGCCAGTACCACAAATATAAATTCCAATATAAACCACACAAAAAAACTTTATCTACCTCTACCTACACATCAGCACCACAAGACTTCAACAAAGCTGTGTACGATCTGAGAGACAAGAAGGGCCTTCTACGCCATCAAAAATAACATAAAATTTGACATCCCAATTAGGATTTGGCTACAAATACTTACAGAACCCATTACACTTTATGGTTGTGAGATCTGGCATCTACTTACCAACCAAGAAATCACAGAATGGGACGAACACGAAATATAGAATTATGCAAAAACATCCTCCATGTACAAAGTAAAACACCGAATAATACATGCAGAGTAGAATTAGGACGATATCCTCTTATTATCAAAATCAAGAAAAGAGCCATTAAATTCTACAACCACCTAAAAAGAAGCAATTTCCAAACCTTCTAAAACAAAGCCATCTCCTACAGAGAGATTAACCTAGTGAAGTGCCCTAAGCAAGCTGGTTCTGGGGCTCTGTTCACAAAGCAAACAGACCCTACAGAGCCCCAGGGCAGAAACACAATTAGACCCAAACGAATTATTACAAAACAAAAAGATAATTACTTGACACATTGGAAATAATTAATACATTTAAAAAACAGAGCAAACTGGAACGCCATTTGGCCCTAAACAGAGAGCACACACACAGTGGCAGAAAACCTGACCACTGTGACTGACCCAAAATGAAGGAAAGCTTTGACTATGTACAGACTCAGTGAGCATGGCTTTACTATTGAGAGAGGCAGCTGTAGGCAGACCTGGCTCTCAAGAGAAGACAGGCTATCTGCACACTACCCACAAAATGAGGTGGAAACTGAGCTGCACTTCCTAACCTCCTACAGCGATATTAGAGACACATATGTGACCGACCGGTTCAAATCGGTCTTATGTTGCAACATTTTTAAATGTGATTTTTACATTGGATGAAAGTAGAGACTCAGAGCTACAAAATGGTATATCATACACTACAGTTGAGGAACAATGAGAAAGTCATTTTGTTTTGAAAGTTGCTAAACTTGTAAACTCACTTTTGAGAAAATGACCTTTGAATGTTTTGGTACTACTATTGGAGAGCCCTTCTTTGTCTACACCCATTCAGCATCGTTCACACCCTCTATCTTGCTAACTTGCTACTTACTTGCAGACATCTAAGTGAGAGAGAACAGCTCACTGAACATTACTCGCCCAACAGAGCTGGTTAGGCTGTTATGTTATCCTGAGTGCTGGTGACTGCAACTGTGCTGTCAGATTGTTCATTTGAAGCGCGTTCAGAGTGCACACTGGATACTCTGCTCGATGAGTAGGGTTGATCCGAATAATCTGACTTCACAACGGCAGTCAAGCACCCAAGCTAACTGGCTAACATTGGCTAATAGACACATAATGAGAGAACACCCCACTCTGACCATTTTACTCGCCCTAGTAGAGCTGGTTAGGCTGTTTTCATGTTATCCAGAGCATTGGTGACTGTAACTATGCTGCTGGCAACTATTTAGTTACGCTTATTTGCCGACGTTTACTGACACTGGCCATATTCAACGGGTGTTGAGCGTTCGTAAGTGCATCAGCTATTCTGCGCTCTGGCACACTACGATGAGAGTCTTTTGTTAAAACATGTAGCTAGCTAGCTAGCTAGGTAAACAATTAACCATAATCCCAACTCATGACGTTACTACCCTGTATGAATCTGCAGGTAGCTAACCAACCAGGTTTTCATTTTTATTTTATTTAACCATGTAGGCTAGTTGAGAACAAGTTCTCATTTTTAACTGCGACCTGGCCAAGATGAAGCAAAGCAGTTCGACACATACAACACAGAGTTACACATGGAATAAACAAACATACAATCAATAATACAGTAGGAAAATCTATACACAGTATGTGTAAATGAGGTAGGATAAGAGAGGTAAGGCAATAAATAGGCCATGGTGGCAAAGTAATTACAATATAGCAATTTAACACTGGAATGGTAGAATGTGCAGAAGATGAATGTGCAAGTAGAGATACTGGGGTGCAAAGGAGCAAGATAAATAAATAAATACAGTATGGGGATGAGGTAGATTGGATGGGCTATTTACAGATGAGCTATGTACAGGTGCAGTGATCTGTGAGCTGCTCTGACAGCTGGTACTTAGTAGATAGCCAGATTGAATGTACCAGCTAGTAAGTCTATCAACAATTGAATTCTACAGATGAAGAACCATATATGTGACAATTTTTCAATTTTAAGATAATCAGTTATTTTTATATTATTAATTGTGTGTACCACATTAGGTGTTTTATGGTTGACAAATAATTCACCATACCCATATCTTCCAACAACTATTTATATTTTTTTGTTATTTCAAAAAATACTTTTTTTATTGCCGTTTTAATTTTTAGAATGTGGAAGAACAGTATATCTCCAGTGATGATTTCAGTTTGTGGAAGAACAGTATATGTGACATTTTGCATGACTCTTGTAAGATGTCCTTTTTTAACACCTGATATGATGTTTTAAGTACTTTCAAGTACAGATGCCCTTCATGTAAATAACTTAAATGCAATATGTAGTTAATTAATTTGTGGTCTAAAGGTGGTCTATCAACTTCAGCACGGATGACTTTTCTTAAAAGTTGAGTCATGAAATCTTAGTCTCATTTAAAATGAAGCTCTCAATGTGAACATACCATATAACTGCAAAAACTGATTATGCACACATTCAATCTCTGGCCTGCTTGCTGTACATGGTATTTGAAGGTTTGTTTCTATCGTTTGTTCTCCTTTGTATCTTCAGGTTTACGTCTCCGTTTCACCTCATGCTGCAATAAAAATTGACAATGATGATTTCAAAGTTAAACTATGCAAGTGTTCAATATAGCTTTTATAATAATAGGCGTTTTGTCTTATTTCTAACCTGTTCTAAGCCGGAGAGAATCAACGCTTGTTGTTTCTCGTATGGGACAGTGTAGAAACTGTTGAACAGATGCAGCATGCGCTCATCAGTCAATTTTCCACAATCCTTTCTGCACGTCGTGGAACACGCTCTTCCCTGCAGGATACAGTGTAACTAGCTAGCTACTGTAGCCATGTCGAATCATCCAGTGGATGGAGAAAAAGTAGCTAGCTATGTTTCTTCTATAATCTAGCAATAACATTTGTAACGATAATGTATGAGTTAGTAGCCAACGAACTTTAGCTAATATGTTTTCTCTACAGTTACAAATTAGACAACCCAGAACATACATGTTAGTTACTGTACTCTATAGCTAGCTAGCTTGATTGTTTGATATACAGTTCTTCCACATACCTCTTTTGGACAGCTTTTCCCAGTTTTTTCTTGACCCTTACGATTTGTATAGGGTTTTCCCGCATCCCGTAAGATCTTCCTTTGCCTGTCTTTCCATTCTTTTAGTTTTATTTTACGTTTCTTTCCCACATTTCGGTGATTTTCATCAGCAACAGAAAGGTTGTGCGCTTGTCCGTCCATTCTGAGTGGTGCACATAAACGGTTATTCCACGAGAGCCTATCTTTAAATTTAAAATGATTGTTAATTAGCGCGTGGAAAGCTTGTGAAACCGGTTCACTATAGAAAAAGGGTGTCCAATAATGATTTTTCATGTATATCTCTCTTTTTTTTTTAAATGTCACATATATGGTTCTTCGTCTGTAGGATTCAATTGTTGCAGTGACATTCTATTGAAATGGATACTTGCATAGTGGAGTCTTTTGTTAAGACATGTAACTGGCTAGCTAGCTAAACAATTAACTATAGGCCCAACTCATGACGTTACTACCCTGCATGAATCTGCAGGTAGCTAACCAACCAGGTTCAATGTTAGCTAGCTAAAATTAGACTATAATTAGTCAAGCAAATGTGCCTGAGATACGAAGAATAAGATCATACACATAACATTATAGCTAGCGAGCAGGCCAGCTAATGTTAGCTAGCTAACAGTACACTTTAACTTGTAATGAAACTACTTTGTGTCAAAATTAGAAATGTGTAATTTCTGGAAATCTACCTATGGTTGGCGTCTCCTGTCGGATGCCATGGTTGCCCTTAGTTTGAAGATGTAATCTAGAAACAAGTGTTTTCTCCATCTACTTAGCTATCATACTCGAATTCCACTGATTTCAAAACTTCCTCCAGAAGTGGAGAGCAAACACATAACGTTACCTTGCGAGCCAGCCAGCTAAGTGTAGTTAGCTAACAGTACACTTTAACTTGACATTAGGTTTATGCAGTTTTACTACGCGATACATTTAAAAAAAGCCGCGTTAGACAGGAGTATCTAGACATACTGACCAGCTCAAATAGACAGAAGCGTGCTATATGGCAGACCAACCCAAACTCATCTCTCGGCATGTCCAGCCCACTCATTACCTTAGCAAGTCATGGCTAGTGGGAGGTTGCTGCCTTTTTCTGTGAAAAACCCCAACAACGCTCATAATTTAACAATTTTATTTGTATTTACATATGGCATACAAGTTCATTGTTAAGGCAGATGAAAGTTCACATGTTCGAAAAAAGGCATTTCTGCCAAAAAAGTTTACGTTCAAACGGCTCTCCTATGAAGTAGTGACCCGCGACATATGCATAGTTTCCTGAAACGGGTCACATATTTCCCTCAGATTACGCAGACCCACAAAGAATTTGAAAACAAACACAATCTTGAAAATCTATTAGTTGAAATATCACAATGTGCCATCACAGCAGCAAGATTTATGACCTGTTTCCACAAGAAAAGGGCAAACACCATTGTAAATACAACCCATATTTGTATATTGTCACGATTGTCGTAATGATTGGACCAAGGCGCAGCATGCGTAGAGTTCCACATACAGTGGGGCAAAAAAGTATTTAGTCAGCCACCAATTGTGCAAGTTCTCCCACTTAAAAAGATGAGAGGCCTGTAATTTTCATCATAGGTACACTGCAACTATGACAGACAAAATGAGAAAAAAAATCCAGAAAATCACATTGTAGGATTTTTTATGAATTTATTTGCAAATTATGGTGGAAAATTTACATAAGTGATAATGACAGAGAATCCAGCGTTTAGAGGATATATTGGCATGGGTGTTGTTAGGCCCGAGACCGTGCCAATATCGCCTCCAAATGCTAGCTTAGAGGGCATTTTCACTTTTATACAACGGGTTACCAGCATATTCAAATAATGATTGACATATTTTCATTAAAATGCTGATGCTGATTCAAGATTTTGACTGGCTGAGAAAAGCTGCCTGCCTCTCTGTCTCGTCCCAACTCCCGACCCCTACACGTTCATTACTATGGGACCGCTGGAGATCGAATTTCAATATTGAAACAATGTTTCAAATGTCAGAGAGACAGACCAATTGCTAGTCTAAAAGAAACGTGAGATGCTTTTTACAGTCGAGATCAAGTTTATAAATTGTCTGGCTGGGCTGATGAGATAGTGGATTGCGCACTGAGATGGAACAGAGTAAATAGGCATTTCAACCTCATAGCTTTAGCCAGTGGTAACTTGTGAAATAGACACCAGCTGGAATGTGTTTTAAAAATCAGCATCCAGGATCAGACCCACCTGGTGTATAAACTCCAATAATCACTGCGATCCATTAATCTTTTTTATTACGTTTCTCTCCTTTTTCTCCTTGAACATGCAGTTTGAGATTGAGCTATCATCCCCTTGCCGCTCTATTTCATCACTGTAGCCTAGTAGCCTAGTAGTTTAGTTTTCCTGGTTTCTTTCTCTTTCTTTCTCTTTCTTGCTCTCTTACTCTCATTCTCTTTTTTGTGTATATTGTGTATACCCTCCTTGACCTTATTCTCCCTCCCTCCCTCCCTCCCTCCCTCCCTCCCTCCCTCCCTCCCTCCCTCCCTCCCTCCCTCCCTCCCTCCCTCCCTCCCTCCCTCCTTCTCTCTCTCTCTCTCTCTCTCTCTCTCTCTCTCTCTCTCTCTCTCTCTCTCTCTCTCTCTCTCTCTCTCTCTCTCTCTCTCTCTCTGTATTTTATTAGACTGCTCAGAGTGGGATTACAGCTCAAGGTGGTTCGGCAGCTAATTAGTAGAATCCTCAGTGACCCCGTAAACGAGCTTGTTGTTTAAACTTGCACCACTCCACCGAGAGTTCAACACTACAGCACCTCACCTGAAATAGGGGGGGGGGGGGGGGGGGACACTACAGACACGACTAGTAGAGGAGCTTGTCTTGAGATGTCTAGATTGCTACCAGAGGGCAGAGAAAGATTGTTGCCAAATGCTGAATGTTTATACAATGTGAATATTTCTTATTGACACCAATGCATGATTTACACAAATGGCTGAGTAGCAAACATACACGTATCTAAAGTTAGAATTGTCTCTATGTGGATTGTGATAGCAACATCATGAAGCCACTCTACGTCCATCAGGGTCCCTGTACAGAAGCTCAGGCAGGTTGAGGTAAAGTCGAGAAAGTACATAATAGATTCATACACACACTTGTGATTGCTATGAGTTGCTGTCCATGGCCCCGGAGGTGCTGATCTCTTGTCAGAGGTGGCTACTCGGGTTGATGAGGTGCAGAAAGGACAGCTCCCATGTCTATATAGTATTTATGCTTCACTAGTCCATTATGTTTTTGTGTCTATAGACTGGAGTACCTCACTCCTTTGCTCACATTTTCCTTCTGGACACAAGCATCACAGTCATGCATGAGCACTGGTTGAACCCAAAAGCAGTCATTTACAGTTATGAACAGTATACCGAAGTAGATGCTGCATGTCAATGAGGCCAATAGATTCTCTCTGTGGTTGACCATTGGTCTTTCAGCAACAGTAATGTACTGTTCCTCATCTTGTTGATGAGTAGATAGAGGCTTTGAGAACAGCTTGTTGATGAGTCACACATGTCCTCCATTTTACGTAACGCAGAATGACACTTGTCACATGATACGTGTTTAACATTAATATCAGCCTCATTATTAATCACAACTCATTAATTACGCAATAAATAATTAAAAGCAAAAAGTATACCCAGATTTATGTAATTAAAGTACACTAATTAATGCATTAATTGATTTTATGTTAATTTAATTTTCTGTGAAATTGGAGGAATCTGCCGAGAATTGCGCGGGGCAAACTCTTAGGGCCCTTGGACAAGGTCGATGTGGTTTACTATGATTAAAAATTCACTGAGATACTGTACCGCGAGCGCCTGGCAACCTTGGAACCACACAGTATTGGGGAATAGGTGTGTAGAGGCCTACTTCTACTGCTAATCCCAGAAAGAAGTTAATACCACTTGAACATCATGTAAAAATGGCCCTCCAATAGGCCTAGATTATACATGGAGAAATAGCCTAAATACATATTCTGAAGCAGTTTCCCCTAATTGGAAAGCTTGCTGAACTGGATGATGTTCTTTCATCAGTTAAATTCCACTGAGTTTCTAGTCTCAACACAAAACACAGCAAAACTAGAAAATGCACAAACGAGTGGAATGGAGGCACATATCTGAGGGCTACTATAGATGAGCCTTTGTGTGAGAGAGAGAGAGAGATTAATGTCTTCATAGACTGGGATCTGGGTCAGAGCTGCTTGTTTCTGTATTGGTTGTCTTCTATCTGACTATGTACTAGAAGTCTTGTCTCTGGATAGTGCTACTAGATCGCTACAGGACTGGTCTACCTGGCAATGGCCCCTTGGACTAGATCACTGTCCACAACCTACTATAATATGCAAACAGCAGACAGTAATTCCTTAAAGTAGTTTTTTTCTCTGGTCATGATAGACTAGTATGATTCAGAATTAATGAGGCACACTGTGAGAGAATGAGGGCTCCATCTGAGACTAAATGTTCCTCCTGTCACTCCAACTCGTTTTCCTTCAGTCCTCCTCATCACCCATTTCCTCTGAAAGCCGATGAGCGAGGTTGTAGTCAGCAGCCAAGCTAGTCTTTCTATTCTCTCTTTCTCCCTCCATCTGTCTCTCTCTCTCCAACCTCAGGTCTTCGTGGCTTCCTGGCGTCAAGAGAAAGAGCTAGTTAACTCCTGCTCTAAATTACATTAGGACACGGCATTATGAACAGGCATGTCTTCATAAGCCTGCGCTTTTGTGGGTCACCGTGCTCATTTTCCTGGGTGAAACTGAAACACACGCACACAATCACAAATTCATACACACACAACACACACACAGCAGCATATACACACACGTAGCCATTATTGTATAATTAATGCAGTGGAGGTGTTTGATTGACATTAGCGGTGTGCCTGTAGATTTAATTGTGTGGGGTTGATGGAGAGGAACAGGAACGGGGAGCGTGTTCAATCAGCCTGTCACTCAGAACCGCTACCAGTCTTTGTTTCGTGAAAGGACCGCTCAACAGCCCTACGGAAGGAGACGTTTCGATGGTGCTAAACTACTGCGGAAATAACAGCTGCACAAAAGACAAATCAAACTTATCGATGCAGTAGATGAAACAGGAGAAAACACAAACTAGAAACAGGCTGTTTGCTTAATCGCTCAGTTTTGATGTCCGTCAACTGTCTGATGCTGGCTTTGTTTCACCTCAATCCTTCCAACATATAAGTGAAGAAAAAATGCAATATGGGAAGGGAGTGGACGAAGAGTTGGCACTGAATACAGAATTTTATCTTGCCTATCCCCCTGATTGCTGCTTACTATGCATTGCTTAGGAATGGGAATTCATTAATTCATTGTTTCTTGAAAGTACTTCAAGGTAGGTTGTGCAATACCCAATATTCTTTAACAACAGTAGCAATGCAGCCTAAAGCAACTACAAAATAGATGAGCAATAGCATTCAGACTAACGTCAGAGAAGTCTATCTCACCACATCTATTGCTATAGTTGGAGAAAGATTCAAAGATTTCTTTTCACTAGGCATGAGGTTATCACTGGAGCAGAATTGAGATTATTGCTTGAACAGAATGTAGGTTATCGTGCCCAGTTTATATGCAACGGGCAGCATCCTCGGGGGGAGGGAAAGGTATATCAAATCGATTCAGCTTCATACGGTATAGAAGTACGCTGCACTAGGATGAAGTCACCTACATTATAGCAGGGCCTGATGGGGTAAGTGTACAGAGATTTCTCACTAACGTTAACAGCTCTGGTTTGTTAACAAGAAGAGGAAGGCAGGCCATTGTGTCACGTATTACCGATGGAGTGGAATATCGCTGGACATCTTCAGCGTCTGTTTTTTTTAATCAATGAGATAAACAAGGAGGCCCGTTCAAGAATGTAACAAAACACCTCCCAGGCCCTGAGATCGTCTCCTCTTCTTTCTTTCTTTTCTCATCCTTTCTTTTATCTTCTTTATGAAGAAAGGGAAGAAGCGTGTGAAGGCCCTGAAGAGAAAATCACCTCAGATGATACTATTCTCATTCCTGTAACGTCTGCTTCCAACTCACACTCTCACACACATAGATCCCCTGAACGCAGCTCACTTTCCAGCCCACGTTCCAGCTCACACTCTCACACACATAGATCCCCTGAACGCAGCTCACTTTCCAGCCCACGTTCCAGCTCACGCTCTCAAACACATAGATCTCCTGAACGCAGCTCACTCTCCAGATCCTAATCACCCGAATTCTGGTCACCTGTTCACACACCTGTATGTCATTATCACACACGATTTAGTTCAATTCTTTGCAACCCATCTTTGTGAGGTATTGTTTCTCTTCTGTTTAGAGCTCTGTTTTTCCCAACATTTACTCCTCCCGTGTATGATAGTTTTTTCCTGCCACTAACGACGCCTTTTGCCTATTCCCTGCCTGTACTCGGATTTCCTGTTATTCACCTATTGCCTGATCTCCTAGACGACGTTACTAGCCTTTATCCTGCCTGTACTGTTGCCTTTTGGACCCCCTGTGCATGCTGCCTGCCCCTGGATCAAGCTAACTGCCTCCTCCTGTGGTCCTCTACATTAAACACCTGCTGCACCCTGCGCTTGAAACCAGCTTTCTGTTTCCCTCGTGTTCATTACAATGCCATTTCTTTGTTCCATTTTGAGGATCCACAGTCACAGGCGACCACAGGTGAAGGACATCCTCCCTTTCCTTCTCTCAATCCTTAATTTTCTTCTCTTTTTAATTCTCTCGTTCATTAAGTCTAGAAAGGTGAGGCCCTAGCTGTGGGATGGGTCCCAGAAAAGGAATGCCAAGTGGTTTTAGAATCTCATTTAAAAATCTAATTTTTTGTTTCTAGTTTTAAGAGGATCCAAAATAACTTAGGACTAACAGTTGAAGGACATCTCCTTTGGACTGAGCCAAAAAATAAATTGTTCCATTGAGGTCTCTAGATAGACAGTGTAGATGAGTGTGTTTGGGCTGTGGGACAAATTGTCTCTAGAGAGTATTGGGTTAAAGGCCTTTTTTGTCCTGGTACTAAAACCCCATAGTAGTAGATTCTTGGTTCTAATCTATAGATTTCCATCCTTTACATTCTCACTCTCTCTGTAACTGGTAAGAGAATGCACGTTCTTTCATGCATAAATACATATATGTCTTTGTGTGTGTGCATGTCTGTGCACATTTCTGTGCATGTGTGTCTATGCGTACACGTGTGCATGGCTGCATGCATGTGTCCTTTCTTCTGTCCTGTGCATTATCGATGTCTATAAACCACATGTCCTTAACACCCTAACACACAGTGTGACATAGTCATTGACCTCTGACCTCATTAACATTTGGGTGTGTTCCATCCATCGTTGGCATGTAGATCTCCTGCAGCACGGTCCCATAGAATAGATGAGACATGGGTCAGGGCCCTGCTGATGCAGAGAGGGGAGAATTTCTCATTAAGACTAAAAGCCTCTGGGATAGCAAAGCAATTTGGCTTGCCCTCTGTTCCTCAGAACCAATTAAAACATTAGCCCAAACCCAAGAGGTACTCACAGATGTTGATACATGCAAGGTGACGGTTTTGCGTCTGACACTGAAAAGTTCAGTCAAGGCTTTGATAGTGACACCCAGGGCTACTAGAACAATTTAACCGTGTGTCAATTACAGGCTCTGGATAAATTAGAGCTGACATGAGGAGCACAGGAGTGTGTGTGTGTGTGTGTGTGTGTGTGTGTGTGTGTGTGTGTGTGTGTGTGTGTGTGTGTGTGTGTGTGTGTGTGTGTGTGTGTTTCTATCCTTGTGGGGACCAAACAATTGATTCCCAATGAAAATCCTGTTTTCCCTTACCTTAACCCTGACGTTAAGCCCAAACCCCTAACCCTAGAACTAACCCTAACTCCTAACGCTTAACCCTAATTCCAATTGTAACCCTAATTCACACATTTTAAGCCTAACCCTAACCCTAAACCTAACCCCTAAGCCTAAAATAACATTTTTATTTATCCTTGTGAGGATGGACTTCTGGTCTCCACAAGGCTAGTAAAACCAAAACACACACACATACACACAGACCCTACCTCAGCCTTCCCTCTTGGTATTTTGTGACCCAAATCCTCCCTGTGTTCCACCCCCTTAGCTTCTCTACTTCTCTGCTCACTCAGTCTGTCTTTTGTTGGCTACGGCTTAGATCTCTAACTATAGCTCCCCATCTCTCTCTCTCTCTCTCTCTCTCTCTCTCTCTCTCTCTCTCTTGCTCTCTCTCTCTCGCTCTCGACATCATCCTTTACTTAACTAAGGGAGTGACTCCATTACCTGAAAATAACCATGAGGTAATGAGGAGACGGAGTAATGATAATTCAGTCTCACCTGCAAACACAGTGCACAGTACAGTAGTGTATGTTTGCAGCTGTGTCATCATTTGGAAAAGCACCAGATGCTGAATCAAGGCCATCCAAAAGAGCAGCAGAGGATTTTGTGAGGCTTGCTAAGCAGCAAACACAGCCACTCCTAAAACAGTAACAGACTGTACCGTGGCCCTTTTTCTGCCATTACCATCTCTGTCAACCTCTGGCTCTACCCGTTAGGACCCTATTATCACCAGGGGGTTTAGGAAGGTGTGCTCTGACCCCAGTCATCAGCCCACCAGTCATTCAGAGAGCCCAGTCACCTCAAGTATATACTGGGTCACCTCCCTCACTCTCTCAGTCAGACAGCTCCTCCCCTCCTCTCCCCCCACCTCCTGTTGTGTCACTGTGGTGAGAGGAGACCAGGTGTTTTGGAGAGAGGGAGGCCAGCTCAGGTACAACAGGGTAAAGGCTAGCTCAGACCCCCACTGCTGCTCTCTCTGCTGAGTCCTACAATTACTACCCTCTACCCCCGTGACTGCAGTGACACAACGTGACTGCGAACCAGGCAGTACTGCACGGCTGTGGGTATGGAGGGAGACAGGGAAGAAAGTGATTCAAACAGTCTTCTGGGAAGATGCATATGTTAAAAAGCTTTTTAATGTCTGGGCCTGTATAACATTAGCTGGCTGCCTCTGTGAGAAATTGGAACTCTTTGACTCTCAGGCACTTTGAGAGCCCCAGCTAGATTTCTTCAATGTACTTCCAAGCATTTGTGAAGAGAAAGGAGTTCTTATGTTGTTTCAATTTGAATATCTGCCTTTATTTGTGAATGTATTATGTATAAGTGACTAACTTCACAAATACTTACTGACATGCATGTTATCGCTTCAAGCATTGTTAATGTGTGTGCACGTGCGCATTCATGCATTCCTACATTCCTACATTTTTTTTCACAAATATTTTGTATGTTTATTGGATAGGTGAAAGAGCTCTGAAAGAGCAATGGGCTGGAACTGAACGCATGCTGGCAGTGGTACATTACATGTGCTCAGAGGCAGTAATTTAGACCGCTAGACCACCGCAGGCCACTCCCCCCTACTCTTTTCTAACGCCTGTAGAAACCATGATGTGGTCATTCAGCAAACCTTACCACAACAGAGTCTACCGGAGCCACGCTGAAAGGTCAACATAAATCAACACACAACGAATCATCACACCCGAACACACCTAGACACAACAATAGAGGCCTAATCAGCCTAGCAGACCTCGAGGTAATGACTTGTCTACATGCAGTGTCTCTCTGATGAACTGAAGAGGAGAGGGAAGACAATACAGTCACACACTCTGTTGTGGGCTGTCTAACATCCTCCCCGTATTGGCACTGATGAATGAGATTCCTGCGCGATGGAGAGGTGTATTGAGCGCGGGGTTGGAGTGTGGGGATGGAGTGAATAGGTAAGACGCTGAGAGAATAGGGGGAGTTAGTAAGGTGATTAATGATTATGTGAATACTCACTCCGATAGTTATTAGTTGTAACGCCTATTGTTACTTTGAGGCTTTGTGCTTTAAAATGTTTTGTGGAGATGTTGGACTTGTTCCTGCAGGAGAAATGTTGGTGCTTATGATAATCGTTTTTACTGCAATATAACCCTAATGTTCAAGAAAAGTGCCTGACGGGTAGGGTAACAGCAATCAAGTTGTTTTGATGCTTCTTTTATTCATGTTTTTAGTCCAAGACGTTGTAATTTGGAGCATTCAAGTCTACCTCATAATGAACAAGAGTTCTGTCAAAACAAAGCACACTGAGCTATACTATTCAATCATTTACTCAACAAGCTCAGTGAACACTGAAGCTCCAGTTCATTTTTACATGCTCTATTTCTTCGCTACCACTCATTAATAATGGAACCAGGGGAGGCAAAAGGCTACAGGAGGTTAGAGGAGGGTAGAGGAGGGTACATGAGTGTAGAGGGGGGGTACATGAGGGCAGGTGAGGGTACATGAGGGTAGAGGAGGGTACAGGAGGATAGAAAATGGTAGAGGAGAGTACAGGAGGGTAAGAAAAAGGTACAGGTGGGTTGTCTTTCTCACCTGGCCATGCCTTCGCCATTTCTGTAACTGTCACATGTGGAACTCCACATCAAATGCATTACACCCACATCCCTTGTCCTCTGATAGTGTACTATTACTAAAATAGAATAGAATATAACGTTATTGTCCTTTCTAAAAATATAACATGATTTAAAAAAGCAGCACCTACTGTACCCTGATTGTGAACCTGACTGGCACAGTTTTACCCCTCTTCGTCCACTGCACATAGGACCCCCCTGATGCCCCACAGACCCCCCCAATGCCCCCCCCCCCAATACATGCTCCAGATTCCGCACAACCCTGGGTTCTTACACCCCTCCCCATGTATCTCATGTTTCTTAGTCTTCCAGAGAGAGAGAGAGAGAGAGAGAGAGAGAGAGAGAGAGAGAGAGAGAGAGAGAGAGAGAGAGAGAGAGAGAGAGAGAGATTAACGTCTTCATAGACTGGGATCTGGGTCAGAGCTGCTTGTTTCTGTATTGGGTGTCTTCTATCTGACTATGTGCTAGAAGTCTTGTCTCTGGATAGTGCTACTAGATTGCTACAGGACTGGTCTACCTGGCAATGGCCAGATTACACATAGAGAGATTACACATAGAGAGAGAGAGAGAGAGAGATTACATATAGAGAGATTACACATAGAGAGATTACACATAGGGAGCAGGATAATTTGAGGAAGCCAATTTACTATCCATTGTGAATCCACTTGTCTATTATAGGGAGGGACCTCCGTTGCCAAGTGCCACTTAAATAAATGCACTGGTGTTATTGATAGCCAGGGCTTTAGCGAATGCATTTTATTTTCATTCATGAGGTTGGGCTATGGGAGAGAGATTACGATGATTAATAAGCCCTCATCCTGTGTGGACATGAGCCTGAGTGATGGAGCCTCACAGACCGACTGAGAGACGAGGAGAGTACAGGGGAAGAAAATGATTGCTTCCCTGCCTGGCTGTCCTACTGAACCATCTAGTCTCGTTCTAGTGTTGTCGGGTTTGAGGACAATTACAGAGGTAGAAATAGGCCTGGAGAATGTATCGTAAAGTGTTGATCTGTTTTGCTTCAGTGTGCTGCAGGAGTTTGTGACTAAATGCTAAATCTATGCAGGCGGGGTTGTCTCTGCCACATAACCACGGCAGCTGGGGTCCTGGCAGGAGGAGGAATCCTAGTTACTGTGGTGGAAAAAGTACAGTATTTTCATACTTGAGTAAAAGTAAAGATACCTTAATACTCAAGTAAAAGTGAAAAATCTACCAGTAAAATACTACTTGAGTACAAGTAACATATAATCGTTTTTAAATATACTTAAGTATCAAAAGTAGACATCCTTTCAAATTCCTTGTATTAAGCAAACCAGACAGCACCATTGTATTTGTATTTATAGATAGCCAGGGCACACTCTAACACTTTACAAATGAAGCATGTGTGTTTAGTAAGTCCACCAGATCAGAGTCAGTAGGGATGACCAGGGATGTGCTCTTGATAAATTGCGTGAATTGGACAATTTTCCTGTCCTGCTAAGCATTCAAAATGTAACGAGTACTTTTGGGTGTCAGGGAAAATATATGGAGTAAAAATACCTAATTTTCTCTCAAAATGTAGTGAAGTAAAAGTAAAAGTTGTCAAAAATAAAAACAGTAAATTACAGATACCCCCCAAAAACGACTTAAGTAATACTTTGGCACCCAGCGATGGCGCCCAGAGAGAGAGTTACCGGGAACAGGTGTAAATGTGAAAAATGCAAGGCAATGCCCGAACGAAATTGAGTGTCTGTGTTGTTCTGAATAGGACTTGATAATGCCAACACTTGAAGAATTGAACTTTTCTGACGAAGATGCTGATGATGTCGGTCACAGCACAACAGTCTTTGTGACAGATCATGCACATTTCCCAGCCCTTATCAACCCAGGAGTCATTGAAATGTCCCGAAGATGAACTGGAAAAAGCAAGAATGTCCAGTGGGACCAAACGGGCAGCTGTCCATAGACTTTGAAATTGAAGTTATCAATAATGTATACTGTACATATCAGTTTGAATTTATGATCTGTTTCCTATTAGGATCCCTTACTGATCTTTTCTCCTGCTCCATAGTCAATATTGTCTTGTGCATCACATTGTGATGGAATGGGCACTCAAGGGATAGAAGCTTGGAAAGGGTAACAGAAGAGTAATGCCATCCTGCATTGTTGAGTGGCAGGTAGCCCAGCGGTGAAGAGCATTGGGCCATTCACCGAAAGGTCTCTGATTCAAATCCCCAAGCCAGATAGACAGATTTTTTTTTAAACCTATGTGCCCTTGAGCAAGACACTTAACCCTAATTGCTCCTGTAAGTTGTTCTGGATAAGTGTGTCTGCTAAATGTAAAAATGTTGAGGCCATCCATAGAAAGTATCCTTCACTATAAATGGCTATGAGTATGTGAACAACTTAAGGATCGGACCCTTTTTTTCAATTTCCGGCTAAAATGACATACCCAAATCTAACTGCATATAGCTCAGGACCTGAAGCAAGGATATGCATATTCTTGATACCATTTGAAAGGAAACACACTGAAGTTTGTGGAAATGTGGAATTAATGTAGGAGAATATTACACATTAGATCTGGTGAAAGATAATACAAACAAAAAAACATGCGTTTTCTATCTTTTTGTTGGTTGCATCATCTTTGAAATGCAAGAGAAAGGCTGTGATGTAGAATTCTAGGTGTAATTTACATGTTGTCCACAACATGTCAGCAGTTTGTGTGCAATGTTTCAGACTGATCCAATGAAGAATTACATCACTACACAATATATTGTCTCAAGTCTGCCAGGAGTTTGCCCAAAAATGCCAAATTGGTCAATTTATACATTTAAAAGTTCATATTTAATATTTAACTAGGCTAGTCAGTTAAGAACAAATTCCTATTTACAATTGCCTACACCGGCCAATGCTGGGCCAATTGTGCACCGCCCTATGGGACTCCCAATCACGGCCAGTTGTGGTACAGCCTGGAATCGAACCAGGGTGTCTGTAGTGATGCCTCTAGCACTATGATGCAGTGCTAGTTGGGAACCACTCGGGAGCCCAACTACAGAGAACATACAAAAATGCTTTGGTAAAAAAAAATGTACTTTCACACCATCCCAGGAATGTCATACATGATGGATCATTAGCTTCCCTACAGAAAATACACTAACCTTAACACATCTAGATGGCCGGGCGGTGGTTATGGAGCCAGAAACAGCCGTGAGGTCACACTGTAGAACCCAGGTCCTACATTTGAATATAAAAATGGATTTTATCAAACAAAACTGTTTCATTTTATCTCTGAGACCCTCAGGATGACAAATCAGAGCAAGATTACTGGATGTAAGTATATTATTTACCTTCAGAGGTGAATGTAACAAACCAGTTGCCGTGATAAGTGTTTTGTTGTTGTGCACTAGCCTTTTTTGTTGTTTCTGTAATACAGTAGCTACTGTAAATTGGACACTGTAGTTAGATTTGCAAGAATCTAAACTCCTGCCATTATAAGTCATGTCTATTTCCCGGAAAGTTGGCTGTTGTTTTCAATGTAATTCAAGTCACATTATCGCATATTGAGCAACAACTGTCCCGGTTTAGGGACACTGATCCCGTAGAGCAGGTATTCCCAAACTGGGGTACGTATACCTCAAGGGGTATGTGCAATGCCGTCGGGGGTATGATAAATAAAATTTGATTCACATTTAAAACATTCCATTTCTATTTTCCAACGGGGCTATACATTGTTTCTCGCCTGATTAGCCTCGATTCACTGCAAAAAATAACATGAAACCATCTAATGTTCAGCGAAATAACAACACAATGTCAAATACAGGTAGCCTAGTCAAATAATTATCATCCAATCACATTAACCATTACTCTCGTGGGAATTCCACAAACGGTCCATATGGAGCCAAACATAGCTGCTGCTCATGTTGGTATCTGTACTGATGGCGTAAGGCCATGACAGGGAGTGGTGGAGTGGTAATGCGTGTGCAAGCAGTTGCTCCAGACACCACTTGGGTACACTGCAGCATCCACCGAGAGGCTCTTGTTGCCAAGGGAATGCCTGACAGCTTGAAAGACGTTTTGGACACTACAGTGAAAATGGTTAACTTTGTTAAAGCAAGGCCCCTGAACTCTCGTGTATTTTCTGCACTATGCAATGATATTGGCAGCGGCCATGTAACGCTTTTACAACACTGTGCTGCGCTGGTTATCAAGGGGCAAAATATTGACAAATTTTTTGAATTGAGAGACGAGCTTAAAGTTTTCTTTACTGACCATAATTTTCACTTGTCTGACCGCTTGCATGATGACAAGTTTCTCACACAACTGGTCTATCTGGGTGATGTTTTTTCTTAATGATCTGAATCTAGGTTCACAGGGACTCTCCACAACTATATTCAATGTGCGGGACAAAATTGAGGCTATGATTAAGAAGTTGGAGCGCTTCTCTGTCTGCATTAACCAAAAACAACACACATGTCTTTCCATCATTGTATCATTTTTTGTGTGCAAATGAACTCAAGCTTCCAGGCAATGTCAAATGTGATATAGCGAAGCACCTGATTGAGTTAGGTGCACAATTACACAGGTACTTTCCCGAAACGGATAACACAAACAACTGGATTCGTTACCCCTTTCATGCCCTGCCTCCAGTCCACTTACCAATATCTGAACAAGAGAGTCTCATCGAAATTGCAGCATGCGCTTCTGTGAAAATTGAATTTAGTCAGAAGCCACTGCCAGATTTCTGGTTTGGGCTGTGCTTTCTGGATTGGGCTGTGCTCAGAGTATCCTGCCTTGGCAAATCACGCTGTTAAGACACTGATGCCCTTTGCAACCACGTACCTATGTGAGAGTGGATTCTCAGCCTTCACTAGCATGAAAACGTAATACAGACACAGACTGTGTGTGGAAAATTATTTAAGACTACCCAGCATTGCAAAGTTATGTGCATCCTTTCAAGTATACCCTTCTCATTAACCTGTGGTGAGTTCTTCACCATTTTCGATGAACAAATAAGGTTTATATGTAAGACGGTTAAATAAAGAGCAAAATTATTGATTATTATTATATTATATTATTTGTTTCCTGGTCCTATAAGAGCTCTTTGTCACTTCTCACGAGCCAGGTTGTGACAAAATCTCACACTCATTCTTATGTTTAATAAATGTATCATATAGTGTGTGTGTGGCAGGCTTACAATGATGGCAAAAAGCAACATTTGAGCGTGAGCTGACCCTGGTGCTAAAGGGGGTACGCAGCTGGAGGTTGAATGTTTGAAGGGGTACGGGACTATAAAAAGTTTGGGAACCACTGCTGTAGAGGATAAAGTTACTTGTTCTTCAACATGATCCCAAATCATTTTTGTTTTGTTTTGTGCAAATATGTGTTGTAGACAATCAATTTGTAATAAAGGTTATACAAGTAAAGACATACAACTAATTGAAAAATACACCTTTGACAAAGTAAATGAACATATAACATGTTCTACACTACTACAACGTTTGTACCAGTGAATGTGCAACCACAGAATTTGCAACCACAGAATGTGCAACCAAGTCCTGTAGTTTGTAGTCCAAACAAACTATTCAAATGTATTTATTTCCATCTCAACATGGCCCTAGTATTTAGTCAAACCTGGACAAATGTTGAGCCACAAGATCTTTTTTGTTTGTTTTAGGAGTGGTGGCTATAGTTGGTGGTAGAGAGGGGAGTTTCAGGTGTGATGAGGAGAATTCATATTTCACTGTCTTGTCCATTCTTCTCTTCAGCACAAAATTAATCAGCTGGTATTTGAAAGTCCATGTGTTCGGTGTTTAAATCTTCCTGGCACGGCACCTTTTTGACTGTAGCGAATATAGCATTTCACCCTTTCAGGGAGACCTGAAAAAAAGTTTGTAATTGTATTAATACATTTTTTAGACAGAAGTCAAAATGATTTTATTTGGAGGTGGGGGACTGATTGAATGGAGTGTGTGTGGTGTCTCTGTGAAAAGGAGGGGGATTATTACAGATATTCAGTGTTGTTTTGTGTGACTGAGTGTTTACAATGAAGACTATTCTTACTATACTATACTAGACGTGGTCCAAAAAAACACTCAATTAGAACCTTACTTCATCATACTCAAAAAAAAAAAATCGCACTAAATGTGTTTTGCAGTGCTAAATGAAACAACATTATCTTGAGTTTTTGCCTGTTCACGTTTTTGTTATTGTGCATCACAGCGAGCTGGCATTGGGCTCTCATGAATTTCTACTTGAAATGTATGCATTTTGGTATTTACTCCAGCATCGCATTGTGAAATAATTCCAGAGGTTCTTAAAACAGGGATGATGGCAATGTTATGAAGAACGTAGATGCAGCTACAGTGCCTTGCGAAAGTATTCGTCCCCCTTGAACTTTGCGAACTTTGCGACCTCTCTAGTTCTCTCTTGTTCTCTCTCTAGTTCTCTAGTTCTCTCTCTAGTTCTCTCTCTCTCTCTACTTCTCTGCTCACTCAGTCTGTCTTTTGTTGGCTACGGTTTAGATCTCCAACTATAGCTCCCCATCTCTCTATCCCTCTGTCTCTCTCTCTGTCCGGCCATCCACCCCCCCCCCCCCTCTCTCAGCATGTTTCTGGCTGCCTCAACATACAGTGCCTTGCGAAAGTATTCGGCCCCCTTTTCTGAACTTTTACCACATTTCAGGCCACAAACATAAAGATATAAAACTGTATTGTTTTGTGAAGAATCAACAACAGGTGGGACACAATCATGAAGTGGAACGACATTTATTGGATATTTCAAACTTTTTTAATAAATCAAAAACTGAAAAATTGGGCGTGATAAATTATTCAGCCCCCTTAAGTTAATACTTTGTAGCGCCACCTTTTGCTGCGATTACAGCTGTAAGTCGCTTGGGGTATGTCTCTATCAGTTTTGCACATCGAGAGACTGACATTTTTTCCCATTCCTCCTTGCAAAACAGCTCGAGCTCAGTGAGGTTGGATGGAGAGCATTTGTGAACAGCAG